>NC_046650.1:6691993-7046160 GCF_900324485.2 Mastacembelus armatus | reverse complement strand
TGTAACCTTGGCTGGACCACTAAGATAGTTTGTTAACTTCTACATTAAGGATATAGTCAAATGTAGCAGAGACACAATACTTTTACTTGCAAATGTCAAAAAGCCTAATCAAACAATGGCTCCTAGAGGTACAAAAAGATGAAGCACCTCCTTAACTGCTGTTAATGAGCATCATCACATTCATTTTGAATTCTAACACTTACATGTTAAAATACCAATCTCTGCAGCATCAAGGAACCAGTTTGCAGTCACCATTTGCACTTGATTATGCAAATTGATTTATGGGTAGATGCGAAGATTAAAAACATCACCTTACACTAAGACTGGCTGCTACTGTACATGAATAAAACACATGGGTCAGTTTCAACCCTCAAGTACATAAGTTTTATTTATGTACTTGAGGGTTTAAATAGCTGGAATATAATAAAAATTATATTGTTGCATACATAATTAGTATGCATACATTGTTATGGCTCATATTTGTATACAACAATTAATGTCTACACTATGAATGTAAATGTTTGCGTCACATGATCTGCAGCTGACCGAAAGCACCTGTTGTTGTGAATGAGCCTGAAGAAGGCCTAATGCGATGTTTGTGCACAAAATGTACAATTTCTAATCTATTAGAACGTGTGGCTTTTTCTGCAATTCTCCCACTTCACTAAAGCGCTGGTAGATGAATGAGCATACTACACTTGAAAGCTTACTTGCAGAAATATAATATCCTCTGACAGTCCTGGGACTCCCTGCATCTACCAGATATAGTCTAGACTTAAGTGTCAGCGCAGTGCGGTTACAAACTACTGACAACTGGTTAAATAGCAGATACATTATATTTATCTTTTCTTTTTTTTGTGGGGACAGCTCAATTACCAATGTCTGTCCAAATGCTAATCTTGATCTTTCTGAGATGCTCAAGACCATTTTTTCGGTTTGAGTGTCCAGGTAATTATTCTTCAGAGATTTACTAGATGAAGTGTCTGTTCATGAAAAAAAAGAGGGCACCAAATCCTCTGCATCATTTTTTAAAAAACTACAATAGAGATGTCCCACTTGCCTTGAACATTTCCTGTTACCTTTGAATTAACTTGACAAGTAATTATATCAAGGTGAATGAATGACATATGTCCATCAAACACACAGTGCCACTATAATCACTTTAAGAGACCTAAGACAAAAAGAATACAGCCTTTATCTGCCTGAATATTTCTGATCACACCACTGCTAGTGAATATTTCGCCCATTCAGTTTATGATTTGTGGAAATAATTATCCTTTGCTTGATCACTGCACAGCCCCCACTGGATCTCCCTGAGCTCTGGGATGGGGCAGCTGGTCTGCAAGTACCACTGTTTGAAACAGAGTAAAGGTTTCTTTGAGGATAAACAAACTGTACAGTCAAATGATTACACACATTCACAGGTTCAAAGGTGAAAGAGTGAAGACCAAACGTCTGCCACACAAATAGTCAGTGAGAAGAATCAGGCCATCACACACAAACACACACACACACACACACACACACACCATTTGATGTGCAGTTTACAAGAAAAAAGGCAGGTTATGCAATCTACAAGTTTAAGCATGTAAAGAGACATTTATTTCCTTCTTTACATGACCTAATACACCGCCTGTTGCTCTTATAATCATCATCTTGTGCAGAAACCCCACAGTAAAATGTAACAATTTATGCCTCTTTGCATTAACAACCTCAGATCCCTTTCCCTCCACTTGTAGCGATTGCTATGAGGAGTTAAAAGTTTTTATGTGCACAGTTTTGCTAAAAAGGTCAGAGTTACCCAGGACCAAACTTAACTGCAGAAAATGGTGTCAATATTTACTTTCGAGACAAGTTGCAAATGTGTTTGTGTAGCAACTGTGCAGCAATGACAGCTGGACCCTCTACACTCCCTAACATCTGTCACCACGTTGACAATAACGACACATGCAATACTCACAGAGGGGGGGAAAAAAATGGGAATGGGTTTGTCTCCAAGTCAAATGCACCCAGTGACACACAGGACTCATTCATACACACACGTTACCCATCAGTACTCACGTGCTGGTGCTGTGTCGTATCAGATAATGACGTGAATCCGCTGTCAAGTAACCGGACACCGAGTATAAACAGCCGACTAGCACTTTGTGTTCATGGGTTTGCTTCACTGCCTGCTAACCTCACACAACAACAACCACAGGACACGTTACTGCGAGGAAAAGGAAGAGGAAGACAGAGGGGGTTATATATACACTCCGCCGCGCACGCGCGCACAAACACACACACACACGCACGCACACAGGTACACACACAAACACACGGAGTGACTTCGGGACGGCCGAGCAGGCGCTCAAAGGCTCCAGACACACACACACACACAGGCTGCAACACACACGCTCACTTCTGCAGTCACGCACAGACTCTGACTCTGCTGGTTGCTAAGTGTAGCTAACTTCGCTAGCAGCTGACACCGTCTGGCACATAGAGGAGACTGCTACTGCGCCTGCCTCCCACTCCCTGCTAATCTCTGCCCCCCTCTCTCTCTCTCTCTCTCTCTCTACATGAGGCTTCCATCCTTCTCGTTGTCATGACGCAACCAGACACGCCCCTTCCGCTCTCAGCCAATCACAGAAGAGGGCATGACAGCACGCGGCACCATTTAAAGAGCTCGCGACTGAAGAGCAGGACATTGTAGCCAAAGCTGCTTAAAGGGGCCGCAGCATGTCAACATTAACTCCAGTGTTTAGTTACACCTACGCTTTTGACATTAACACGGTTTCAGAGAGAGAGAGAGAGAGAGAGAGGTTTGTCAGGGCTGTCACATAACTTCACATAAAATCATAAACAGGAGAATTAACACTTACAGATTGCCTTTATGGTGCTCCCATATACTTTTTTTAACACTGACTTTTCAATATTAAAAAAAAAAACAATGTAACTAATATATTAACAATGAAATGTTTTATTTGAATCATTTATTTATTTATTTTACAATTCTTTATACAAAAAAAACAGCGTTTTGCCTGGTCAACACAAAATAACAACAAAATAGGTTAACTAGCAAACAGTGAATGATTTAGCATTAGCTGCTAAAGAGCCAAATATAGCTCTTGTGAATTGGTGTGGACAAAATATACCTGTGACTCTTTACATTCATCAGATGACCAGAAAAACATCTCCAAATGAATGAATGTGTAAACAGTAATAATAGAAACTGTTAGTTTCCTCTACCCATAAGAGGCCAAATAAAAATTTGTTCTCTCTCAGGTATAATAGAGCTGAGTCATTATTACTATTATTAGTGGAATATTTTTTTTGCCAGAACGAAATGTCTGGTGTGATGCTGTACTGGCATTTTAGTGAAAATCTGCCATCAGAGTAATGTGTTCACACATGAAGGATAATGTTTGGTAATTATGAATTTACTGCCTGTAAAGGTGATTTATTTTCATATTATTTGTATTCCCAGTGCTGTGTCTACTAATTACTGTGTATATCAATATTAATTTTTATTATATATATATATATATATATATATATATATATATTTGTTCATCATTATCAGAATAAATGGCATGAATCAACATGTATGCCGTGATTGGGAAAAGATTTCTTTACATGAAGTAAGTGAAGAGAGGAAAACTGAGTACTAGAGGTGTGTGCAGGAAGCTGTTGAAAAGGGCAGAATTTGATTACAGGCACTGAAAATGGCTCTTTGTAGCCCTGCTTTGTAGTGTGTACAATAGACCATGCTTTTATCTGAAGAACCACACAACACTGATTCTCATCCTGCTCTTATTTAAACATGAAAAACAACCTAAAACCTTATTATTGTGTAATTATTGTGAAAATTTCAGAGATAATCAACAGTAAAGTCAGTAAAAAATGTGTGTCTCCCTGGTGGTTATCATAACACTAAAATGTTAATTTCCTAAGATTTTCACTTTCAAAAGCCAAACGTTTTTTTAATTTGTAAGATGTTTTGTACCTAGCTACATTGTCATGGAGTAATGTAAGGACTGAAGTTCAGTAAGACACACACACACAATCACATATGGCATCTCGACACGGGTGCACACATATGTGATTGTTTCTCAACTTCTGTTTGTTGTCTTATCAGCTCTAGATAACAGAGTCTGTGTCAATGACTTTCCTCAGAGGACACAATCAAACTCAAATAAAATTATGGCAGGTACAAAAGTGAATGTGCTAATCAATGATGTATTCAAAGTTAATCAGTTAATCAGAAACAATGCAAAGAGCCACAAACATAGTCTTAGTTGCACTGGGATTAGGCTTCATGATCAGTTTAAAAAGCCATACTTTGTCTTTGCCTTTACCTATTTTTCTGGTTATTTTTACACTCCATCTCTCACTGATCACTGAACAGTGATCTCGACATTTCTGTTGTTTACACTCAGCTTTGCTCTCTGACTTTTCCCAGGCAGCCTCTTAAGGCTGTGATTAATACCATACTCTCATACTTTCTCACACACCTTCTGTAGAAGCAAACACGGGCCTCTCAGACATGCCAAGTGGGCCAAGCGCAGCTTGCCAGTGTTACATTTGCTCTGATGTAGCTCGGCCACATTGGACCTAACTTAAAGAATTTTTGCACAAATTTCTTTGGGGAACAATATTTATCATCACATGACCTTTCAGCCCCAAGTAGGCCAAATTTCTGCTGTGTTAATTTTGCTTTGTTACCTGGTTATGGATGAAAAAGACACAATGATAAAAGTCTTTTGCAAGCACTGAGTACCCAGCAACAGCAGCTACTAATGTACTAACCTTCCCTGCTACAATGTTTAAAGTGCCAGCAGCAAAGGGACAGTGAACAAAACTTTCTAACTTTATTAAGTTTTTCCATAATAATGTGATGTCTGTGCCAACTATTACATAACGGAACCGACCTTCCAACTGTCTCAATGACAGTGGTCCACCTCTGAGCACATTATCTTGCATTTCACTTACCATAATATATTTACTTGTATACTTGTGTACTTATGTGTATACTCAGGTGCCAAAAGAGGACATTGCTGTAATGGTGCATGCAATGATAATAATGTATGTGTAGCGGCCGTGATAAAACCTTTATACATATAATACTGGATCATTTATGTTTTGCTTGCTTCAACAGTCTGTTTATGTTTTTGCTCTGTTCTTGTTTACCACAGAAACGCAGCAAATGAGAGGTAGTGGGGATGGGTTGTGGTGCGGGCATGTGCTCAGTTAACTGGCAAAGAGCCGCTTGCTAAGAGTAGCTGAATAGCCACTGCTCAGTAACTTCTCTGTGTATTCTGTCCCCATTCCCCCCTCTCTCTCCCTATTGGTCCGACCTCCCTCTCCCCCTCCATCTATGTACTTGTGCTCTTTCTCTCTACTTAGTGCAAAATGGAAAACAAGTATGAGCAGAAGAACTTTTCATAGCTCTGGGATGTAAAAACCTTTTGTCTGTATGGTAGGATATGGACACAGAGACAGGTAAAAAAGTTCTTATACATGGAGCACATTTATTAACTAGTAACAGTTAACCCACATATACAGATGATCACAAATGCATGTTACACACAGACAGACAAAGTCACCCAAACACATATCCGTGCATTTATAAACTTGAGGACCTGCCTAGTTAAAGATTTTATTTCGCAAAGAAACCTAAGAGGACATATGTACACACAAACATTAAACCATTCTTATCACTACAGTAGTAGCAGTAACACTCATGAAGATCAAATAATACTCACCCCCTTGAGAAATACAATTGAGCCACTAGACAGATAAGTATACAGTATACCCAACCTAATCAGTGCAGGCAAATTGTAAGTCAACATGAGGGCAGCGAAGGGAGGACATATTCTCTGCAGTCAATATAAAAAACAAACCTCATAACTATTGGAAACTTGCATTAAAGGTAACTATGGATAAGATGTTTACGGTTCTTCTTTCATCAGTAGACATCACCCATGTGTGTTAATGTTTCATTTTAGATCAGTATTTAGCTGACAGTACTGCACACACATAGACAAAGTGCCCTTTACTGGGACCCTCTCAGGACAGTCACAAACACACACAAACACACACACACACACACAATCACTGTAGTTAACCATCAACAGGATGATTCTGGGCACTCAGACAGTTGTGAAAGGGGAGATGGTCTGCCAAGGTCAATATTAGCCCATTATGGTGTTATATTAAAACCTTCTGACAAGGTGTGCGTGACTTTCTTTGTGGACGTGTGTGCGCTCATGTACAAGATCTGTTTGAATTTTATACCTTGAAATTGAAGACATTTTGGGAATAGAAGAGAAATTAGCTGGTCCTCACTTCGTCAAAATTCTGTCTAAGAGCTGAATTAATAGTTTGAGATTTGAGATCAGAAACACTAAAAAGAACCATACGGTTACATGTTTTATTCAAATGTCAAGTGCATAAGAGACATTTAAATATGCAACACACTGAAGTACAGTCTACAACAATTGACACAAAAATATTTATGTTCTTCTAAAATGTATTTCAAAAAGTAAATGTTGGAATTAAAAATGAGTTTGAATTTCACTTGGAAGTCTCAGGTATCAGGGGAGCTAATGCATTTGGGAAAGTTACTGCCAGTTGATTGGCTCTTTCCCCCCCACTGTCCCAGCTCTGACGTGCTGTTTCCCTTCTGTGTTGCAATAATAGGCAGCAGGGTCTTGGCTGTGTTCAAATGCGCCCCATGACTGGTGCAAAGGTAAGACAGTGGTGGGCTGTCTTTGACCTGAATCGTCAGCATCAATGCTGGTGATGACGTGAGTGTTCGAAGCACCAATGTTGCTAAATGCTACTGCAGTGCTGGGATCGAGGACACTGGCATCGCTGGGAGAGATGGAGTTGCTCCTGGGTACAGAGTTGAGGACATTGTCTGCATTGTTGCCTGACGTTCCAGAGAGGCCAGAGGAGGAAAAGGCCATAGCTGGTGTCTGGGGCAAGAGCAGATTACTGCCTGGGGTGGGTATGAGGTTGCTGGGACGACTGAGGGCCAGGCGCTGGGTGAGGAGCTGGTGCTGCAGTCGCCTGTCAGTCCAGTCCTCCTGAGGCTGGCGGTGGATCTTCATGTGAGCGTTACGGGACTTGATTTTGTAGAACATTCTGGAGCAGGAAATAAGGAAAGAGAAGATATGAAAAGAAGCAGATATGAAAAGAAGACTCGAACTCTAGACCATCTGTTGATTCACCCTGAAGCCAAACAAACACAAAGAAACTTGTTTTGGCACTTCCTCTAGTATATGTGGTCCTACTCACTTGCCACACAGCTTGCACGGGAAGAAACTGGCCAATGAGGGCACAGGAACTGCCTCCTCAAATCCAAACTGCCTGTCCATTGGTTGACAGAGGGGCGTCACCTTTAAAAACACAACCAATTGTAAGCTGCCATTGACTTCTTGTGGAGCTGCATTCCACACCAGACAACCATGTAACACGTTTAAGTCATTACACAAATACTACAAATATTTTCTCCCCCACATCAGACAGGACATCTTGAAAAGGCAAAAAGGTTTTAACAGAATTCACAAACGCTGATTTAATATGTTTCTTACACTTTTCTGCTGTTCCAGCTCTCCATCCCTGTTCTCCTCCTCCTTCAGTTTCTTCTGCTTGTCCACAAGCTTCTTGCTCAGGTAGTAAAATTCAACACACTGGCCTTTGGTCTTAGTCCTCACCTGGAACACACAGACACACGCAGACACACACGAATAATTAACCTGACAGTATGACTGTTTCCATGTCTGCTACAACCTGGTTCCACCAGTGCATATCACTCTTAGTCTGAGGCAAAGGCACGTAGATGAATAATAGTCATACCGTTTTCTGTATGACTGAAAAGTCCTTCCCATAAGTCCCCAGAGCTGCACTGAAGTGACCCTTCTCGATGTCTGTCCAAAAATCACTACCTAAAGGAGGGCAGGGGAAAAGAAGGCATGAGAAGCAGAGAAATCAGAAGGTCAGGACGCTTTGTGGTGAAATGTGCAAGGTCCAGCAGCAACCTGTCAATAGCTGCTGATGGAGGAGCTGATGAATTTGATGACTTGTCAGTGTGTATTGTCATGCCTGTCTGCTTCAACAACACAACTTGCATACAAGCCTGTACGTTTTGCTTCATCATGATAAAATTTGAGAGTAGACAGATGACTAAGCTAGAGATAGCACCGTTCGTCTGTGGCCTGCACAGGAGAGAGAAAACTTCAAACAGAATGGGAAGTGTTTGGTATTTCCTGTGGAGTCATGGAGCGATTAATGGGGTCAGTAGCTGCAGGGGAGTCCTGAAACACGCCAGGGATTTTAAACAGCTACAGTCTGCTAAGCCATTTTCAGGGCCACAACTATTACCAATCCAGGGATACACCCATCTGAGTGGACACAACTATATGAACAATGTCTAGTCTGTGTATGACATGGTTCACATGGTTGCACTGATGCAACAAAAAAGAGTGAGAGTAATAGAGTGAGAGCGAGCATAGCATGTGATGAAAGTGGCAGGAGGTCTGGGCTTTTACAAAGACTGCTTTTGTATGTAGAGTGGGATCGGTTTCCCCTATGTTGACTCACACTTGGAGAGAAACTCTAAACTTCATTCACAGCAAAAAAAAAAAAAAAAAACAATGATTTGGTTCCTAAAGAAAACTTTTCTTGTTACACCTGTAAATCTGGATAAATGTGGGCCAGATTCAATTCAAGCCATGAATCTGCTCATATCAGTTCAAACTTGGATCAGTACTGACATTTAAGGAGTTTCTAAAAGGCACAGAGTTAGAGTGAGGTCAAAGGTCAAACGTTACCAGAGTAATGGTAGTCTCTTGTTGGCAAGGGCTGCGAGAACAGCAGCATCTCCAGAGTGGCCTGCTCAGGAGAGAGGGATGGAGGAGGCAAAGAACAGACAGATGAGGCATGCAATGGTTCTGAAGAGAATTAACTGGATGTGACGGAGTGAGAAAGAAAGGAAGACAAAAGAATAAATGACAAAGAGTATGAGAGAGTGAGTAATGATGCATGGAGGCAAGAATTGATGAATGGATGAATGATGAAAAGAGTGGGGTGAATGCATGGAATAAGAATAAATTAATAATAAAGAATGGCTGCTTACCATTGTGTTCCCCTGACAGTAGTGCAGACAGTGCAGAGCCAGCTCTGTATTACTGCCCCCTCCTGGTAGGCAGCTGGAACTACACATCGATAACAGCTTTTGCACTGTAAAGCACATGCAGAGACACACACAACAGATTTTAACATCAGTACTAATGAACTAAACTTTTACAGAGACTATTTTCCTGGTTCCTATACAATCACTCTGAATTGGTGCTTGCCAGAAGTTTGGAAACTATAATCCAGTGTGCATTTACCTTGTGTGAATTTAGCACTCTCCTCCAGCTCATCCCATGGTTTCCAGAGCAACTGTTCCCTAGGCGATTCCTCCCCAGATGACCACCCCCCTGACCCCTTGCCATCCACGAAGCATGGAGGAAGCTCTGCCTGGAACTCATAACCCACATTGACATAACTGGAAAAAGGGAAAAAGACAACAAATGAGAGAGAATATGAAAATAAACACAAAAGGAAAGTACCCCCACTGATGTAGTACTGTTTCCTGAGAACCAAAATATCTTTTGCCAACAACAAATCTGTTACAGCATGCACGCCTCTATTTTAAGTCTGTTTCTCATTTTTGTTTTGCTGTTTTTACCCTGACCCAGTTTCCTCTAGATATGAAGTAGCAGATTTTTTTTTTATTTTTGCAGGTGTTCAGTTACTTACGGTAATGCTTCACACTCCTCTTCCTCTTCTCCATATCCAGTTTCATCACCTCTGTAATGGCTGTATGAGATGGAGGAGTACAGGCCTGTCCCCCTGCGAACTGGGTTGAGGAGGGGCCGTGGCGTGTAATGATGCCTCTTGTGACCCCTGCTGGAGTGAAGGGTACTGGGAAATGATGTTCCATTGTAGACTGAAGAGAACTGTTTCTGTAAAAACAGAAGTAAAAAACATTTTAGACAATTCTCCAATTTTGCTTTTTTTTGCTATTTTGTTTGTTTGCCATTTTTTCCAGAGTAAGGTGGTAAGATCACAATAATTTTATTTCTGTGCAGCACGTATGTATTTAGTCTAGTTTGCAAACAAGAGAGACAGGTTGCCTACAGAAAGTGAAAAACACTTTCACCAACTCCAAATCTGTTCTGTTCAAAGTGTCTAAACATAAAAAGCTTGACAAAGACTGTGGCTTGGGAAGCAGCTTTGCCGTTAAATTATTTTCTTCAGAACCATTTATGCATCCGCCTACTACGTCTGTAAGGCTTCTCTAGCTGTCGCTGGTTCTGCTCCTGCATACCCTGTCTGCTGGGTTTTGTTGATGGAAGTGACGACAGTGAGCAAACCTGACGAGCTCACAGTGAAAATGCAACCTTTGAAATGCAGATGCTGTTCACGAAGAGAAAAGCACAATGTTTCGTATTTGCTTTTAACTCGCAAAGATTATGCTTACACATTCCTGTAATGTTTTAATAGATAGTTTTAGTCTTTTCCCAAAAATCAGAGGTTCAAACAGTCAATAGAAAGGTCCAGGTAATGTATTTCTGATATTTATATATTTATATTTATATATATATTATATATTATATATTATATATTTATATATTTCTGATACAGTGTTTAATATAGTGATGTGCTGTTTGTCTCAACCTCAACGAAAGGAAAAACAAATTTCCTAATAGTTTAATTACTTTGTCCAGTGAATCTGCAGAAATACCTGTGGCTGTGCTTGCTTCTGATTGGCTGGTCCATTCTTTACTTTATGAGTCACCAAATAAGATGCTATCTTTTCGACGTCCTCATAATGTTGGCTGGAAAAGTGAGACGGACGAGACGGGAGATGGACAGATGGATGGAGGGATGGAGCGTTTGACGGACAGGGGGCTCTGTGGGATGAGCGATGGGATGAGGAGGTGATGAGTGATGATTCGGGCGACTGAATAATGTTGTGTGGGGCTGAAAAAATAACACCAGAGAGAAAAAAAAATATGAAAGATAGCATAGTCATGATATTTTCTGTGCTATATAATAAACTATAAAATTGTTTGATCATCCAATGTTTGACATACAAAAAAAGACTACAGACAAACTAATACTCAGAGACATCACTATTACTTGCACACAGAGAAACATTACGCCAGATGCTGACAAAAACTGTTTGTTATATTGTCTGTGAACATTTAGTTATTTCACAGGGTGTCAAACGCTACAAAAGCTGTCTCTCAGAAATGGTTTTATATGTCAAAAATGTGAAAAGTGAAAATGTCATTTACATACGGGAAATGGGAAATTTCACAAGTTCACCTACGAAAACCCACATGTCCCGTAAATTTACATGTGGGTATTAACCTGTGGTTGTTTCTTTCTTTCTTTTTTTTTTTTTTCTTTGTAAGGTGAATTGTATCATCTTTAAGTTCTTGGTAGTTACAGAGTTACAACAAACCCTGGGGTTTTATATTCTCTTAGTATCATTCATAAAAATACACACCTGTGGTGGTGGCGTAGTCATCACCATGGGAAGATATTAGGTCACTCTCACTGCTGCTGGGTTCGCCTGACGACTGCGAAAAGTTATGTGACAGCAGTGGAAACTTCCATAGCATCCCAGAATTGTGGACGGAGAGGGACTGAAGACGGGAAGGTAAAACCTGCAGTGTACCAAGTGATTCTCCCCCCTGGGAAACTGAATGTCCAGCTGCTCCAAACGCACTGGGAGAGTCCATTTTGGAGGGTGAGTGGGATGGAGGAGGTAGGGGTGTTGGGGGAGGACTAAGAACTGAAGACATGAGGTGAGACGATGTAGGCGGAGAAGGGAAAGACAGAAAAGAGGGGTGCGAAGGTGAAGAAGAGGAGGGAGGCAGGTAGGAGTCTGAGTCAAAAGCGCAGCTGTGCCTTGACTTGACCAGTCCATGACTTTCTCCTCTCCCTACTTCGAATTCCCGCAACTGTCCAGAGGAGTCTCCACTGGGAATCACAGGGAACCTTCTCTTACGCTGGGTGAGGAATGCCTCGGAGAAGGAATCCAGTTTCTGAGTGTATGTCCCGCTGCTGTTGCTGACAGATGATCTCTGTGGCAGGCCCCCTGAGACCAAAGTGTGGGTGCCTGCTGCTCCTCTCCACCTCCCTTCTCCAGTTTGAATTGAAGGAGAGATGCTGAGCCAGGGTCCCTCAACCTCTGCAAGTAGGAGCTGATCCTCCCCTGAGCCGTTGCTGCATCTGTATTCTTCCTCTCTTCCTAAATAGTTAGCACTCACTCTTGAATCGGTCCTACAATAATCTACACTGCTGTCACTAAAGCTTCCCTCAGCACTTCTACTGCAGGAAGTAGTTTGTTTATTAAAGCGGCTGTCGTTGGCTTCCCTATTGAAAACTGTTTCACTTTTAGCTTCACAGCCAACTTGGCCATAATTATTATAGTTTGCTCTGAGTTTACGTCTGGCTCCATCCTCACTGCTGTAATCCACAGCGTAAAAAACATCATTTGCGTTTCTGTAATAATCACCTTTACCGTAAAATTCACCTGCAGCACTCTCACAACTCTCACCGTCTTCCCAAACCTCCTCTTTTTTACTTGCACCATACCAAGTTTCAGCAAAATGGCTCCCTAACCTGCTATTTCCGTCAAGATGGCCGAGATGGCTAACATCTCCATCCAAATTGCTGCCGCTTGTGTTTAGGAAGCCTACGTCAGCCCCACCACTTCCCTTTCTTTCCCCAGAAGAGGTGCTTGAGGTCGGGAAAGAGGTTGTAGAGTCTTCCCCTCTACTTCCATACTGCTCAAAGGAGTCCAGGACGGGCTGGGAGGAAGTGTATAACGTTTCCGGACTCAGAAGATTGGGCAAGGTGAGGTGAAAAGCTGGACGGTGGCGATGGAGGTTGAGGCTGGGGAAGGATTGGGTGGATGAATGGTTATCCATGATGGCTTGTCTGCTTTAGCTAGAGGGCCTACAAGAAAACAAAAAAACAAAAAAGTGAAAGAATGAATCAACTCAAAAGTTGAACAAGTTCTTATTCAGCAGATTTGATTCTGTTACCCTGCAGAATGCTAAGAGCACTGAGAAAGAATTATAAAACATTTGCTGTGGTGATATATATGACATTCCTATTAACTGCACTGCAATGGCACTTTTTCATTTGTATGTTTAAGTGTTTGGTCACAATAGGCCTGTTTCAAGTAGACAGTTTGTCACAGCTCCAAACTCAGCTGGTTTGTTTGTGCAGAGCCCTTCAGGTATCAGAGATATATTTTTAAATAAGCCATTACACTACTGTGTATGTATCATGTACTTCAAATGACCTTGATAATGCAGCCTGCTGGTTTAAAGTAGAGATGCCTTTTGTCTAGTTAGCAGTTTTTCTGCATGCATATAAAAAACTAACTCAATCTTACTCTATTAACCCCAAAAGCAGATTAACATAATGATTATCATATGTGACTGGAAACGTCTGCGTACAAATTAGTCTGAAGAAAAATGCACTCACGCTGTGGCAGGAGAAGCCAAGACGCCAAAGCGATGGTTGCAAGCAAATTCAAAGCTGAATGATGAAATTTTCAGCTAGAGTTTCTTTTTCACTACGATCGACGATATAATAAAAAGACAATGTTTCAAGAGCAAGACAGCCTTCAAATGCAGGCATTTTTTGAGTTTCATTGCATTAAATGTGATGCAAATAAATCTTCATTGGTTTTTTCTTGAAACCACATTCTGCTCTAAATAGGACAATGAGTGAGTCAGAAAGAGAAAGAACGAAGGAAGACAAGACGAAGACAGATACACTGTATACAGTTTGAGATGTTTTTTTTTTTTTACCAGTCCTTGGTGCTTAGTTTCCTTTGCACATATGTTCGTCCCCTGTTGCTCATGTTTTCGGGTTCTGGTTGTTCTGTTGATTTTCTTTATCATCGTTCCTTCTGATTTTTTTGCTCTTTCCTTCTGCCGTGTCTGAAGTGTTTGTCTAAGTATTTCCCTCTTCAGATTCTCAACCTCTGTCTTCGTCTCTCTTAGGACAGAACACACACACACACACACACTGTCTGTCACACATGCCTAATGCAAAATGGACACACAACTACTGATACGCAGACATACACTGTCTTCACACACCCTCATTTACTCACTGAAACACATATACGAACACACTCTGACTTTCACACTGACATACACATCTGCAGGTGTCACAGGGGACCAGCGGGTAGTGATGTTGCCTCTCTGCCTCTTTGTCGTCGTGGTAACCACATCCTGAGGAAACAAACGCTGACGGATCTCCCTCCTTTCAGCTATCTTTATCACTCTGCCCCCCTCCTCCACCTCTCTCTCTATCTCTTTCCATCTCTCTGCCCGGCCTTATCATTCTCTCTGTCTCTGTCTTTTTCAAGAAGAGCCCAACTTTGTTTTCTTTTGTCCCAACTTTCATCTTCTTTCTTATCTGCTCTTCTTTTCTGTCCCACCTGCTGTTTGACACTCTCCCTCCATGTTTTTGCAATTCTTTTCCCATATCTCCTGTTATCTTTAACCCATCCATGTGCAAGCTGAGTTACTGAAGCACTTAACATGCATTAAATCAATGCATTAAAACTTTCTGATATGCAGTTGAAATGCTTTTACACCTTCAGTCGCACAAACACACACATTTAACACATGGGTTATGTGTGAAGAACATCTGTGGCTAACCTTAATAAGATTCGACTGTGTATGTATGAAGAAAGTGTGTATCTGTGGCTGCATATGGCACATTTTGTAAGTCTGTGTGTGTATGTGTGTGAGAGTGCTTATGCAGAGGCGGCTAAGTAGATGTTTACCAGATCAAGATTCTCCGGCTGAGTCAGCTGACAGGAAGTGAGAGAGAACGAAACAGGAAGGAAGACGGTGACAAACGATGAGGTTCAGGGAACCCTCTAAACACCCTGCAGCCCCACCTTCTCTGATACCCACCCACTCACCCACCACACACGCATGCACACACAGATATTGTGTGTTTTACCTGCAAAATTATTGTTTTCTATCTTTTTTTTTCAAATGTAATATAACCTTCTACTCATACATGCACAGCAACCCAAACACAACCACCGACAGGTACACAGCTTCAATAAATTGGGCTACACACACTCACACACACGCATGTTAACGCAGACAAGACGGAGCAATCAAGATGTTTAAATCGCATTTAAGTGAACAATAGTGAACGTGTTGTGTCAGGGTCCATCATGAGAAGATGCTGTCTGGCTCACTGTCCGTGCACTGAGACACATGAGGTGGTACAATGTTAAAATACTCCATTAAATATCTAAAATACATAAATATCTAAAATACATAAAACTGATTGAAAAATGATTGAGAAAACTCGTCTAGAAGAGCAGCAGATTTGTAACCTGTGGCACTTTTGTCAGGTTATATGACGTCCGAGTCATGCTGAGTCACACGCTTTTGCTATTTAGGAATTTAAAAAAAAAAAAAAGCAAAACAATTCATTTTGTATTATCCTGTAACATCTTTATCTGCAATGATAGGACAGGGATCAGATTCCATTTGTAGTATTGTACGATGATACAATATGTCACTCAGAAATGTAGTGGCGTAAAAAAGGGTAAGTAAAGTACGCTTTTGTATTTATTGACGCTATATTCAGTGTTATTATATAATATTAAATTTAATATTACACGTAATATATGTGGTTAACTATGAAATGTACAAAACAAATATTCAAATCTTCAGAGAAGCAAGTTAAATGTCAGTGCCTCTGGTTTGCATGTACTGTACTTGAGTTAATGTATTTCATTACATTTTTATTGCATTTTTTCCAAAGCTGTTACACGTTATTACATTAAAATTATGTCCTTAATGAGCTATAAAGTTAATATTATGATTAACGTATAATAATATTTTACGCTAATCTAATAATGAGTTGCGGCCTGTTTGTGAAAAGTGATGCTGCATTTGCGAGCTCTGTGCGCGCATTGTCCCTCAAATTGATTTTTGTGAAACACCTCCCTGTTTGAATGAAAAAAGTTCATTTTGGATCCTTGAAAAGTTTCTTTATCCGTGACGAATGAACAGAATCAATTAGCGGCAGCACTTGGAGTCAGTTTGCCTGTTGTGTGTAAGTGATTTGAGAGTGGACAATAAGACAGGAGAAAAGCATGTGTGTGTGTGTGCGTCTGATTGAGTGTGTCAGTGTGTGTAGGAGATCATTTTAATGCTGAGGTCATTTGTACAGTGTGAAAACCTCTCACAGTTGGAAACCTCAGCATTAGCATACATAATAGATTATAATGTGGTAACTACAGAACCTGTCTGACACAATAACCTCAATATTAGCATAGTGAAAATGTCAATATTTTATTGGCGTTATCAGCTGCATTACCACAGAACATATTATCAATGTTGATACCTGGGCAATCCTTACTTTACTGTGGCCAGCAGTCAAGAACCAGAAGGAGATTGATTTGACATTGTCTGTACATTTGCAGTCAAACAACATTAATAACAGCTCAGTGAGAAAATAAGCTTCCAAAGGCTAATCTGAAAGCCTTTTAAAGCAGTAATAGGATGTTCTGGATGTATCTAACAATCAACAATGTCGTTACACCGTTCATTTCACTCTGACAACATCTGCTAATTTTTCTGTGTCTCGTGTGTGTACACATTTGCATATATTTGTGTGTGTGTGTGTGTGTGTGTGTGTGTGTGTGTGTGAATGTGTGTGTGTGTGTGCACGAAACCTTGAGAAAACAGCGGAATGAAAACTGTATGAATGAAAGAATGTGAGATGATGGAAGGGGAGTGCGGAGGAGTAGGTATGGGGGAGATGCTTGTCTGGTTTTCTCTCAAATTCACCATAAAACCCTGTGGGAGCAGAGGAGGGGGAAAGAGACAAGCACTTTTGGGCTTTTTCTCTTAACTGATTTTTTTTTCTACGAGCCATCTCTCAGTCTTTCTTCCGTCACTGAGTAAAGGAGTGATGACTTGTGAGAACAGAGGAGCTAAATGGACTAAACCGCCGAATAACATGAAACCTTGTGTATCACAAAACAGGCTATTTTAAACTAGCTGCTAGACAACTAGGCCATAGTGTCTGTCGAAATTGTTCATCATCCCTTGATAACCTTGTTATTATGTGTTGACCATCTGGGCTGATGTTATTATTGCAGAAAATACTCAACACACAGAAGTGAAACTGATGCCAAAATGATCACCCAACAAGAATCAGGTGTGAGAGGTTATTTTTCAAAACTGGAGATTTAAGCTGAACGCAACTCTGATTGAAAAAGTTATGGATTTACGTTAAAGACAGCGTGTTCCTATTTTAAAATGATGGTACTCTGTTAGCAATTTTGGCAGAAGTATCTTAAAGACGAAAGTATGTCTAAAAAAAACTATTAGACTTTCTGTCTGTTAGCCTCCCGTTGAATGAAGGCTAAGGGAGAATGAATTGCAGGTTTACTTACCCAACAGTAAGTAACTTTTCTGTGGCTGATCTGTACTTGCCTGGACTGGAAGATTAGTATTACTATTGCTACATATACATATGTACATATGCACACATACATACAGCTTTTGTGTTGATTCACAGCTTTTGATTCACAGCTTTTGCGTTGGTACCCCTGCAAGGGCTCACAGCAAAATCGCCAGTGATGAACTGAAAAAATGTTTAAATTTTTCCATTGTTCACACATAAACACCGGTTAGTATTGAGTTAACGCTGGCAATTTTGTTGTTTTGACTAAAAATTATAAAGTTCTGAATGTAGCACATTTTCCCTTTAATACACCTGGTGCACGCCCTGGTGCAGACTGAAAATTGTAACTCTCAAATTATTGGTCAGAAGTATTTCTGTATCACAAAGAGCACAGGCCCGAAAAACTTCAGAAGCCCTGTTGTGTGCACACACTCCTGCTACAGGATCCTTTCATTTAAAATTGGTCATTTCAGTCTGCACCACAAAACGACTTTTTACAGTTTCTCACCTTATAGAATCTGTGAAAAAGCATAGTCAAATCATATAACTCCTGCTGGTACACAATCGGGCTTGCTGCATCATCCATTTCACCAACCTTACTATGTTCTATTGTAGATAGTTAGGGACATTTTAAACTTGTTCTCTTTTGCACAGTGGGTATAGCTCTGAAGCAGTAATCCTAAACTGGTGTTCATTTCATGGCGGCCGCTGACCAACCACATGTGTCTAGAACTGTCTAGAACTTTACATTAAAGCGCTAAAAAGGATTTTAACATTGGTTCAAGAAAGACAAAGAAACCGTACAGGCTAACATCAACTTTACGATTCCGTCAAGTCTATTCATTTAGTTTCTAATGTTATTGTGATCACACTTATCATGTCACACTTATGTCACGCTGGCGCTGTATGGTACTAATTATACCATACTTTCCATTATTGTATATTCTCCTTATGTGGACATGGAAAATACCAACAACGAACTATAACTCAAATTTGTAGTTTCTGTTTTCTAAATTCAATGAGCCGTTTAAATCAGGTCACAAGGTCAAAAAAGTAATCAGAGTATTGTTGTTTGGTGAAATTAAATATATGCACTGAAGTCGCTTTGGTGGGAGCTCTTTGGTTTTTAAAACTATCATCAGCATTCACACTAATAATGTAAATCATTAAATGAGCTATTAGAATTATTATTAGTGTTATTATTATCAGTAGTAGTAGTAGTAGTAGTAACAGTGGCAGTAGTAGTAGTAGTAATAGTGTAGTAGTACTGTGTTATTGTATGACGGAGCATAAATCCAAAATTACCTAACAGACTGCATAGTTGCATTTTAAAATAAATGACATTATTGTGCCTGGACAAAAAACATCAGTGTCAGTGTTGAACCCAAAATCCTTAATTTTCAATGGATTCACCATGTAGGGCCTCCCCATAATCATATGATATTAACCCCAGTAGAGTTTTAATGTATTTGATCTTAAATGACAGTGACGTGACACACAAACGTAACACATTTAGTTACGTACTGCTTTACTACGAAAAGAAAATAAAAACATTTAAAAGTAATTTTATCTGAAGCGAAGCTTTTAAAAGCCACCGTGCCAACTCTTTAACCAACAAGTCTTGAAGCCTATTTTGTAAATCCGGCTTAATGTAAACACATGTATCCATACAAATGCTGTATAAATTCAACAATCCCTTCAGTTCTGCAGTAAACTATGAAAACTGGTGAGTGAACATTGATCACTACATTCACCGTGGGGATATACACACTGAACTCAGATCACTCACATTCTGCCTGCTGCTAATCAGAGTTGTATCTTTTCTTATCGTTCTGATGAATGATGGGTATTCATTTAGGCCACTGCAGAGTTTTCCCACTAGTATATTTTCCTACTCCACTGTGACACTGATGCTTTCATAACTGGAATTACAATACAACAACACAGCACGGACAGAAAGGTGAAAGAGGACAGAAGAAATAAGGCGCCTGATCTTTCCGTGTGTAGTAACTAGTGTCATATACGACACAGCGGATGGGATTTTTTTAACAGAGGCAAAGTGTAAATCAGTCTCTATAAATTGGAATAAATTAGGTGCAAATATAAAACACAAAGTGATAGACAGCACAATTGTTTACCACCTTTACTTTGAAAATCTAAATCATCGCAACTGCTGCTGATAAATTAGAAGTTGCAGGATAATTTGAATGTAGGAAAAAAATTGTGTGTATTCAAGTTGTGACAAGTGATTTCAGGTTACCCACATCCAGTTTACTTACATAAACTGCAGTTAGGGGACAAGAACATTATAGGTTATTCTGCAATTAACTTTATGAGACATATTGGGGCAAGAGTACAATAAGATTTTCAAGGTGCTGCGTATGGCCTGACTATGTCCACTAAGACGGTCATAGTAACTGTTACGGAGTTCCAAGTTCTCACTGAGATGGAAGATACTGCGCATACATTCATTGTTTTGCAGATGCTTTCTTAGCCTCAGCTTTATGGCAAATCAAAAACCACTGAAAAAAAATGTCACATGACATCTGAGGTAACGTTTGTCAGAACAGAAGTGGGAAACAAAGGGGAGGAAGGTTTGTACGGCCTGATCGGACTCAAATTTTAGCCTCCCTGCCATCGTGGAAACACACCATCTCCACTCTGACAGAAGCACTGCGCAGTGACAGAAAAAAAAAAAGACAAATAACACGTATCGTGTTATTTGTGATATCGTGGAGCGGTCAGGGCAAAATTCAAACCTCAGGCCAATCCAGATTAGGTGGCAGAAACCGGTACCCACTCATAGGCCCAGTGATAATTGACAGAGCTTGAGCACTTTTGCAAAAAAGAAAAAACTGCAAGACAAAGATGTTTAAATTTGATACAGAGATCTGCACCAAAACTTAAATCTATTACTGCTAGAAAAGCGCCTGTGCTGCATGAGGCAGTTCTGGAAGGGTCGGAGTCTTACAGTCTGTATTCATTTTGTTTGTGTTCATTCTGCTGAAGAATACAGTCACAGTCAGCCTCTGTATATTACATGGCCAATAAAACAATAGATGGTGGAAGATTTCTTTGAATCCTCCTGAGTTATGTATCTGTGTGTAAGACTGTGTAAGACTGCAATGGGTGTCATTTCACCCATTGCAGTCTTCTTCTGTTTCCTCATTACACCCTCGTCTTCCCCCAGACAGAGTGTAGAAGCCCATGACAAAAATGACTAAATCCATTTAAACATCTATCGTGTTGAAACAGCAAAGCAGCTCGACAAATATCTCATAATCTTCAATACAGATGTTTTTACTTCAGGCCTCCGTTGCCACAGATGCTTAAGTTCTACTTCATAATATAAGCCACAACAGTGGTTGTTGTCCCCATTCTGTCTGCAGATGTCAAAGGAGGTCACACAAATCGGAGGACAAAAATAGCAACAATGCAAATTCTTCTCCTAATGCTTTGTCCACATCATTAGAATTAATTTTAAAGAGGCTAAAAATTAGCAAAGTGTGTGTAAAACACCACAACTTCGGTTTAAATGAACTAGGAAGTCCTGTCACCTTTCTAACCACTTTAACAAAAGCTGACCAGTATTAACTTAGTTAAGGTAGAAGCTATATCCCCATTATGATAGTTTTAGTTAGGTGTAACAAATGAACTGACAACTGAACTCAGATTCATACTATTATCAAAGCTTTTATGGTTTTAGCCAAGAGTTCAAACTGCATGTGGGCCTTAAGCTGCTGATCCCTGCAGGACAATAACCTTAACACGTTTAACTGGGTCGGGGGTAAAATGAGGCCCTGGTTTATCACATTTCGCCATCTCTCGAAGATGAACAAAGTCAAGCTTGTGGTTTTGAGCCTCTGTGTGTAAGAACAAGATTGATGTAAACATCAATATGTTGCGGGCGACAACGTTGAAATGGTACAAGTAAAACTGAGGCTCAGAACTCAGCATTGTAGTTTGCCACCACAGAAAAATATGTGTTTTGACACTATTTGTGCAACGTGTGTTTTCAAAAAACAAAATTACTCTGCATGGACTTATCAGTAGGTTTTTTTAGATATTCAATAAAGGCACATTTATAGATGTCAATGGTTACACTCTATAGAATTAACACATTCTATCGTAAATAATATAAAAACAGCAGTGTAAATGAACTGAAACTTACAATTGTGTCAAGTCTGTCAAATATTATAAATGACTTCTTGATGTCCCCAGATTTTTATCTGGACTTATCTACACTTACATTTCAATGAATATAAATCGACTCAATAACCATGAAATCCTTTTGATGTCCTCTTTACTCGCTAAAAGAATGGCTCCTTTGGATAAATGTGACCACTAAATGATGCCGAATAATAAAAAATTAGGGCAACAGGTGTGCTTTAGTAGTGTGTGAGCATGCTAATAATTCTGAGCTTGGGTCCCTGGATTAGGTTAAACCAACCTAAACCTGTTCTGAAAAACGTCTGCCTTAGAGTGTCCTGCTTAAAGACACAAACTGAAGAGGAATAAAAACGTATTCTTACCTGATAGGTTGTCATTACGAGGAGAAATGTGGCAGTGAAGTGCATGTGTGAATGGTCTGCTGGTAGGTCCACATGTGTGTGACAAAGGGGGAGGAGAGACAGCAAACAAGACAGAGAGAGAGAGAGGGAGAGATGTAGTTTCACCAGAGATGATCGCCGGTGTCACTGTTTCAGTTGATCTCTCAGTCTTTCATCCACCTTGTCATAACGCCACTGTAAGTATGTGGGTGTGTGGTGTGTGTGTGGGTCTGTATGTGTGTGTGTGTGTGTGTGTGTGTGCGTGAGTGTGTGTGTGCGTGAGTGTGTGTGTGTGTGTGTGTGTGCGTGTGTGCATTAGGTTCAAGTCACACACTAGGGTTTTTTTCTCTGTTTCCAGCATCACTATGACATAGCTTGACACACACAGACACACACACTCACACACACACACAGACAACATGCACACACACCCATACATACACACACACTTTCAGTTTGAGTGGGTGTTTTTTTCTCCCTTCTTATTCCTTATTCTATCTTATAGTCACTTTTGATCTGTTTATTTTTAAAGGGCCATACACACACACATCCATACACACAACGTTATATACACACCTGAAAAATCGGGGGGGAAACTAACGTGTTGGCCTACAGTACTTGTTCATAAGTATTGAGTCATGTCCAAAATTTAGAAAGCAGTTTGTCCAGAAGGTGTAGTTGAACAGTGTGGTCAACGTGTGCACCATAAACTGATTTTTGTGGCAGAAATTTTTACTCAGTCAGAAAAAGGACATCCTAATCAGGTTTGACATGCATTCTCTTACCTGGATGAAGCATCACTCTCACGTCACTCTCATGTCCAGATGGTAAATATGAACCAGGTTATTCTACCTACCAGCATCTCTAAAATTCACTAATTAACACTGTGTTTAATCTGTATTCAAAAAAAGATGCAAAAAAAATAACTATTTGTGTTTTAAGAACTCACTATGCCTGGTTAAGAAATAATCTGGCACATCACCTACATTGAACCCCTGACTTGGGCGACTTAAACGCATGATAATATTAATGAGTAACGTTCAGAGGTGCTGCTAAGGGGATTTTGAACACTTTCGGACAGAGCCAGGTTAGCTAGTTCCCCCTTTTTTCTAACCTTCATGGTGAACTAAAGCTGTCAGCTGTAGTGCATTCTGAGCTGAACATGACCTTGACTTTAGGCGGTACGGTCTGCTACCAGAGAAGAAGAATGTAAAGAGAGTAGGAGGAATTTGGGGGCTATTGTTCACACCGTTGGTGCAGTTTTCCATAAAATAAAACAGAATATAATGAAACCACAACAACACATAATGAGCACAGTGACGTGTTTAAGCTGAGAAAAAAGCTGCACTGAGTTTAGGGGGAAAAAAATACTGCTCTATTTCATAAACCGAACCTCAAAGAACTGCCTGATATTAAAATGTGATTATTATCTGCGTAGAAGTTAGAAGTAGAGTCTATAAGGTATTAACATTTGGTCAGTGCTGTCCTGAATGTTTTCCAGTATTTGGTAAATTGTCTTTGTTGTCATAAGGCTTGAAGCAGAATGGAGGTTAAGCAGCTCTTTCTTGACCTGGGCCCTGCTGACAGCAATAATCCAGCCCTGGTAAAATAAATTTACCACAAACGTTATGGTGCTGACAGTAATGGGCAGGGCTAGAAGTTCAAAAAGACAGTCTTTAAGTATTTATTAGTTCATCTCTACATTTGAATACCTTGACAGCAGCACGCTTACCTGACTGTGTCATCATGATAACAAAAGTACAACCCATGCGACCATTAAACCTGCAGGGTTACCAGACCTTCATTATGATGGAAACAATCATAGACATGCTCAGTTTCATTAGGGTTAGGAACAAAAACACGTTAGGTTTAGGAAAGGATTGTGGTTTGGGTTCAAATAAGTATTTTCTTAAGGTCACGGGACATTTACTGTCGTGGCTAAAATGAAAAAAACACATGGTTAAGGTTGTGGAAGAGTCATGAATTAAAAAAAATAAGATCCAAAAAAAAAAAAACAACCAAGGACAAAAATGTGAGGAGGAAGGAATCAAGGAAAACATTTTTGTAGACAGCCTTTTCTCTGACCCATCATCTGAAGCATCTAATCACCAACTAATTTCTAACTAACGTGTGTGTCCATAAAAGACCCCCTGCAGGCAGCTTCCTCTTGCTTTTTAAATCTTTTTACTTTCAGTGTTTCAATACTTCCTATTATGAAGGGACGGGGACCAATGGAAAACATTGCAGTATTTGAATGTAAACTATCAATTGTGTCTCTGCAGTCCTCCATGAAAGCTGATGAAAGGTCAAATACCTTCATGTCACCGTGATGTAAAAGGTGTAAATGTGTGTGTGACAGACTCAGAGTGAGAGTCAGTCATGAGTGTGCATGACAGTGGGAGAGACGGTGGTTGAGTTTCACAGTGGCGTGGGGTGCACTGAGAGGTGCCGAGACAAGCTCTGATTCCCGGTATCATCGACTTTAAATCTCCCCTGTGATACCACAACAACATGACGGCCCTGAATTGTACCAAGACCCTGAAACTCTGCTGAGAATTCACTCTAGTTTCAGCTGTTAAAGGGGCTGTTTGGCATTTTATCAGAAGGGTAGTTTTAAATCAATGCTCCTACGTGTAAATTTGACAGGTTTTATATATTATTATACTACACCTAAAATGAATAATGAAACTAGTAATAAATTAAAACATACAGTATAAGATTTAAAAGTTTGGATGAATAAATATTTTTTCTTCTATTACCTGTTTAGTTACGACACTATTTGGCTCATTGATATATTTATATTTATATATCACTTAGCATCACTATAATTCCCTTATAATATATTATAATGTTCACCATTATCACTGCGGGTGTATAATAGGCCAGTATTATACTAAAAACAAAGGTATGGTTAAAATGCACTAGGACGCAGTTACAATAAATAAAAAAACACGTAACAGTGTTTTTAAAGTGTTTTTGAATAGAAGAAAGAGTTTTGCTGCCACAGAATCTAAATTCTCTGGTGTTAAAGCAGTGGCCAAAGTATCGTCCAGACCTTAATTAAATATACAACAAGTTTCCACGTTATTATTATTTTGCTGAAATAAGAGTATAGATGTATTATTAAATGGAGTGTAGCTCAACATATTTACTCACGTGAGTACACCTCTGAGGTACTTGACTGTTTTTATACTTTATACTTATACTCCACAGCCTTTCAGAGGAAAATATTGCAATTATCTAACCTGTATTTCCTTAATTCTTAAATTAGAAGTTAACGTTCAAAAGCATATGATAATATAAAATCTGATTTACAGATTAACCTACTCAACATTACATTGTAGTTTATAGTAACACCATATCAACTACTGTTAAATATCTACTTACAAACTAAAGCATTAGCATTAGGAATATAATGTAACAATATGATATATATAGTATAACTCCCATACTCGCCTTTCCTCTGAGTTAAGTACTTTTACTTTTGATACTTCAAGTACAGTTTTTAATAATACCTACATTCTTAAATTGCATTTTTCACAGGGTGGTATTGATACTTATGTTGAAGTAAAAGATCTGAACACGTCACTGCTTATCAGGAAGACATACATAAATATACCTATGAATAAATACAGTATCAAAATGAAAAGTACTTATGCAGAATGGTCCTTGTTATCACATATATGATTACTGATGTGTTAATGTGCATTTTAATTCATGATTGATTGAGGTGGTGCTAATTTTATCTACGTTCTACACGGTTGGGGTGTTTAATTGAAAGCTTCGTCTTATTTCAAAGGTTGATAGTGATTTTTGTACATTAAATTTAAATTTTCTAATAAGTAGTAGCTATGGCTGCCAGTTAAAGTACGTTAGTGCAGCTTCTTTAATAAATACTTCAAAATTCATCTTCAACATGGCACTTGAGACACTCCCCTCTGCTGAATAAAAGTGGGTTTGCTGTTTAAAGCCAAGCCAAATACTGGGCTGGCTTGTCAATGCCAGGCTCCAGTCAATACAGGGTTAAAGGAAGAGTTTCATGGTAATCAGAGTGTTTTTAAAGTAACAAGTAAAACTGCAACATAATGTCAAAGACAGCCAGCCAATAAAGAGCAAACCACAGTGACTGTTTGCTGATAAAGATACACAACCATGATCAGTTGGGGCAAATGTTTATTTGCTCTAATTATATCAATAATCGGTTGTGCTGTCTGGATACAAAAACACTTTGTTACAGTATGTATAGATGCTCTTCCTGTGTACAGTCTACACGAACTGAACTTCTCAGGTATAATCTCTGTGTAAAGCATTCTGGAGTGAGAACTTCAGCAAAAAGAGCAAAAATTGTAATAAAAAGAAAATATCCTGCTGCTCAGACACAGATTCTCGGAATAAGTGTCCCATTGAACATTTATATGAAGAGCAACTCTAGGAAATACAGTACTACCCGAGAGAGACAGTATTTCTCATATTACTCCAGCAACCTAATGCTGATTCATCTTTCAGAAAGTTTATGTCACAAATTTAGTCTAAACTTCTTTCAGAGACCACTTTCAAACACGCTCTGAATTTGGTTTGGTGTCCTTACAGGTTTATAGTATGTTAAAGAGGCAAAAGAGCTGTTTAGCATAAAGACTGAACATTTTGTCTTCTAAATTTTGAAACGTGAAATTTTTTGGAGTGGGTTTATACCGAGGCCGTCAGTGCATGACCCATTTAGTGAAAGTCGTAGGTATGTGCACAGCGCACGTTTTAGACTCCAGTATAATGTGCCTATAAAACCCATCTCAGGATGGTGATAAAATAGAGACGAGCTTCCTCTGTTAACATCTGTGACACACTTCTCCACACACCTGTACCTACTGAAAATACTGAACATCTCTGATATGATCTTCGCTGTAAACAACAGGCTTAAAGAAAAACAAAACAAAAAAAATAAAACTCATAGAAAAATGTTATCACATGCACAATAAAATGGAGTATGCAGGAGCTCAGGTACAGAGTTTTGTTTATTCATTTCACTAGACAAACTTGAAGCCAGTCACAATTACATTTCTAGCACTCTTAAAACTGTTCCATCTTTATTGTTAACTTTTTTCCTCAGTGGGGATAAAAACTGATGAAAGTCAAGTAAAACTGTCTGAAAAACAGGATTGCTAAAAAAAAAACAAAACTAAATGACCAAAGAACAGGAATGGAATGCCTTTTTGCACATCTGGACAATGTACAGTGATATAATTAAAAAGACCACAAACTAACAAAAGACAACACGAGTGCACGTGATGTGGTTGCATCATTGCCTCGCACAACAAAAACAAGTAAATAAAAAGTTTCATCTTTATAAAAACCTCAAAAATCCAACTGACTTTTAAACTTTTCGTTTATGTTCTGACCAAGTACACTAATTAAACTGCTAGGAATACTATTTTTTCTTTTTCACTTATTTAAACGGGCCATCTTAAGTATTAAGAACGACTTGGCTTTAAAACAACCCTCATCTGTAGCAGCATTCCTATAGTTTGGCGCCATCTTTAGCCTGTATAAGGGAACTGCAGCAGGATGGCTTGTTCTGGTCCTAAGTTGATGTTGTCCAGGTTGACTGTAGTGTCTGCCTCCAGGTTTGGGTCAGTTGACAGCTTAACCTTGGCTGTCTCTGGCAACTCCACTCCTTCTGCAGGAACAAAGATCTTAGTGTTAAAAAAAACAAAAGAAAAAAAAAAAAAAAAAAACACGTGTATGTCACCGGATACGACACATGACATCTAGATATTTCTGCAACTTGCCTGTAGGTGCCAATTGCAGTTTGAGTTTCTTGGGCTCTGTTCCCCAATTGACAGCTGTTATGTATCGCTCACTCTGATCCCACAGACGGAGAAAAGACAGGGCCGAGGTGGAGGAGTGGAGAGGGTAGTAGTCACCATGGAGAAGAGAGCGCTCTTTGCCTCGCAGGTCGCTGAGGGATTTGAACCACTTCCTTACAGCAACACGCTCCGTCCTCTCAACCTGTAAATGTGAGGATTTGTTTTTAAACACAGAAAAATAAATAATTTTTGACCTAGTGCTCAATCGTCAATGCTGAAGGACTTTTTTACACTAATATTCAACAGAAACCCAGTCTTACCTCAGCAGTTTCATTGACAGCTGTTCCTTCAGCAGGTTCCTTCTCTATGTCCCAAACCATCTGAGGAGATTTTGCTCCCTGACCAGGAAAAGAGGGAATGAAAGGTTACACTCTGTAACAGCTTTAAGACTGCTAAAACACTCACTCCTGGTGTTTTTTTGTTTTGTTTTTTTTTTAAATCACTTACATTTCCTGCCTGAAGGCCAATCTCATCCCCATATGTAAACACTGGAGTTCCAGGCATGGTGAACAGCAGGAGCTGGTAGAGTCGGATCAGGGCAGGGGTTTTTGCAAATTTAGACAGCTGGACCGACTGGGCAGCGCCTAGACCCCAGCCCAGACTTCTCTGCTGAGAGTGAAGGTTCTCCATAGCCTCAATGCGCTCTTGACCTGCAGACAGTAAAATAATCACATGCAATGCACCACTGGTTGGGATTCACACAACAATCAACATTTGTTTTGAAAAACAAAATAAAAACACAGCAAGAACAACAGGTGAGGTGGTACAGAAAAGTAAAACTGATGCAAGGTGCAGACTTATTGCACAGGCAAACCTGAGACTCAAACCTACCTCCAGAATTGTTGTTGAGCAGGTCAGAAATGATGAGGTCTACACCGGAGGAATTGACGAGCTGAGACACCTGTGCAGCCGTAACATGTTCAACTACACCCATCAGTGCCCTGAGAGAAAAAACAATGACAGATTAGATTAGATTACATCACAGAGCAGGAAGGAAAACGGTAAGTACTGACACTGGTTTCAGTCAGGAGAAATGAAGACATTTAAAATGGTATATCATAATAGTATAGAATCGATTGGGTACTGTATCATTGCGAATATTGAAATGTGACCTAAAAACATTGTGTCTTTACTTAAATCGTCCACAAGGGGTCACTTTACTATAAGGACGCTACCAGCATTTTTTATTGATCCATGTCTGCCTGACCCCTCACCCACCCACCCACAGTCCCCTGGAGTGCAGAAATGTTTTTAAACTCTGTTCTCTCAGGAAACATAACCCAGTCAGCTGATATTTTACAGACACTTTGAATATTAATTTCCCAAGAAACATCAGTCCTTCAAGTACTTTAAAACCTTCTCTTTTGCACCCCAGATTTTACTTTTCTCCTCTCAAAATATTTAACTTCATACAATTCAAATTAATCACTCATCATACTAGTTCAATCTATGTTCAAAAATGATTTTCCTATATCTGCAGGAAAATAGTTGAAATTATTCAGTCTTGCAAATGAAAAATTCGGCATTCCTGCAAAGGCAAGGTTACCTCTTCTTGGTGTCCTCCGTGCGGTTGCCCTGGACAACAGCTTGCAGTTTTGACCAATCAGAGGAACTGATGGCAACATCGATGTTAGATAGCTTGATGCCATTAATGCCCTCACCCAGCCAGTACTCTGCTGCAGCCTGGAAGAAAACAGAAGCACTTGAGCTACAACTGAAGCAAGATAAGTTTAATGACATGAGTTTAGTGAAGGACTACAAAAGCACATATAGTGTGAGTGTGTGTGAGTGTGAGTGAGTGAGTGAGTGAGTGAGTGAGTGAGTGAGTGAGTGAGTGAGTGAGTGAGTGAGTGAGTGAGTGAGTGAGTGAGTGAGTGAGTGAGTGAGTGAGTGAGTGAGTGTGTGTGTGTGTGTGTGTGTGTGTGTGTGTGTGTCCTACCTTGACTTTCTCCATCACATCAGCAACATTACTGGTGCTGAACCAGGCATTACCTCCTGGGTAGTTTGGAGTCAGGTCAAGCACCACAGAAATGCCTAGAAGAGAAACAGGAAACAGCAAAGTCAAACTCTGAGCAGTGTAATTCTCCTGAAAGTCAAGCGAACATAAGGTACCACTCTGGTGCTGCTGACCGGGAACAAGACCATTGTTTGTAATTGATGGGCCGAGCTTTGAAGCTAAAATAACCAATGTCAGCTGTATGATAGCCTACCTTTCTTTTGGGCTTTTTTCAAGAAGTCGATCAGTGCTTCCTTTGTCCCCTGGGTTGGGTCGATTTCTTCAAGAGACAGAGTGTTTGGATTTCCTGTCTGGACAGTGTGTAGAGGGCCAAGGACCAGGGCTTTCACCTTCAACTGGTTTAAGTTGTCCAACTTTTCCTCAGCACCTATGGAGAGACAACAATGTGAGTCAGTGTGTCACTTTGGCCAAAGATAAAGAGCTGAGAGTAAAAGCTGAAGGGAGAACACTGCTGTTCTTCTGGCTCAGCACTGATTTAAGAGCACGTGAACAGCGACCTCCACACCCTCTGCTGGCCATGTGAAGTCTGAATACAAGGAATGCCTTTATGTGAAGAGTCACATGTGTTTCTTGGAATTCTGCCTAAAGCTTTGTGGAAAGCCATGTGCTCCCTAGTAATTCACCTAAGAGCAGTGCAACCCGTCTTTCCTGGGTCTTCAAGAACTCAAAATGAGAGGGTTTGCAACCTGTGACTGGCTGTTTAAGGAGCATTTCATGAAGCCTTTTAAAAAAAAAATTTAAAAAAAAAAATCAAATTTTAAATCTAAAATGATGTTATACCACTAAAATGTACTAGATTGCACAACCCTTAACCTCAAGGTTAAGAAGGAGATATGAAAGACATGACTCGTCAGTTTTTATGTCCTTTAGACTGAGTCAGTCAGTGTCAGCCTAGTCAGCAGCTGGGCATCTGGCCAGCTGAAATAAGCCACGTAGGACTAAGGAATCTAAGACAAGACCTATCCCGTGTGAATTAGAGTAAGGTACAGCCAGTACCAGGGCAATTACAAAAAAAAAAAAAAAAAACAAATCTGAAGACACTACCTTTAATCCCTTCAGAGAAAGCTTTAAGGTCAGAGATCTGGTACATAGGTCCTTCATTCCACCAGCTCATGTCTGGGATGGGTTTGCAGCGAGGGGCCTGGACTATGATTACAATGGCTCCAGCCAACATGCCGACCCAGCCAAGCCAGAACAGGACAAGAAGCACCCAACGGGTCCGCACCCATCTACAAAAAAAAAAAAAAAAATTGATTACAGTGTAGAAAACATATTAAAATAAGTGTTTATTTTATCTCACACTCCAAAAAATGATCCGGCACTTACAAAGTGTTTGTATCAACTGCACAAACTCTTACCCTGGAGTGCCGGCGACCTTCATCAGCTCCTCTTTGGACAGGCCGGTGAATGTAACCTCGTCCTCAGGAACCTGCTTGAGGTTGCCATTTTTCTCTCCACCAGCTGCCTTGCCATCACCTGTCATGGGCTCCATCTCATTGAGCTCCACGTCCTTCATGTCAATCTCTGTGTCCTTGCTCATGGTTAAATCTGCTTTCTTTAGGAGATGGAGGTACAGACAAAATATAACACATCAAGTTAGCTGGGGTTTGAAATGTGTGGGCCCTGGATTCACTGGTAACCAACTGCAGAAAATAAGAGGACAAAGACTAAGAAGCTGCTCTTTTTTACGAGCAAGTAATTGGAAAAATTAACATTAGCTACTTACACTTACAGATTTTATATTTATAGCGTTTGATGCCTTGACACAAACTGAACTACACACATTAGTAGTAATGTGTTCAACAGTTGTGTGATAAAAGTGGCAGTCACACGATACCTTCAGGAACAAACAGCGGAACATGTACCCTTCACAATAAGAGTATAAAACAGTACGTTTACCGACCAAAAAAAATATTAAAAAATATTGTATTTTACTATTTTCTGTTTCCCGTTTTGATTTTTGAATACGTACTTTTAACTTGTCTTTCTGTAAAGCACTTCGAATTACTCTGTATGAATTGTCCAATATAAATAAACTTGCCTTGCCTTAAAAATAAAAGGTTTATCCTGTTGGTTTGTTCTGGTACATTAATAGCGTCTAAAATAATAATTTAGACAAGGTTTTTAGTCGTGTGATAAGTTGTAGTTAGTTTTTAAAATTTGTCTGGTTTTAGGGATGATGAAATCGAGCTCATCTCGACGTCAGGCGAGGGACACGAGGCAAAAGTCGGCACAGTAGTTACTTCCTTTTACTTCGGGCTTCAAGTCAGACTTAAAAATATTTTGTGATAGAAAACTCGAAGAAATAAAAGCAAATAGTACCTGTAAAAACGTCGTATAATCCGTCCGAGTTTCTTTAGTCTTGTCTTTACTAATCTGATTAAACGATGGTCAGTGTGTACTTGTAGATTACCGTTTGACCCGCCCACAGACAGGGAACAGCCAATCAGCGCTCTCCCCTCTCTCTCTCTCTCTCTCTCGCTCTCTCTCTCTAGCTCTCTATCTCTCTCTCTCTGCCCAGAAAATCTCAACAAACAAACAAATGAACAAACATAAGGCTGCATCCAGTGCTCTATATCAGACCCCTGTTGTCGTGTCATGCCGCATGTTACTTAATGTAACCTGTTGATTTGCACAGTTTATTTGTCTGGTTTGTATACAGTTAATTGAGGAGACAACATGGAGGTGTAAGCATGGCTTAGTAATAACCAACAACTTGTGTGTTTTGCTCTGCAGACATTTTCTGACGATAATATAATCAGTTGAATAAGATGCCCTTTGACCTTTTGGCCTTTTGGTAGGTGATTGCATACAATCTATGATGTCTTTAATCTCTCAAAGGAGATTACCTGTTCCTCACTAATCTAATTTAACCTCCACTCTGTACCATTTCTTCTTCTGTTTGAAATTTTTAATAACTTTTCTCAACCTCTGTGACTTAAATGAATGCAGACCCACAGCAGATGTTGTTTCTGTGTAAGGGAATAAAAATAGCTAGTTAATTGTTTATAAAGCCAGTGTCCTCCTACTTTGTATCCTGAAGCTTTCCCCAGCAGTTGCTGACCTTTGTAGAGTTACAGTAGCAGCAGGCTTCCAGGAAAAGCACAGGGTAAGTATGCAACCAGAGCCAATCAAATGCCAGGATCTCTGTGATAATTCATAACAAAGCAGATCAGCCTTCATATTACTGTGTATAAATAATACTGTTATAAAGGAGAGGACAGTGATACTTCTGGTTTTGTGATTTTTCTTTGAAACTGTTTTGAAACATTTACAGAGGGAAGAGCGCTATTTGAATTGGCCGGATGACAGAGAAAGTAGGCAAATGCCAATGACAACAGCTTTTTACTTTTGATTAATTACCTTATGATGTAAGTGATACTGATGCTTTTTAGTTTTTGATTCAATCTTCTGTCTTCTCCTGTTTCTTTAAAATGTATACCCATCTCCACTAATCTGACTCTTTGTCCTTATCCCCGCCTGTGTAATCACCAGAGAGAGGGTCTTTCTGTAGCAGACAGAAAAACAAAGTGGTAAGTGATATAAGTGATATGTTAATGGGACAGCAAGTGGCTTGAGGAACATGCTCCACCACTTTGTTCCAGTGTGACTGCATAGATGCTGTCCCTCCCCCAAACTATATTTTGATTTCCCAGGAATAATGTGAATATATTTAAATGCAGCTCTCACTTTCTCTCCTGCTTCCTTGCCTTATATACTGCAGCCAGTTTAACATAAACACATTCACAATGACATCTTTCTTTCTGCAGGCGTTTCTGCATTTAGGTCTGGCATAAAATCTTACGGAGCAGGTGGGTTAATGGCCTTTTATTTGTTATCGGATGTGTGACGTAATGTTTTATAGCTCTCCAGTTTTTAACTTCAGTTACTGAGCCAGGTTTTAATCTCAGCCTGTTGATTGTGTGTATGTGCGTCAGGTTGTAACAGAGCTGTTGACTGTCTGCTGGTTTGAACACATGCTGCTGACACAGTAGGATCACTGATAGTAAATGGACACTCGGCATTGTTTTTCTCTTATGTATCACCTTTTTCCTGTTACCCCAACTTTTATGCTTCAGAGATGAAAAGTGAATAATAGGAGCAACAGCAGGAGAGATCCTGATGTTGACTTGTAAGAAACTGTAAGAAACCGGGAAAGAAAACAGGAAAGAGGAAGAGAGAGCTGAGTGTCTAAACCAGGAAACAAGAGTAAGGAGGAGTGGCTAAAATGGAGGAGGAAAAGGCAAACACAGAGAGCGGGGGGGGGGGTAAACATGTTTATGAGTTGAGGGTGTCGCAAAATTTGGCACACGATTTGTAAAGGGGCATGGTCGTGGGTATTAATGGAAACATAGCACTGAGCTGTATCCAGACATTAGTATCGTTTCCAAAGTCTTTTCCCATGTGTGTGAGTCCTGCTGAGTCTTGATGCAGCCTGAATTAATACCAGCTAAACTGATATCCATACAGCATTTGAAACTTTATATCACACTGATTCACGTGGTTTTCAAACTGGCTATGTTGTCAGCCCTCAGCAATGGAGACAGTGTTTTCATGGAGGACACTGATGAAATAAATCCATCCAAGACTCAACATATTGTGGAGCCTCTGTGCTTTATTTATGCCTTTGGCAGGAGAGGAAGGGACACTACCAATAAATCCATCTGTGAGATGACACACACACACTCACACAGAGAAAGGAGAGGGAGAAACAAGGGCAAAGTTGCTGCATAGTTTTATCTGTTTTCTCTGAGGGGGACAGGAAAACACTTCCACACATTTCAATACTCTGGTGGTTCAGGGACACGCTTGACAAAACAACTGACAGTAGATTTACAGCTTACAGTAAAGAGTGCTGCATTATCACACCCAAAACACAAAAGTGACCTAACACACATGTTTAGGAACCATGTAAATGCAGTTTACAGATACATTGTTCAGGATGACGGGGTCAGGAGGGACTAACACACAGCCTTACTGTAAATCCTTGTTTGCTCCCCCTGAGAAAGTTTATTTTGCAAGTCAATGTGAGCCTGAAAAAAAAAAAAAAAAACAGAAACAGCCAGAGCAGAGCAAACCAGGACCAGTTCAAACCAGTCTGGCTGAAGACCTGGGCTTTCATCTCATTGTTTTAGGATCAGTGCAGTGTGGAGCCTTACAGTTCAGACGGCGGCCAGGGTAGTGCTTTCATTTCATCTAAAAAAAAAACAGAATCTCCTTTTTGTATAGGCAGATCAATCAAAGGTCCACAGGATGCAGTGTACTGCAAATATACTATATGTTTGTGTCCTGAATATATTGTAAAAAATATTAGGAAAAAAGAAGAATCCACAGTTCCTTCACCTGGTTAGAGAATCATTTACTAAAAACTATGAGTGAAGCATTTCATAAGTTCAATCAACACACACACACACACACACACGAGGATTGATACTGCGATATTTGTTATATTGTGTAATGTTATTACTTTTCCTTCTGATCCCTCAGTATCACTGATATACTAAGCTGGCTACAGCAAAAGATCAGAATGTACACACACACACACACAAACAAACCCACTGTGCCATATTGGTTGTACATTTTGAATACTTCTTCTTTTCTGCTTGTCGTACATTTTGCCCTTTTCTCATCTCTTTCATCTCCTTTCATCTCACCTCTCTTTGTGGATTAGGATGTGTGGCCTAGATTTCTCTCTCACACACATAGGGGAGACTGTTCACTGTGGAGGGACCTTCCCCTTCAGTGCTTTACAGGCATGAATGGAGAGCTAATATGTACAAAGCAAACAATAATTAGAAGTTAGTTTATAAAATCCATGCAGAAAAACATTTAATACATATAAAAGAGTTAAAATTATTATTATTATTATACTTGGATAGCAGCATGCTACGATGAAGTATTTTTTTTTAAAAAGAGGGTATTCATAACTTCACCAAACACGTTTAAGAAGTCTCATGACAAATTAAAGTATATATTTGAAATAGACTCGAAAGCTGTCTTTTCATTTCACATCTCCTTCTCACAGTTCACATCTCTTTATTGTTCACTTGCTCGCCCCTCTGGCCTAACACTGACCTGCTGTTGAAGTGTTTTCTCTCTCTCTTTTTATACTGTCTGGGACTTACTTCCTCCTGTGAGCCCATTTCTCTCTCCTCACCACCACCTCCTTCTGTCGGCAGGAAACAATGGTTGCGCATTATGTAAGAATGCAGCTTTCTGAGCAGAATTTCAAACAGTTCAGTTCACAGACCGATTACTCATCCTCCCCTTGAGAATCAGGAGAGCAGAGTGGCGCAGCGGAAGCGTGCTGGGCCCATAACCCAGAGGTCGATGGATCGAAACCATCCTCTGCTATTTTAATCATGAAGCTCTCTTGCTGTGGCAGCCTAAGCACATGCAGGCCTGCTCTACCCATCATTGTATTAATAAAAATATCTACTGAAAATTCATGTGCATGAAAGAATAGAGAGCATGTAGCCTGAACATAATGTCGTGCACTTATGTCATCAAATGAGCTTGCCGGTGTTCAGTCAATTAAACATTTACCTCATATGTGGCTACTACACATTTTCCTTTCAATTTCACAGGCAATTACAAGAGTGGCAGGCAGTGCCAGTGATGATGAACATTGACCTTTGAGCTACAACCTGTTGCACATAAGCTCACACTGGCTACCTCCTGCTCAAGGCATTGAGAAGCTTTTGACTGTATGCTTTTGACTGCCCTTATGAGTCTATAAAAAGTAAATGTGAAAAAATAAAATAAAACAAATATTATCAGGCGTTTGACATTAAAATCAAGCTTAAAAGCACTTAGGAGTGAGGTTGGAGAGGCTGCTGCACATTATGTATGCACAGCTGGAGCTTCCTCAGCATTGCAATAGCGTCTGATGTTGCTCTCTTTGTTGTATTGTCTCAAACAGGGTATGTCCAAGACTTTTATGTGCTTTTCTTACTTTAGCATCTTTAGCAAAATGAATAGATTTATATTGGTTGGGTCATAAAATTATCATCAAACAAAATCCATAAAACCTCGTCATCTTTAAGTAAAGGATCTTAGGCTTTGAGCGCCCCCTGGAGTATTACAATGGTCTTTACAATAAAATAAGAAAAACAATGTGAAAGAAAATACTTTATATTTTAGATAAAATGACACATTAAAACTGTTTTTCATTTTATTTGACAATTGTTATTAAATCACAATTATTTCTAATAAATCAATAGTTTCTCACGTAAATACAGAATAAATGAAATTACTATATATATATATATATATATATATATATATATATATATATATATATATATATATATATATATATATATATATATATATATATATATATATATATATATATATTACTGTTACTACAAAGAATAATAATAAAAATAGTTAAAAGTGATAATGAAATAATCTGCCGGAATAATACATGAAATAATTTATCGCCGAACTCAGAGCGTCCAAACTACGTCTGCGCGTACTCTCAAACGTCACCAACCCGGAAGTGAGCGGAGGGGAGGGAACAGTTTCGGACAGCCGAGGTTTGTGTCGCTGAAACACGCTGTTGTTTCTGTCACTCCCAATAAAGGACATGTCAAGAAAAGCTAAAGAAGAATATCACCGGTTCTTCACCGTTACCGAGCCACGCACCCATGAGAAGGGATACACGGAGTACAAAGTAACAGCGAGGGTTGGTTTACACTCTTTTCTATCAGTGTCAACAGTGGAAACCTAAGTTGTTTTAGCATAATTATTCTCTGTTGAGCTAATTTACATATGACTTGTCTGCATGTTTTATTTCTACTTGATGTCTGACGATAGTGCTGTGTCTGTACTCTGCGTCAGCTGCACCAGTCAGAGTTAAGTGACCCTGTGTTGTTATTCGTTTATAAGTCAACGAGGTCTCATCAGTACTAATCATAGAAACACAAAGGCCCTGCAGCCAGTTTGGCAAATACACAATGGCCCTTTTATGTGAGGCAGCGGTGCAGACAACTTGTGATTCAATTCATGAGCTCCAGCACCCGCATGATCACAAAAATACATCATGGTCCACCCAGGCATGCACACAAAAATCAAAGAGGATCACTGGAAATGTTGGAGTCATTATCTGGAGTCATTTTGTTGTAGTTTTTTTTTCTTCAATTCTAAGTGATTGTTCTTTGACATGTGGTCTCAGAGGTGAAGTTAATGAAATGATCCCTCCTCCCTCCTTCCTCCACTGTAGTTTGTGTCCAAGTGTCATCCAGAAGATGTGAAGGAGGTGGTCGTGTGGAGGAGGTTCTCGGAGCTGAAGAAGCTCCACGGCGAGCTGGCCTACACGCACAGGAACCTGTTCAGACGACAGGAGGAGTTTCCGAGTTTTCCCCGTGCACAAGTATTTGGTAAAGTTGGAAAAGAATGTCATATATAGGAATCGCACCCTATCCCTGCACGGTCACCAATCATGCAGAATTCCCTCTGTGAGCTGAAGGGGCTAGAAAAAGTGATAATCTATGCTCCTACTTTCTATGCTGCTGACTGGCTTTCAGGACTTTCTTTCCAGTTTGCTTTTAGCATTTTGTAATGATGCTTGTGAAACTTCCCCTTGGCTTGTGACAGATTTCTGTGGTTACAAATATACAAATGCTGTTTAGTCAGTCAATGGACAGTTTCCTTCTACAGTTTTCAGGGAAACATAGGCACTGCCTTTAATGCAAACTACTCCCTCAAAAATAACCAGTGATTTGACTAAACACGCCTGAAAGTGTCCACAAAAAATAAAAATCTTTTTTCTCTGTAATTCCTGTAATGTTTACCATCAGTTGTATTGTGTAAAGTATATGTGTGATTATATTGATGGTTGTGTGTGGATCTGTTGTAGGAAGGTTTGAAGAGACTGTGATTGAGGAGAGGAGGAAGGCAGCAGAAGCCATGCTCCTGTTTGCTACCACCATACCTGCACTCTACAACAGCCCACAGCTCAAGGACTTTTTTAGAGTAAGGTCCAGCCACTCCCACACACACACACACACACATATATGTATATGGAAGTGAAACTGAGATGTAATAGCCACTGATAACTACACAAAAAACATGCCTGCTCAAAAGCCATAGTGTCGTTGTACTTTGTTTTGTTTTGTCCGCTCCTCTTTTTTCACATACCCTTTTTCTTTCTCCTTTCCTTTTCCCAGAGTGGTGAGGTCACAAGACCTCTAGAACCAACTCCTCTGTCCTCCGCCGGGCCTCTTCCTCCCCCTCTCATCCCTCTTCCCAAGCGGAGGGCCTCAGACTGTGAGCCTGCAGAGGAGGAGGAGGGGAGGGAGGCTCCTACCTTACCGCAGGACCTGGGCACCAACTTGGGCTTAGAAGTGGGAGAACCTGAGGTGGCGGCTGAGGCTTACAGCGAGATGGGTGGCTCCCCGAGAGAAGAGGAAAGAGAGGAGCTTAGTGATACAGAGCTGGATGACAGAGGTACAAAAAGAGGAGTGGGAATCTGCTAGAATTTACGAGAAGTTTTACTTTACCCTTCTTTCCCTCTGTTTTATTTTTACCTTTGTTTTGGTCCATGTTTCCACCTCCAGTCCTATCTCCTGAACCATCCCCAGCCAGAAATCATCAGTCACAAGAGTCCCAGGAGGAGTTTGATTCACTGTTTGACTCTGTGGCAGAAGAGCAAGTCCCATCTCCAAAGAATAAAGGTCCACCGCCATTGTCTGATAATGACTTGGCTGCTTTTGATCCCTGCTATAAACAAGGTGAAAATAAATTTGAATGGACACATATAAAACAATAGTACTGCTCTCTGGCTTTGTCTAAACTTTTATGTCTCTTTATTTTTACCGTTCTTGTTTTTTTTATTGACACTTATCAGACATCCTTCTTTTGTACTGATCAGGCTCCAGTACTGACTAGGCTGAGCGGCTTGATGAGTACATGTCAACCTCAGACTTGCATGCCTTGTATCATGTCCCCAGGTTGTGGAACACAGCTGTCAGGAATAATTTTAGCTGTAACATACAATTTACAATCCCTCTTTTCCCTCTTTCAGATACCTCCAATTCCTACAGTGACCACTCAGAATTGCTCTCGCTGCCACTAACCGGTCAGGATGGAGGGAATGTCCACTATCTGGACCAAGCGGCCAATGAGCTAACGGCTGCCATGGAGAGGGAGAAGGAGGGAAAATTTAGTTCTGCCATCCGTGGATACAGGACAGCAGTGGATATATTGATCACCGGAGTGCAAGGTGAGAAGATGAGGGATTGAGAAACATGGGTTTGTGGCAAATGGGACAGAAAGAAGTTGGGGAGAATGAATGGAAGAGTATTCAGTCTGTTTGGTTCTAAATATATATATATTTTTATGAACAATAAAACCATGACGTGCTTCTGCTCTAGATGTGCTTGTGCTTCCACAGTTCTCTAATGGGCATCTTATGTGGACAGTCTCCTCGTGTGCCTTCTGTGGGTTGGGTGGCGAAGCGGTCTGAGGTGCTGGATTTAGGTTCCAGTCCTTTTGTTGGTGTGGGTTCAGAACCTGGTGCTGCCATCTAAAGGTTTCAGCTCCAATGTGGTTTCTAGTCTGTTGTTCTTAAAAATAACTGAATTCTGTGTTTGGCTTCTTTTAAAGTGTGATTTGAAAAGTAAACCAACCAATCTCGCTTCTTCACATACTTACAAGTTCTGGTATATGTGTGAAGACTCTCATTGCACATCCAGAAATTAATCTAGAAACATTTTAAACAATTGCACTGTGGTTTTGATTAATGGTGTTAAGATGCCATAGGTAGTGTAATTTTCCATTTACTATATTTATATGTTGAACCACCCTTTCTAGTCATAAGAATGGCCATTGCTTGCATGCTTGGAAATAGGGCTGGTTAGTTATCAGATTTATGGTTTCTAGTCTCATTGGTGGTGTGGGTTCAAGTTCCTTTTTGCTAGCAATGTTTTGCTCTCTCTGTAGCACACAGTTTTTTTTGTTTTTTTAAACCTGTTCAAATCTGTGTTTGTCATTGTTAAAGTCAGAGCTGACTCCCTGAGGTCAATGAAGCTGGTCTTTGTGGTAGTGTGGCCAAGCAGTCTACGTTGCTGGATTAAGACTCCAGTCTCTTTGGAGTCATGGGTTCGAATCCCACCACTGCCAAAGGATTTGCATTGTTAAGGGCAAACTGTTAATTCTTAATTTACAGTCAGAAAAGTAGGTTGTTTAGTGTTTGACCACAGTCAAATAAGTCAGTCATGTCCGGATGGGCAGATAACTTTATAAAGCCACTGTAGATTGATTGAATGTGTACAATTGTATTATCATTAATTAATTATTTTTTAGCACTATTGTTTAAATACCCAAGTAAAATTTTTACCATTCAATAACAATGGCTCACCATAATAGTGGACAGTAAAAATTAAAATAATCATCTTTGTGTCTGTGTCTGTGTATCTGTTTGTCTGTCTGTCTGCGCAGGAGACCCAGATCCAGTACGCAGGGAGTCTGTAATGAGAAGGACAGCCCAGTACCTAAAACATGCTGAGATGTTGGTGGACAGGCACTCTTCACCCACACACACTCACACACCCACACACACACATGCACAGGACCCTTAGATACACACACTCACACACATATTTATAGACACTGTTCACACTCATGAAGATGGATCAAAGACTAAGAATCTCAGGGTTGTGACATACATACACACACATACGTGTCATATGCATGCAGACACCTACACACACGTATGCTTTCTCTTTTGCTGAAGAGCCTCATAGGCATACAGATACACAGTTAGATATGAGAGTATGCTAAAACACGAGTGTTAATAAATACACTCATTCAGGTGCAAGCCTACAGCACACACACACATGTAGAGTACACACTACACTGCAGACTGTTTCTTTAGCTGCCTTTGTTTAGTGAAAAATCTGTGATTTATGAAATCTAAATATTTGAAGGTAACTGTAAATTTAATTAATTTAATATAATAATGGATAACTAATCTTTCATCTCTCTCATTCATTGTTGTTTAATTACCTTCCTTTTGCAATGTTCTCCTGTTTGAATACATTAATGTAAATGTATAATGTAATTTGTATTTTGCACAAGCAGTGTTTTATTAATAAACATCTCTGTTCTTGATTAAAGTCAAAAAGAGCATTGCATTAGCAGCGTTTGGTGAGAGTGTGACTGCAACTGTTAGATTACATAATCAAATGGTCAAAATAACTATCACCAGGCCAGGATATTTTAGGAAACCTAACCTCATCAATCAAATTGACAACTGAAAACTCGGCATCTACTATCTCAGGAATTGCAGATACATTTGTTTTCAAGGGACTAGAGGTGTTTGGCAGTTCTTTGCTGTGAAAACAGCGGAGCTGAATCTATACTTTTTCACTACACTGTGATGATGTACTCTGTACTGTTGTCACTAGTGTTCCTAAATGTGTTGTCATTTCAGAGTAGTCTGCACTGTGTTTTTTGTAGTGATGATCACAGTGGCTGCTTAGTGCAATTTGTTGATGGTTTTAAGGTTTGTGTGTATGCAGTAACAAGGCAATACCTCTAAGTGGTGCTGGTGGCTATTAGATAATAACAACACATCCTATGGTACAGAAAGTAAATATATTTATTTTCCTCTGCTGACCATTATGGACCACAATGCAGAAGATTAGCTTAGTATTTTCAAAAAATAAGATATTCAACTATTGAGGAAACTATAACCTGCAATGTGGATGAACTCCTCTGAGTTATGGTGATCACAGGTTAAATACACTGTCCACTGTCATCCAGTGCTGCAAATTGGAGCCTTTAAGAGTTGATGTTCATGTAAGTCATAAACCACTTCATTTGCAAAATAACACACAATCCTCTCTATCAGATCAGCTGCTATGTTGTCATTACTGATGGTAGCTGTTTGTTATTTATGCCCATCACTGTTAGGATTGACTGTATGGTGTATATATAGACATTTGTCTGACTTTACTTCCTCCAGTTCCCTTTCATAAACTGTGCATTCTTGACACTGTGCCTGGTTACAGGATAGTTTCAAGATGCATTCAAACTCCAATAGATTGTATTTAGGTTTGAGTAATTTCGACTAGAAGAGGCATTGATCGAGAGAAAAATGAGGAAGCGGGATGCAAAAGAGAAGAGAGCGATGAATGCTGCACAGCAGAATCCCTTCTCTGGAGAGGAGAGAGGGATGGAGGGAGGACTGAAAGGACAAACAGATGGACAGGCGACAAAAAAGGCAGGCCGGCAAGAGGAAAGGCTACCCTCTCTCTCGCCAGATGAGGAAAAGAGGGGTTGCAGGGAGCGAGAGATAACAGAGGATGTAGGAGAGGAAAAAAGGAGGAATGTGATTAGAGGATAAGCAGAGATCATCCCTCCATTGTTAAAGGGATGGAAAAACTGACCCTCCCTGTTTCTCTATTTTCAATCCCTTTGTACCTCTTTTTTGTTTTTGCGTGCTTTGTTTTGAGCATCATGGGGAGGTTGAAGAGGATGGAGGGATGAAAAAGTGAGAGATAACATTGCTCCATCCTGTTATATATCCCTCTTTTCCTCTCATCCCTCCACCTCTCTACCTTTCTATCCATCTCTCGTTCTAGTGCTGCACCTGTGAAACGCAGAGGATGTGAGATGGAGAGGGAGATGGAGAGACAAAGAGATGGAGGGAGGGAGGGATGAAATTGGGGGTGGGGGAGTAGGGCCTCGCAACATTAGCATGCTGAGAGTGTCAGCACTCCTCTTTTTCTCTCCCTCTATCCCCTTCCCTCTTTCTCTCCCTCCCTCTGTCTCTTTCTCCTCACTGGTCACTGCAATTATACCATCAAAACACTCCAGCCTGAGAGCATAATAGCTTCCCCCTGTGTGTGTGTGTGTGTGTGTGTGTGTGTGAGTGAAAGAGAGAGAGAGAGAGAGGGGAATGTGTGTGTGTTATCATGAGAGATCAAACAGAAAGAGGTGTGTGTGTGTTTGTGCATAATTTAGTGCCATACACGGTGCATTACGTGTGCGCGTATGACATGCAGGGCAGCTGTTGGTATGAGTGTATACACCAAAACTGGATTCACCGCATGTGTGGGTGCACAAGTGTGTGTGTGTGTGTGTGTGTGTGTGTGTGTGCATGTAAGTATTTTTTGAGTCCTACCAGCTAAAAAAACTGCTTCTCCAACCTCTGACCAAACACACTCTTAAACGCATGCTGAGAGACCCACTTTACGTGCGTGTCTAGTGAGTTTCTATTTACACACACGTACGCTCATGCTCATACTCATACACACTAATGGATGCACACAGGCATACAGTCATGGCTTTGACACACAAACCGTTATGACCTACATGCCCAGTGGGTCATCATTAAGCCAAATAGCACACTCTGACACCTTTAGCTGTCCACACACACACACACACACAGACACACTGACACTGTCTCTCTGTCACACTGTTTCTGTTTTAGTTCATTCAACTTCCGCTATTTCTCTCCCTTCCGCCCTCTGTCTCTTCCTTTTTTTCTCATATTCTCTAACACACACACACACACACTATCCCCCCATATGAGCTTGTTATCCCTCTCTGTCCGTTAGTTTCTCTCTGTCACCTTGCCCTCAGCTATTTGAGTACACTTCTGTCTCTCTCTTGCACTCCCATGTCTCTCTCACACATAAACACACTCATTCTCTTTGTGTGTGTCTGTCTCACCATCAAGCTCCGTTCCAATCCCTCGCTTTCTGTCACCGTCTGTCTTAATGTATGTGATCCGCTTCTCAGTGACTTTTTCACGTCAACACCAGCCCTGATTGTTCTGTGAAAATTATTTTGTGTCATTTATTGAATAGAAAATAATCAAATCAGCACTCAACATGAAAATTAGAAATCCCCTGTCCCCCTATCACCAAAGTGATACAGTTCAGTCGAGTGCTGGTCAACACAACAGAATCAGAAATCACTCCATCAATTTTGCATAGAAAATCCACCGGATCAGCGTGAGACCATGCAAGGTATTAGAGCTGGACTAAATCTTTCACAATAACTTGATTGGCTTCCTTTTGACTGTATTGATAAGCCAGCTAAATAAGCACACTAGACTGCTGTTGTTTTGCTGACATTTACCTGCCTCTGTCCTCCATGTAGTGTCTGTGCCTCACCTATCTCCCCTCATGCTCCACCCTGCTGTCTAGTAGTTAATAGTTTGAAAACCGTTGCATTATTGGAAATGTAGGATCTCATGTTTTTTTAGTTGGACTGATACTAAGGAGTAAAAATCTGTTTCATAGTAGCTATGTTATATCATAAGCTTAATCCAAGAAGTCTATATTGCGAGCCTGTCTGCGCATCCAGCAGACACAAAGCAGCATTAGCATTCATTTGAATTGTGTTTCTGGCTACTTGACAAATGTAGCTCTGTTTTGGTCTCAAGCAACTCCCGAGGGAACTGTCTGGCTCTTTAGCTGCTAGATGCTCCACTATGTTCGCTAACATTGTCTGTCAGCTGTTTGGTTCTGGGCAGGTGGTGTGTTCTGGGTTTACCAGAGACTTTTTTGCTGAAAACAGCTGCCTCCTGTTTTCGGAAATGAGAGAAAACCAACACACTGAGCTAAAAGAGGATAAATCGCACCGATACGTGTGACCTTGCATACTCATCTGAACCACTGCTAATATAAAATACTGATTCTGCAGCTTTAACTAGGTTTTTAAACCACATATACTTCCTCGTTTCACGGTGTTCATTGCCCTTTTCTTTCAATGATGCCTGTGGCTCTCTCTGGGTTGTGCTTCTTTTCTTTTTACTCAGCTCTTTCTTTCTCCTCTTTTCTACTTGCTGTGTTTACTGTTTCTTTCCTCGCTTTCTCCCTCCCACTCGTTCCCTCTTTCTCTCCCCATCCCTCTTTCCCTGTAAGTAAATCAATGAACATACACTTTATGCCATGTATTGATCATTCCATATCTATCTGCCCTCACCCCCCTCGGTTTTCACCCTCCTGCTTTTACACTCTGTACTTTCCCCCATTTTTAATGTATAATCTCTGCTCCCTCTCTTTCAGTCCCTTCCTTTTTATCTCTCTCTCTCTATGGGATGTCCTATTTATATGGCTGGCACCTTCATGTTTGTACTGAGGTGTATATGTGTGTCTGTGTGTATATAAGTGAGTGAGTGTGTTTGATGTTGGTCTAAGTGGTTAACATAATATGGGCCCCGGGTGAGGTGGCGTTCCTGCATTCAAACGAATGCACACACGATTCACACACAATTTCAGGCTTTTTGGTAGGCTTTTCTCTGAATAATTTGTGCTTTTTAGTATTCTCCAGCTTGTGCAGCAGATCCATGTATTATCTATTAGTCGCATTCTCCCACTCTGCCACTCTATCCAGCTACACATGCACCTTTATGCCTCGCCCTCCTCCCTTTGCATATGTTTCTATTTGTTCAGACTTCTCTCACTTTCTCTCTTTCCTGCCCTCTCCTCCTCTCTACATGTTTATGTTTATTCAGACACATCTCCCTCTTTTTCCTCTCCCTCTGTGCCTGTGTGTCCAGCTTTTGTTACCAGCCTCGTTTCCATAACAACTGCGACCTTTCAGTCAGTGCCTAACCATTTTTAATCAGAAGTAGAGAAAGACCGAGATGAGATGAGGCAGCGTGAAGGAAAGAGGGAGTGAATTGGGAAGGGGGAGGTTACTCAGGTGACTCATTGCATGGTTAAAAAGAAAATCCTCAAAAAAGATTTAAAAATTTAAAAAAAAAGGAAGTAAAAGAGGAGTGGAAACTAACTTAGGTCTTTTTGGGAGAGCAGGTTTACATGGGCAACCTTCCCAGCAACAGGTAAAGTGCTGCTCAAGGTCAAGCTGGAAAAATGATGTTTCTGTGTGCTTAAAGCAACAAGGTCGAGGTAAATCAAAATTAGATGAGAGGTAATCAAAATGTTATGATGCCCTTGAAAGACTATGACAAAATGTGGTTTTGCTCAGTTCATTCAAAATACGCTCTGCTCTGCCACAGCTGCTTACCTTCATACCACAGTCCTCAGGAGGATTACTCCCTGACCAGCTTTCAATACAACTCTTTAAACACTCAAATACAGTCATCAGAAACTGTATTTAAATGTGAATGTAGATTGCACAAAAAGTTTAACATTTTTTAAGCTTTAGTATTAAGTAGTAATAATATTCCTCTTGGATTAATAAAGTTATCTATCTATCTATCTATCATTTTTTTTAGATTAGGTCTCATATATGTGACTTGTTAGGCTCTTTAATTATAGTCTGTTTTTACAGAAATATTTCATGAAGATACTGAAACTCTCAGTGCTGTGCTTGTTTCTAAACTGGACAAAAAAAACCCTGTGATGAGATAAAACTGTTAATGAATGACCACCTGGCTTTCGGTGGTGACTTTAACCTTTACAGTAGGTTAGAAAAAGCCAATACTTATGTGACTTTGCTGCTGTGATATCGATGCATGCTGAGCCTTGAGGAAGGTCCCCCTGGTGTCGTACAAGATGTTGGTGGGTGCTTCTGTCTGCGGGTGTGTCTGTGTTGGTGAACATGTGCTGTCTGTAACAAACTGTTGCTGTCGTCAGTTATCACAAGCTGAGTTAGAAGTAGTCTGTTGCATTACTGCTGACTTTTTACTCAGTATTCTGTGTGTGTGTGTGTGTGTGTGTGTGTGTGTGTGTGTGTGTGTGTGTGTGTGTGTGTGTGTGTGTGTGTGTGTGTGTATACGTACGTACATACTGGGGGTCATGCCAACATGGGAGGGACCGGACCGTCAAGTGGACAGCTTTCGAGCCCGCCCGCCCACCGCGCGCCACTCCAAACCGGGAGCAGCGCGTGAGGACGATGCCAGCCGCAGATAGATGGACCGTCGAGGGAGGGAAGAGGACCTGCGCAGGGACGCAACTAGAGTAAGGAGGAGGCGGTTTGATAAGTGAGAGTAAAGCTGAGAGAGTTACGGAACAAAGGAAAAAATAAAGAGGAGGGGGGAACGGGAAACAGCCCGAAAAGCTGCCGGGGCTGTTGTGTGTCTGCCCGCACGGATGTCCGAGGCCCGTCCGTTCCCAGCTTAAGACAGTCGACCGAGGAAGACGCCCGCTGGAGTGGACAGCTTCGCGGAGCAGACACCGCTGGAGCTGTTGTCGGTGACTGAGAGTGAGTTCGTTTTAAAACTTCAAAACGCAACATAATGTTTGAAATGATCCACGTTTGATGAGGTGCGCGGGTCAGTGTCCGCTCTACTTGTCTCTGTGTATGTTTGTTTGTCTTTCTTACTGCGACATTAGCCCACCGCTGCCAATTAGTCACAGGACGCACCGCGGACGCGCGCGCACACACTGACTGACAGCTCGTGCGTAAGAAGGGCCAAAGCAGATTCAGCTCGCGTGGCACCACCGGCAGATGTTGCCACGCGGAGACTTCAATCATAAGCTTCAAACATAATATAAATTATTCAAAGTAACGCAATGACACCAGCACAGATATGAACAGACAGACAGAGAGATAGATAGATAGACAGACAGAGAGACAGACAGACAGACAGACAGAGACACAGACAGACAGACAGACAGACAGACAGATAGATAGATAGATAGACAGACAGAGAGACAGACAGACAGACAGACAGAGACACAGACAGACAGACAGACAGATAGATAGATAGATAGACAGACAGACAGACAGACAGACAGAGAGAGAGACAGACAGACAGACAGACAGACAGACAGATAGATAGATAGACAGACAGATAGACAGCCAGACAGACAGACAGACAGAGACAGACAGACAGACATAGATAGATAACCTACCTGTTGGCCTATGTGATTATGTTTTCTATAGCCTATATTGGTGTATGCCGTCAACAAATAAAACCCAGATTAGAATGTCCAAATATATTTTACTGGCATCCATTATTTAATACCAGTGTGGCCCTCTCTCTCCTGCCAGTTTTCCCAGTGACAGCAACTGCAATCCAAGAGCACCATTCTTAAGTCTAATCTAGTGGTTAATAGTTTTAATTTCCATTGCTCATTGCTGATATTTTGTGCAGCTTGCGGCTGGCTTTGAAAAGCTAATCTGTTCCTGATATAAGCGCATTGGCTAGCTTGCCATCTGGGCTGTATTATAGCAGAGAGGAGAGGGCATTTGAATAATTGATATTTAGCTATTTATAGGAGGATTATTCTTTTCATGTTGCACCAGGGGACCTGATCTATCTATCTATCTATCTATCTATCTATCTATCTATCTATCTATCTATCTATCTATCTATCTATCTATCTATCTATCTGTCTGTCTGTCTATCTATCTATCTATCTATCTATCTATCTATCTATCTATCTATCTATCTATCTATCTATCTATCTATCTATCTATCTATCTATCTCTGTGTGTCTGTGTTCACATTTATATTGTGTCTATCTACTGTACCTCTCTCAATCCGTTACATCTGTCCATTTATCATCCGTCCCTGTTTCTGTTTGGTGAGTGGTAGTGTATCCATCTGAAGTGGATTAGGGGTGTTATCAAAGCTAAGTAGGACTACTGTTAGCACACACTCAGATATGCACACACACACACACACACACACACACACACACACACACACACAGAGGTACATGCATACATGCTGTTCTCACTCTTTCACTCCCCAAGGACCATTGACCATTGTCAGCCCTCTCTCAAGCCTCTTTTGCTTTTGTGTGAATGTGTGTGTCAGTGTGTGTTTGATGGTAAACACTCTGATCAAACAGTGCTTAACAAGCTGCGTGGACTGATAACAGAGAGAGGAGAGGAAGAGAGGATGACAGAGGAATAGAGAGGAAGGAAAAAGGGGAAAGGGGTGTCAGGAGGGAGAGGAGGTTACATACTGGAAAACAGGAATGTGGATTTGTGTTTCTGCTCTTTATAAAATAATGAGATGTGCCATTAGTATGTTTGCTATTCTCCTTTTAACAAGCATTTACAGGTATTATATGGAGCTATTGTGCAATTACAGTAGCAGTCAAAAGTTTGGACATATCTTGCTTGGTTGATTATTTTCCACAGTGTAGATTAATACATTACTATAACACACTATTGGCCATATCTTTACCAGCTTCATGAAGCAGTCACCTGGAGTGTTTTTTATTTCAAAAACATGCCTTGACAAAAACTAATTGGTGGAATTCTGTACATTATTAATACTTTTTAGGCATTTGTTGAGCCACGGTAGTGTGGGTGTACAGCAAATGACCCTGTTCAGCTGCTGTAGTAATCCATATTCTCAGTGGGAACCGGGAAGTGTGGTGGAGAAGGTGTGATGGTGTGGGGGTGAGTTGCTGATAACACTGTTGGTGATTTATTCAGAATTCAAGGCACCTAACCAGCATGGCTACCACAACCGTCTGCACTGACACGCCATCCCATCTGGTTTGCACTTAGTGGGACCATCGTTTGTTTTTCAACAGGACAGTGATCCAAAACACACCTCCAGGCCATGCAAAGGCTGTTTGACCAAGAAGGTGAGTGATGGCAGTGCTGTATCAGATGACCTGACCTCCATAACCACCCAACTTAAACGCAGTTGAGGTGTTTGGGCATGAAGTGGGATCACCTTCAGGACTGTTGAAATGTATTCCAGGTGACCACCTGATGTTGTCTGATCTAAAACCAAAAACCAGTTATCAACCTGCATTTGGTTACATGTATGTTAAAGATGTTGATGCTTTCTTAGACAATAGAAACAGGAAATGTAGCATGACAGAGGAGAGTTACATGTGACAAAGATCACGAGCCAGATGTTAACCTACTGCAGCACCAGCACATAGCCTGGCCCCCAGTCTGTTGACCTGCACTGACAGCCACTCTCTCTGTCCGCTATTCAGGTTGTGCTGTTTCCTCATACAATATGTTTAAAGGTCATGGAGGAGTATATCAATCAGTTGTTAGGACCATATAGGAATGCATGTTTTTGGCTTAACTTCCTCTCTACACTCACAATATATGCTTATATTTTGCAGCTCTATGTAAGGATACTACAGATGACACTTATTGCTTAAAGTGGATGCATGTAAATGAAATGTCACTGTCAATGATGGAGAAAGTCAAAAGCAACAGCACTCAATTTCCTTTTTTGCTGGTTGTTCTAAAGAAAGCACTATGAACAGTTTTGTTTGTCCGTACAGAGTAAAAATAATTCAGATCGGCTATCTGCATGACTATATAGATCTTAAGGTACAAATGTGAATTATTTGTAATTAGTGTGAACTGAACTTCCCCTTAAAATGTACTTTAACATAGAAACCTTGAACAGCGTTATAGCAATGAAAGTGGGTAGTCACATGCAATCATAAACACAAAACACGAACGTCGACAACATTAGTAATTATGTTCTCTCGTTCTCTGTCTCTCCAGTGATGGATTCACCCACAGATCTTTTCGACGACACCTCTCCCCAGATACATGCATTTGCTCCCAATCTGAGCTCTGCAGAGCTTCCTGGAGTTCATACCCAGCCAAGTACAGGTCGCCCTCCTCCTTCCTTTAGACCACCTGGGTTTCCACTCATCCATCATCTCCTCCAGCCAGGTGGAGAACACAGGAGGATTAGTGGGCAACTCAACACAAACCCGAGCACACACAGACACCTGGAAGACAGGAATTTGGAGGATGATAGAGGAGAGAGGGATGGAGAGGTGGAGGAGCAAGGGATGGACAGAGGAGAAGAGGAAGTCATAGAGAGAGAGGACAAGGTGTTAGGGATTAAAAAGAGGCACAGCGATGCCACTCTTGGAGCAGAGTGGAGTCAAGACCTTTTGAAAATGAAGAGGATGAAGCTGGAAAACCGACAACGAGATGGAGAAGCCGATGGAGGAGCTGATAGGGGATGCCGGAGGCGCGAGGGAGGGAGGGAGGGGAGGAGGAGAGAGAGGGAGGAGCTGAAAGAGCAGCTGGAGGAGGCAAGAGAGAGACTGCAGGCCCTGCAGGAGAAGGTATGGAGGGCTTTTGGGGAAAAGCACATGGCAGAGGAGGAGAAGAATCGGAGGTGCAGGAATGCAAACAGTGGAACAGCAGATGGACGAGAAGGCGATGTGGGGATGATGGAAGAGGAGGATATTACAGAAGGGATGTATGATGAAGAGGACATTGATGGTGGAAAGATGGAAAAGGATTCTTTTCCCCCTCTTTCTGCTTCCCCTTTAGATCATTTCCACAAGCAGAGAGGAGAGAGACAAAGAGAGCGAGAAGGGAGGATGGAGAGAGGAAGAGGAGGTGGGCTGCACTTGGAGGGTGTGATGGAGGGAGCAGGGTTGTGGTTAGATTGTGGAGGGCTGATAAGAAGTGATTGGGATGGAGGGTTGGAAGATGATGGGGAAGAGGAAGGGCAAAAGTTTGCTCAGGCACTGAAAATGGAGCTGGGCAGCGCGGTGGCCCGAGTCATCGACAGAGTTCTGCGCATTTACACTGAAACAACAGATTTCACTCCTTCCTCTCTTCCTACTGCTATCTCTTTTCTCCCATCTGACGTAGAAAACGATGGAAGGAGGGAGAAGGGAGTTTGGATGGGCCTATTAACAAGAGAAAGAGGGGAGGAAAAGATGAGAGGTAAAGAGGAAAAGCTGGCAGGTCAGGATGGAGAAAGAGAGAAGCAGCTCCAAAAGATGAGCAATGGAAACACTTTGCCTCCTGGACAGCCACATCACACAGAGCCATCAGATCTGACGATGCCATTGGCTCTTCAAAGGTCACCTGACATACGAAAGGCCCACCCACTCCTGGGCCCGCCTCTCTCAACTCACCTAAATCCTTCTCACCCAAACATCTCCCTGCATCACCCCTCTCTACCTCGCCCTCCACCTCTTTCTCACCCTCCTCTTTTACCTCCAGCTTCACAAACCAAAGACCCCACCTCCTCTTTCCAGCTATCTTCATCCTCCTCCTCTTCCTCCTCATCTTCCTTCCCTGCACCACCCCCCCCTCCTCCTCCTCCCCCTCTCCCTCTCCCACTGCTGCATTACTCAATGCAGCAGCTCTTCTCTCGCTCACTGCACCACCCACAGCTTCCCCACCTCCCCCCGTCCCGAAAGGACTATTTGAACTCTGACCCTTTCTTGGAGTTCTCCCACCCCTCAGCTCACCCTTCCTTCCCTCCACTCCCCTTGCTAGGTCACCTGGACCCTTCCCTCGCTCGTCATGGAGGCAGAGAGAGGGATAGAGGGATGAGGGGAGATGGAGGGATGAGGGGAGGGGGAGGGTTGGATGGAGGAGAGCTCTACCTGACACCTGGGGGAATATCCTTTTGTCAGCAAGCCTGAAGGAGTGAGGGAGTGAGTGTTTGTGTGCCTGTTTTTAGAAGGATGCAATTCTCCTTAACTGGCCTCATGTATACACCCAGGAGGGCTTGTCTCCCTGCCATCTGAAGAAAGCCAAGCTCATGTTCTTCTACACCCGCTATCCCAGCTCCAACACACTCAAGACCTACTTCCCTGATGTCAAGGTGTGTGTACCATGTCACCATGCAAGGTCAAGACTTTGTACGCTATCATACCACATTTAATTCAAAGCCAAGTTTTATCTTTTGCCATTACAAAAGGCAAGTTGTGCGCAGCTGTGGCTAGTTGTCTTTTTGATCTTAATATATTATAAAAGATCCCAGTAACTGTAAATCTTATGAGTAAGCTTTACTGGTAAAGTCACCGGTCGAAAAGAAGATAGGGGGAATTACTTTCCTAATCAGTGCAAAGATATAATGTAAGAAAGAAACAGATCCTTGGTGCACAATAGATATGTTGTGCCCATAACCAATGCATGAATAAAGAAATGTCTCAACACTGCTGCAAACTCATCCCTAGGTAATCACTTTTCAGTTCTGTTAATTATAACTGCAGCAGTACTATTAAGATTAAGGTTTTCAAGAATCACTAAAAGTTTACCCTGATATCTAGGAGTTGGAGCAAGTGTTCAAATCTTTAGCTCAAGTACCAATCTAACAATGCAAAAAAAATCACAATCGGGTCACAACTACAACCCAGTATATTCAGCTCTGGGGACAGTAGAATGGATGTAGCTATGCAGTGTGGCTGTCAGGTGTTTGGGGGGCAACGAAGTGAACGAAATTCCAGTTTGATGAAATCGAAGAATAAAGTGGCCCGTACGGGGATCGAACCCGCGACCTTGGCGTTATTAGCACCACGCTCTAACCAACTGAGCTAACCGGCCTTTGACACCGGTTTTTTTCAGTGGCCTCTGGAGACGTATTGTTACGACTAGATTTGTCGTGTCTATAAAGCAGTGTATAGACTGCTTTATAGACAACCCAATTATAAAACTATAGTTTTATAGTTACGGTCATAAAAGCGATTTTAAGAGCACAGTGGCCCATACGGGGATGAAACCGCGACCTCGACGTTATTAATAAACAACTAAACTAACGGCGTTTAACTTTATGGTTTTCTAATAACACACATCGTGGTAATTATTTTTATGTGTAGCTCAACACGTAGGAACACGTTTCCTAACACCCCCCGTAGCACAGTGACAGCCTTGTGTTTTTATCTGCGTACCTTTAAATCCACTTGGCCTTTTGTCTGGGTGTGTTAAAAGCACCGTGGCCCGTACGGGGATCGAACCCGCGACCTTGGCGTTATTAGCACCACGCTCTAACCAACTGAGCTAACCGGCCATGCTTCCCGTCAAATATCTGCTGACATGCAGTGAAAAAAAAAGTGTGAGATTTTTGTGCTGTTAACGTCGTACTGTAGGTTTATTTTACCATGACAGATATTATTGTCTATAAATTTAGACTTCAAATAAAATTATTATAAATATTTGGAATTTCTTGTTTCTTGCAAAACAAGAAACAAAATAAATTTAAATATGAATCTAATCATCAACTGATAGGGAGCTAAAATTATTTCTGTCATGTAGAAACTCAGTAATAAAGATATTTATATTTCTCCAATCACAAGGCTGAGGTAAAGCATTTGTTGCTAACATACAGTGTGTATTATGAATATTCTCTTCCTATATTTGCTGAGGTTGAATTGGTATTTACAGTTAGTTTATTGTAAATGTCTAATGTGGTCATGTAAAGCCATGTAATAAACACTCCTCTCTTGTCCTCACCTGCTCATTTCTTCTGTCTTAGTTTAATCGCTGTGTGACCTCCCAGATGATTAAATGGTTCAGTAACTTCAGAGAGTTCTTCTATATCCAGATGGAGCGCTTTGCACGACAGGCTGTTCGCGAGGCTCTCACTCGGTTGGTTTGGGTTTGCACTGGCTCATGTCAAGCTCATTTGCTGCAGAACTTTTATGGTTTGACTGGGTTTTATGGGCAGTACCATGCACTGAATTTAAGTTATGCAGACAGAGAGTCTGTGTACCCTATATAGCTCTGCATATTAATGATTTGTAGACAGAACTACAAATTGCAGAAGGATAAAGGATAACAAACTTTGCTGTATCATGGCTTCCCTGTTTTCTGCAACCATGTAAAGCATCATGTTTTCCTCTCAGACACTCCTGCATATCTTCTATAATCAAACATGCAAATAGGAAGCAGCTCATATTCTCAAGTTTATGTGTTATGTAGTTTTAGGTAAAAAACTGTGGCAAAATACTATGACAGATACAATTTGTATACATTTACAGAAATTACATGTTTTTCTGCCATCATGTAGAGATGATGTTTAATCTGAAGCTGATCTGTTTGTCTGTAACTCAGGGAGGGTGCACCTCGTCTGGGCAGAGAGAATCAACTGAGAGTGGGCCGTGATACAGAGCTTTATCGCATATTGAACATGCACTACAATAAAAGTAATATTTACCAGGTGAGGAGCATGTTACAGTATGCACTATGTACATTTTCTATTCCAACTATAACTTTAGCTTGTTAAATATAAAGTCCTAACCTAAGGACAACTGCATTATATAATGCAGTTGTCCTTAGGTTAGGACTTTATTTATTTTTGCCAAATGAGAATTAGTGAGATGTTAGTGTTATCACTCTTAAACATGAGGTAACTTCTCATTATACGGGATAAGTAACAGATTTTAAAAAGGTAGCCAGAGCTAGAGGTGTGGATCTTTTAAGTATTTTGTCCTTTGACATTCAGATTTCTGCTTTTGCAGGTCCCAGAGAGATTTATTGAAGTGTCAGAAGTGGCTCTGAGGGAGTTTTACTCAGCCATTTGGACTGGGAGAGACAGCGACCCCTGCTGGAAGAAGGGAATTTATAAAATTATCTGTAAGCTTGACAGTCCTGTACCAGATGCCTTCAGACTGCCCGGCTGTCCTGTCGGCTGAGGTTTGAACCGCTTTCATCTGGTACATGCATACAAATGCACAAACACAGACTTAGTGAAAGAAAGGAAATTAATAAAAGCAAACCATGAGAACTGGTATGAAAAACAATTAATTCACAATTTATTTATTTTATTCATAATTCATTAACTTTAGAAAAAAATACCATTCAAGATAAACTGACATAGTGTTTGGGAAAGAAACATCGATGCATAAATGGACACAGAAACACAGAAGGTTAATAGTAGACTGAAGCACTCAGTGCCATGACAGGAGTCTTGTGACTGCACTTATCGAAGAACATGACCATACCATTGAATTAAAAACGGACAAAAAATGAGTTTCTTCTGCAAACATTCTTCAGCAGCCAGTTGACTTGTGAAATCACAATGCTGCTGAACAGGTTTGATAAAACTGTTTAAAAAATAAACCACAGCCACAGAGCTGGTATTGGCTTGTTTTAACATGGAAATATAGCGTTTAGCTGCTGTTTATGTTTTACAGTGAGACAGCTACTGTTTCAGATGGGTTTAAATTAGTCAGCATCATGCAACGGCCACACAACATTCATTCCCAGGAAAATATAATATGCATTCCCTTGTAAATTACTGCCATTCATTCATTACTGCCATTCTATGCATCCATTCGATAATCAAATGCACTGCTGACAGTTGTTTACCAAGACAAATCTTTCATATGCTTTCCCTCAGAGTCCACACCTGAGTCCCTTGTTTCTCAGATTAGGTGTTCGACCGCATTCCCCTCATAATCACTTTCACTTTGAGCCGAGAGCAGTACTCACAATCTAAATGTTCTAGCTCTGTGTTAAAAAATGTGTAATATTGCTGTGTAATCGACAATCTTGCACAATCTCACAAGTATCATTGCTGCTCTCCCTCAGGGGTGTTCACAGTTTTACACTAGAGACTTGTCAAGAAATAAAATGTGATTTTTGTTTGCTAGAAATGAATCCACAGCTTTTACCTTTAAGATGCAGATATTTCTCCATGGCTGTTATGTTTGCATTAAGAGTTTTTTCATATCCTTCTTAGAAACTGGGCTTGAAACAAGAAAACATGAAGACTAATGTAATTAATGTCATGATTAATTTGCTTAATTGTAAAATTTTATAAAACAACATTCATGTTTCTGTCAGGTCAGTGGTTTCAGTCAGTGGATTTATGCTGCTTTTGTATCCATCTCTCTGTTTAACAAAGATAAACTTTTGTACATGATGACACAGTGTAATCAAATTGTAATTGAAATTCTGTCAAGAGGGGCAATATATTGAATTTAAAATGGTAAAATGAATGTTTTGTTGTTTCCTTGATGTGCTCTTTTTGCTGAAATACTTATGTTTTTGTATTCCTTCGATGTGATGATAACCTAAATAGGCTGGTTGCACAATTAGTTTACAGTATATTGATATTTGTTTCCCAAAGATGTTGAGGAAATCTTGACTCTATCTACTATCATGACTCCTTTGTCTAGAAGAAACATGGGTTTTTATTCATGAAAATATTGGTTGGCTGCTCCAGACAAAGGCCTCTGGCTTAATCAAAATCTCTGTGACACCAAGCCCATGTTTAAACTATTTGTGACGTGTTTTCAAGTGTATTTAACCTATATTTGCATTTTGTAATCTCTTTTGTTCCTCGCACTGCTTTGATTGTACATACTGTATTCTTTACTGTAGATCTGTGCCTCATTCAAACATTGGTGAATTTTGATGTCTAAACTTATCAGTGGATTAAAGTGATACCAAGCTTGTGTTGTGGTGTCTGAATTCACAGCACATATGTAAAATGCACAAGCTCTTCCAGCTTCTGGCTCTTAGTAGCATCACACATGAAGCCTTATTTCTTACAGCATAAGGCCACCAGTTCTTTCTCACTGACGCTTGGTTGATGGCTTTGTAAGCGGCTCAGCCCAGGACTAAGTCTAACCACCCGAGACAATACACACACACACACACACACACACACACACAGAGTTTGTCTGGTATGCTAACAATGTGTCCAAACCACAGGATCTCCTGTTTTTTTGGTTTTTTTTTACCTCACAAGGTGGAGTCACAGTGGACAAAGCTACATGCTCCACACGGTGGATTCATTTTAGTATGTTATTTAACTTATTTAACTTTGAATGAAGAGATTGTATTTGAGCACAACAGACACAGAAGACATAGAAATGCAAATGTCCTCTAAATAACTTTACAATTTTTGAACTGTTTTGTCCACATTTTTAAAAAAATAATCAGCCAGTTAATTAAATTTTCTGCCTTTTATTAGTTAGTGTGTGTGTGTGTGCACTTATCTGTGAACATCACTTTACAAATTTTTCCATTTTGTTTGAAAAGCCCTCTTAACAAATCTCTGCACCATAAAACATCTAGAGGAATCTGCAGCCAACACTGATCAGCTAAAGGGAAACCTGAATTAAAACAGCTCCATCAGGAACAAATATTTCTACAGCAGAAGTAAAATCAACAAATGACAAAATTGTGTAACATACATTTAAAGGTCATGATCATATGACATAAATCACATGATTACTGGCACTTCATTTCCACTATTCTGGCAATAAAGTACTTCAGCCTACTCTACTGCTGCTGCTGTAACACACACACATTGGTTTATTATTAGCCTTATATTTTTAAGGCACTTATGATGATGACAACACACCACAGGTCAAGTAAGTGCTGAGATATAAGGTCTGTGTTAAATGGCAGGTTTACATTACTCACTACTATTCATCAACCACATTCACCACATCTCTTCACCTCGTGTTTTTCACGTTTTAATCTAAGTCAAAGTAAAAACCAGCTCCTGATCAGAAGAAAACCACTGTCCAAATTCATTATTGTGACGGGAATAAACGAGTAAACGCCTTTAGGTGCGTGTTTGGAGGAGTGAAAGAGAGTAACTTTCGCTTCGGGGGAATCTGGCTGCGAATGTGAAGCTACCATGAAATAGTGCAGTTATCACCGGAAATCAAATATTGTTACCATCAAAATTTAAACGTGATGGACGTCATGTCTATTATTCATTACATCTCGATGCATTGGAAGAATTTAAAATCATTGTTTCAACTTCAACAGGTTGTGAATAAAAAACTTTTTCTAATATTTTGGTTTATTTCCTAATTGGGAAAAACATCTTCCTGGCTGTTTCCTTGATGATCTTCAGTTATACAATAGTAAGCAAAAAGTCTGATAAAATATAATCTTCAGTAAATCATTCTTTAAATATAAATTGATTTATATCACATGTCTAAAAGGTTTTGTGTGTTATGTAGATTGAACTTCGCGCTTTATGTAGCGTTTTATTTTGAAATACGTAACCGGAAGCGCTTGATGTGGCTGCGGCTGTCTGTCGTCAGCTCTAGTCTCAGACGGGAACTGGACGGCCGGACCATGGCGCTCCCTCGGCTGCTGCTGCTGGAGTTGTGTCTGTACATCGGCAGTTTCATCTGCGGGATTATTACCGCCGCATCCGTCACCATCGTCCAGGTGACTTTCTTCACTAACTTCATTAACTAGTGCGAACATGCTGCTCTTCTCTCCAACCTCTTCCGGGTGGACGCACTTTTTCAGTGCGTGTTTATGCGGGAAAGTTTGCTGAAGTTCCCCGAAGAGTAAAATAACATTAAACATTTTAAAAGCGCTGCTTTTAGATACTTTACGTCACTTCGAGCTCCTTAATTAATGTTTCCCTATATTTAGGGTTACAGTTGGCTTTTTAATTCTTCCAATAATAATAACAGAGCAGAGTTCTACGTATCTGTAATGATCAGACGCTTTTACTGTTTTATTTCCTGCTGAGAGTAAACCTATTGTATTGGACTGTCATTTCTCTTATCACTGTAGAAAACCTGTCATCACCGTCACGCTGTGTTCAGTTAGCCACCAGCTTAAGACTCTGCGAAAACCCACGTTTTGAAATATTTGAGATTTAAACATAAATATTTTAGACTCCTAAAATCGCTTTAACGTGGCTTTCTCTGTGCGCGCGAGTAATAGTCATGTCATCATGTGACCTGAAGTCAGATGCTGCAGGTGGTCTTTTAATGTGCACGCCTTTCTCTGTGCGTGCGTGTGTGTGTGTGTGTGTGTGTGTTGTGTGTGTGTTATTTTAGTATTGCTGAAATAACAACAGTGAGATCAAGAGAAAGCTATGGGAACAATAACAACACAAAGGAACAAAAGTAATTAGTTAAAACTACAAAATAAAATTGTCTTCATTTTGTTTCAGGGTAATTTTGGAGGTCTGTGTATGTTGTATGGACTTGTCAGATACAATGCTACAGGAAACCTCATCGCAGTCCAGTCATCCAGCTCCCCGTCTCTGTGTTATTTTGTATCGGCCATATCAGTCATGGTGGCAGTGGTGTGTTTCTCCCAGTCCCTGTACTGGGTCTACGCTTTCTGCATCGATGGCGACATCAAAAGGTGACTAACTTGCATTTGTGGTCCATGCTGTCCTGGAATGATTCAAGACACTATTCAGTCTGATTCTTATGTTTTCCTTGAAATAATCATTTATCGTTTTATCGTTTTAAATGGCTGTAAACTGTAAAACACGTGATAGGTGACTAAAGCTGACAGCGATCACAGTTTACAGCAGGTTTGACTGTTCTCCCTTTATAGCCTTGTTTATTAAGTTGTTTCCTTTTGTAGAATCTTTGGAGCTGATACCAGAACACCTAAAGTTTATTTCCCTCACTCAGTAGAGTATATAAACTTGTATACTGTCCATCTTTACCTTATAAAAATACATTTTTTATTAGGGTTATGAAGTAGTGGAGTAGAACTAAACAAAAGGAACACAAAGAGATCATAGGTGATCCCCTGGTATCACAGTCATATGTGACATGCAGTAGTTTGACAATATTTCCTCATTCGGTCAGAGGTTGAAGGAACTTTTTCTTCCTCTTTTTCTCTGCCACTGCTTTTAAACTGCTTGTCCCGCTCCACCTGTTGATTCTATCCTCCGCAGGGAGCGCGTGTGGATGAACCTGATCGTGGCTGTGTGCGGCGTCTTCCTGTTTTTCCTGCTCATCACTGGCTGCATGCTGAAGATCGGACGCGACTCTCTCTGCAGCTCGGTCATGCAGACCGTTCCCAACATTACCAGGTGGCACGGACGCACATGTGAACTTTCACAAATGGATGAAACTAAAAACGTTTTGAAACCCAGTCATCTTTAGTTCCTGTTTGCTTGCTCTCTGATTTCTTTTAACCTTTATCTATTTTCGTGTCTCGTCCTGCACAAAACTGCTGCTACGTCTTCATCTGTTTCTCACAGCCTCATTTATCACTGTTAAAGACACTTCACTGTTGCAGTTCCACTTTCTTTTCCTTTGACATATGAAAGCAAATAAATGTTTTGTGTTTTTGTGCCTGTAAATCAAGTTACACTGGTCGCATGACTCAGAGTTGTGGCCATCAGCCATTGAATGCTAACTGCATACACTGTGAATCTAAGTGGATATTTCTGATAAGTGCTTTAACTCCAATATGATGGGACATGAAAATTGGACTGAAACCCCAGCATCTGTTTTGTATCAGCTTTCTAACATGTAACCTGTTTCTGTTTCTCAAGATGTGATGACGCCGAGACTAGAAAGTGGGCCAGTCCGCTTAAAGGAGGATGGTTCTACAACAGTCTACACAAAGCTGAGGTCAGTGTTTTGTTCAGTATTTTCAGGTTGACTTTGATCAGAAACCAGAAAGACTGTAATATTTTTCGTTTCTCAAGATCAATCCCACATTTGAGCTCAAGCTGCAGCAGAAAACCCCAAGCATTCCTTTTTATTTTTAAATTTATTTTGGATTTATGTCATGTGTGTCCTTCCTGACTCCCTCTCAGACGTCAGTGTGGGTCAACCTCTTCTTCTGGCTCATCATCGGGGCTCTGGTGATTGTTCAGAGGCGTCAGAGTTCAGGGTCTACGCTCTTCACAGGAGGGCAAGGCAGGACAGCCGGCGGGCTTTTTGATGATCCAGGGGTGACCTCTGAAGAAACAGAGCCATTTTTCAACCGTCCACCGAGGCCACAGTGAGGACAGATGTCACATAGGAATAAAAAAAAAAAAAAACACACACACACATTAGCAGACAACGAGTTTGTGGCATGGACTCACTTGTATTTTAGTGAATGAAAGTGATCACAGTAATTTGTGATGAAACGTATGGAGTCACGCTTTGAAAAGAAGTGATAGTTGACGACGAGGATGGGATTTGAACCCACGCGTGCAGAGCACAATGGATTAGCAATCCATCGCCTTAACCACTCGGCCACCTCGTCATACAGAAGCTCCTCTCTACAGTGAGCGAGTGTATATCTGCCAGGGCTTGTTTGAAGCTGATTAACCACATAATCCAAGGTTTGACCTGTTGGTATGTGCATTTACTCGTTTCCCACATTTGCTACATCTCGTTTTCCAAAATCTTTTCAAATGTCAAACTACTGGATCACATAGAAATGTGGATATGTCGATTCACAGTGTGCTTCTTTTAGTTTGTTTCCAGAACCAGACAACAGGAGGCTGTTTATTCCAGGAATTCATTTTAAATTTCATGCTCAAATGTGTGGAAAAGCGGAATGTTTAACATCCTGTTTCTCATTTTACAAACGATTAACCACTGCTCAGCAGCCTAAAGCCACATTTTGGTGAAAGACTTCATTGGTAGTTTCTGCTCTGTGCTGCCATTATTCTTTATTTAGCAATGAATGTTTTCATTTGACAGCAATTTGACTTTTTTTCATTTTGTGCTAAACTGTGTGTTAATTGAGCTTGGATAGTTCAACATCACCAACTAAACCACCGCTCGAAACAACAGGAATGTTATATCACATTAAACTATAAATAATCGAAGTGGATTTTTAGCTGGAGGCGTGAATCAGATCCTGTGTGTTCCACCCTGAGTGTGAAGACGTCATGTCAAGCACACTTTTTGACGTTATGCCACTTGATACGTGCTGTGCTACTTTCTAAAACAATAAACCAAAGAGTTTGAGCATCATGAGTTTTTTTTTAGTTACTGCTGTCTTGTGTAAAAACCTTTCCTTTAACAGGAGGCAGCTTAGAGCAGTAGGACCTGAGCTGTGACGCTGAATATGTTGAGCTGTGTCTCCCTCTGCTGGTCCTGACTCTCACCTCCAACGCAGCCACATTTACGAACATCAGCTTCATGAGCTTGTTTTTGCCAGTAAATGATATGATTGGTGTGAAAGCATCAAAAAAGAAAAATGTTCCAATTTTTGCCTTTTCACTTTCATCATAAGGTTGTTTTTATCTCACAAAACCAACCAACAGGCTGAGTCCTACCTATCTTACATTAAGAAAAATGACTAATTTAAACTAATAATTTCTGCAGATAAGGGCAGCACGGTGGGTAGTGGTTAGCACTGTTGCCTCACAGCAAGAAGGTTCCTGGTTTGAAACCCCTCAGGGACCTTTCTGTGTGGAGTTTGCATGTTCTCCCTGTGCTTGTGTGGGTTTTCTCCAGGTTCTCTGGTTTCCTCCCACAGTCCAAAAACATGTATGTCAGGTTGATTGGTGACTCTAAATTGCCCATAGGAGTGAGTGTGAGTGTGTGAGGTTGTTGGTCTCTATGTGGCCCTGTGATGGACTGGGGACCTGTCCAGGGTGGACCCCTGCCTTTCACCCAAAGCTGGGATAGGCTCCAGCTGATCCCTGTGACCCTGGTTAGGAATAAGGGGGTATAGAAAATGGATGGAGTTTCTGCAGATTCTTATGTCTGTCGAGAAAACTGAGTATTTCAATAGCAAATCCAGACTATTTCCAACTTCAGTGTTTGCATTGGGCTGATATGTCTGTACCTGGGGGGAAAAAGCCACTGTATGAGCTGCCAATGTTACCTGACAGGTCAATATAGACAGAATGAGCTTACGGCTGTCATTACAGAATCACTGCTTCTGTCTTTCCTTTGCTGTCTAATCTCAGTGGATTAGCTGACCTCACTTGAGCCCTGAAGCTTGAAGGATAACATTCCCCACAGAAAGGAAGAAAGGTAGAGACAGGACAAGAAAGAAGGAGACGGAGACCAGAGAGAGATAGAAGAATATAGAAAAGACGTGAAACTCCGCTGGTTCTCTAAATCTACTTCCACTTTCAGCATCTCCACCTTAAAGAACATATCAAACCTGTAGTTACTGTGTTTGGTGTTTTATTTAATATGCACAGGGGATCTGTAAAGGACAAGACAGAGCGCTCTGGAGAACAGTGAGGACTGTCTGAAACTCGAGTCTCAGAAGAAGAAGACCATAAGGCTTGTGATACATCTGACTCTGGAGTCTGTGGTATGACTTTTCCACATTAATACTGGCTCTTATTATTTCACTCATAATATTTAGAATGTCATATAAATGTGTACAACTGAAAAGTAAAGGAAAAAAAAGGATCAGAGATAGAGATAGTGGAGCAAGGATGGCGATAAAAGGCAAACAGAGAAGAGCAGTGGACACTGTAGACTGAGCTAAGCCTTTATAATTCTCTTTAAGCTACTTCACTCTCCACAGATCAAATGTTCTGTTTTAAACCTGTTGGTCTGTGCTGGACTTGTAACTGTGAGCTATTGATTCACGTTATCTGCTTTTTTGGCTGGACAGCCCTAGTTTACTGCCAGATCAGATGGTGCAAAGACTAGAGAACAGAGTAGAGTCTTTGAACTGAAAAAAACCCCCTCACACATTTAAAGTCTCTGTTTTCAAGCATCTGTGTGTGCAAATGTCTCCATGCCAGTGAATGTGTCCTCAGTCCATCCATCTCTCTGTCTGTCCAGAACATGTCTCATGATCAGCTTGAGTCGGTGGCAGTGAGCGTGGAATCCCTCCTGAACGACGCCAAGAGGATGCAGGCAGTATGTCGCGAACGCAGTGAGCAGCTCTCCGTGGCCGCCATGCAGCTGAGGGTGGAGTCGGCCGCCCTGAGGGAGCAGTGCGAGGCCACCCAGCTTGACATGGCCCGCATCCGCCGGCAGCTGGACGAGCTGATGGATACCAAAGCTGCCTTTGAGGCCAGGGAGAGGCAGGCACGGAAACTCAGCAAGCATCTGTGAAGTGATGAGGAGGAGGAGGGGGAGAGTGAGGAGGAGGAGTGGAGCAGCATCCTACAGAGTGATACTCTTTGATTGGCATCCAGGAGGAAAAGTGGGGCTGAGGTGGAGATGAAGATGGGGATGATCTCTAAACCTGAAAACATCAACATCAGCTGAACCTAAATTGTAGTTTAGGACTGAATATTATTGATGATGGAAATTTTACCTCAATATTTTTCCCTAAAATGACTTTACTAAAAAAGAAAGAAGTCAGAACAAGACAGAAGTCTGTGGTTTGTCAGGGAGTTGTATGAAGTTCTTTCTCCAGTATGTGTTAATATGTGCAGGAATGTTATCCCTCTTCTCTTCCTTTTTCATATTTAATAAACACTTTCCAACCAGTCCTGCTCCATATGTCTCTTCCTGTTCTCATGCATGTGCAGTGTTCGCTTCATTTACCTGAATGTCTTTATTTTACTTGCTTCATGGAGCCATCACTATGTCTGTAAAGCACTGATGTGAGTTCAGTGTGTAAAAGTTGACCATGTGCAACTAATGTGCATGAAGGGATCGGATCATAAAATGTGTATTTTTCAACATTTCGACATTTTATTTTATATTATTAACACTCCGGCCCAGTAGGTGGCGCTGAGATATTGATTTGTTGTAATGAAACGGGAAGAAGAAGAAGAAGAAGAAACGGAAAACTGCAGAAGAAGAAGGCGGCGCGATGAAAACAGCATGTACGTGATGAAAACAAAAACAAACATGAGTTTCTCTGTGGAGGTGCTGTCATTTCCTCCACTCTCCCCTGGAAAAGATGAGCCTGCAAAGCAAAGTGTCGCTGGGCGGTGAGTTATTGTTCTTATATATCTTTTTTCCTACAGCTTTAACTTTTTGTAAACTGTTTGTAAACTTCAGTCTGTGACGATGACATCACTTCTACATGTTTAAGTGAAATAAAACAGAAATAATGAAATGTTAAATACAAACAATAAAACTTAAATTAAGAATCAAAATCAAAAAATCAAAATGTTTTAAAGGAACATAAGGCTGATACATTTCCTGCCAGTGCGATTTAGGCTTTGTTGATATCACAAAGTTTGGTCTTACTGTGTCAATCGTACAGCACTAATGGGCAGCTACGATTTTCACAATACAATATGGGAGCATGGCAAACTCAACAGATAGTCTAACATTATGAGTTTGCTGAGAGGGAGAGAAACCATATCACTGAACAGTCTGTGTGGTGCTTCACTTCTCTGTATGAAGGGACTCCACACAAGATAGTCTGCTTACTGTTTGCAGAGATCTGTTGATTCCCTACTGTGTTTTTGATGACTAAACTCTATGGAGCAGTGTTTGACATACTACAGTATATGATGCACATCCCTGCTAGTAGCTTCAAACCAGCTGCTTTTACTGTCTTGGATTTTTGACTCAGGACTCTGACCTATGTGTGAATTCAGTCTTTGCTGAATTGTAAAATACCTAATACCTAAAGATTCATTTTTGTCCTTTTTAGGAAAACTTAGATTTCCGTGTGTTTCTGTGCAGAAGTGTATTTGCATGCATACACACAATTCAGCAGAGAAGCTGAGGAACACACACAAACCTCATGCCACAAAAGATTAAAATTTTAATTAAAATTATAAATCATTCTATAAATACATGGTAGTCATATCATTAAGAACTTGTTTTAAATAGCAATAGATAACAAATAAGCAAAGGTGGTTGGTCGCAGGAGTCAAAGGTGCAGAGACAACAGTCTGCTGGGTTTCAGTTGAGACAAAACCACAACTGTTAGTGGAAGTAGCTGGGAATGTGTGTGTCTGTGTGTTAAGTTTGGTTTTCTTTTGCCACTGGGTCCGGTTGTCCTATCATCACCGCCCTGAAAAATAAAAAGAGAACAGGTTAGAGATGAAATCTTCACAGTCTGTTGGCTTTACATTTGTATGTAAGTTAAGACTTACTTTCACCTTTCTTTTTTAGTGGTGACAGTGCTGCTTTTGCCTGAAAACAAAGACAGAGACTCAGTTACCAAACATCTATGAAAATAAACATTTTAAATGATTAAAAATTAAAATACAGTGACGATCATGAAGCCTCTTGTGATTAATAGTAGCTGAGTAGGGTCTTTAACTTTATGTCAGTTAATGTAAACATGAAATGATATTTAAGTGTGCAACTGAGAAAATCAGGAGCTAAAATGGAAACATAGCTACTGATTTATAACCTTTTTGATAGCAGTCCAGTCTTCAAGGATGTCGATGTCTCTCAACATGTAGACAATGAAAGGGCCTGCAAGGCAGAAAGGGTGTGTTTTCTACTAACATGTTTTAAACAACCTGCTGGCAGCGAGGTTGAAATGTGCATTAGATGTTGAGATAGGCTGATGATGAACGAATAAGTGAAGTTTTACCTGAAACAAGAGCGACTTTATTTTTTCTCTCCGACCGACCCAGCAGGTTCTTCTTTTTACACTTCTTGCTTCTCATCTCATCGCTCCACTCTGGAATAAAAACAAATATCACATGATTTGCTTGACCTATCTAAAGACTGTACATGACTTCATTTCTTCTGACAACTGCTTACCTGATGTCAGATCAATATTCTGTCTGTCCTCCTCAAGTCTCCTTATCTTTTCAAGTAGCTCTGACTTCATGGCATCAAACAGCAACATCTGCTCACTCTGTAACACATGCACATACATATATATAGTTTTGTATTCATCATGTGTAGTACGTCCTTTGTGCGAGCATGTGTATGGCGTGCATTACCTCCAGGTGCTGCTTTGCTCCCTGGACCTCACACTCATGCTTGTGTTTGATCACCTGCAGACACAGCTCTCTGTACACTCCTGATCATAAAGAGTCAGACAGGATGTTATTGTTGGAGGAAAGACGTCACTGTGGGTGTTTTTAGGTTTTCATGTCCTCACTTACTTTCAGAAACAAATACCATGCAAACTAATGATGTATTGTAACCACCGGTAATTTCATTCTGTTTGGTTGTTGTCATTGATTTACTGTAAATCACACATCTGAGCTGAATTTTTTGACCTTGTTAGAGGCACACTGTGGTGCCACATTTTGTTGATCTTGAAAAATGATTATTGAATTTTGCCCGACAGAAGTTAGATATAAAAATATCTAATTTTATAAATATCTTAAGAGTATATTGGCTGAGAGAGTAAATAAATAAGATATATCACATGCTATAGATGTTCTGGTATGTGGGTTTTATTAACTTTAGGAAATTTGTCATACTGACCAGCCACTTGTGTGCGTATCTGCATGCTGTTTTGTAATGCATCCAGAGGTTCTCTGTATTCTCCAGCCTTCCCTGTCAACACTTCGTCCAGCTTCACTTTCACCTGGTTCAGCCGCTCCCGAAACAACCTGCAATCACACGACGAAGTCTGTCTCCCTTCTTTTTTCTTCTATCCCTCACGCAACTGAGATTACTTCAGATCACACCAGAAGGAAAAAGTGTGGAGTCCGTCCATTCCCACGGTTCAACTTACTTCTCCTTCAGCTCCTGAAACTGTTTTTCCAGATCCAGCATTTCATCCAGACATTCCCCTCTCCTCCGCTCGCAGTCTTCATCGTCCATCTCTTCACAGAGCGCACAGAGAGAGAGAGAGAGAAGATGTTAAAAATGATCTCCTTTTACATACTTCAGGACAATCCATTCAGCAGAGCACTTGGGATTTTACCTGAACTCTCCTCTTCCTCCTCTTCTTCCTCTTCACTCTCTTCTAAGTCACTTTCCCTCTCCTCCATGCTCTCTTCCATTGTTTCCTCCCCTGCTCCCCCACCTCCTCTTCCTTCACTCTCTCTCTGCTCCTCCACTTCTCCGTTGGCTTCAGGGTGTGACTCTCCTTCTGCCTCCATCTCCTCTTCTGGCTCCCTCACAGGGGGTTGGGGAGGCATAGCTGGAAACATAAAAGTATGAAAATTATACAACGCTGTGTCTATGAGGGATAAAACTCTTACGTGACTTTCGGATTAATGTAAGGAAGTACCTTGAATTGAAAATTAATTAATTTGAATTGTTTTGCCCATTCCAATACATTGCTTCTGATGTGTTTTTGACAAAATCCTCCAACTCCAACCAACAAAAATTGACCCATTTCGATGCATTGCATTGATCTGTTCCCTATATATTTACTAATTCTGCCCATTCATTACTTAGCTGTTTTAATGTGCCCTAGTAAAACTGCAGTTCTCTATATTGATAATCCATCAGCTGGAGCTATGGCTCTCGTATCTCTGTCAAGCCAGACAGAAAAACCCGTACGAGGCCGGGAATTAAAATTTAATTGACGAAAGCAAAAACTTAAAAATGATTAAAATGATAACACATTTATATTGCGAATGAACGCTAAACAGTACATAATTATAAACTGGGTATAAACATGTACTTTGTTCCATAATGTGTTGACACCCTTATTAGTGCTTTTATTTTTGTTTCTTGAACCGGAAGTCCGCTTTCAATTCGTCTACTTTGCCCAGCGGGAGCTTCCGTGATGTCATGGTGTAAAATGGTTACCGTTACGAGCTCGACGGCGGTAAAATAAAGAAATAAAACCGAGTCTAAAGCCTGTTCAGCTGTCGGAACATTTACGCACAATACTCAGTAAATTCACAGAGACTCTTTGCATTTTCGTTTAAATTCAGCGGCAGAATCGCCGCAGAGAAGTCAAGTGCAACCCTAGCTAACAACTGAAAGCACACAGCGAGAGAACGACTGCCTGCTCCTCACACTGTTCAAGTTACTTGATAAAACATGTCTACACGTATTTACCGCTTGATAGTAAATGATACAATAAGCGATAAAGCGCCATGAAACAGCCGAAGCAGTGTCAGAGTGCCTTCATAGAGAGCCTAGACTTCCTACTGCAGACGGATTAACACAATTATCTGTCCGTGCAGGCAGCCAACGCTGTTTGCAAACAACCATCTCTCCACGGAGCTGGACAGTGAACAGAAGAGCCGTCTCACCTTCGCCCTGTGTTCGGCTACACACGCTTAGACTATGATTTGTTGTATTTCCATTTTAAAAGAACTTCCTCTTCACTTCAGTCTTCACTTCGACACTTTGCCGGACTCTACAAACCGTAGAGACAGCCAATCAGCGCCGAGCCCTCCTGCTGGGCTGACCAATAGGAGCGAGTATCCTCAAACCGCGCCTATCCAATCAAAATGCCAAAGCGGGTGTCGTAAGCCAATCGCAAATCACTTTGTTGCTCAGAAGGAACCAATAATCTGCTTCAAACGAAATATAATATAATATAATATAATATAATATAATATATAGCAGTAAATTTTAAATACTGTATAAGAAGTTGTTTTATACAATAACTGTTCATTTATTATAGTGTACTGTGTGGGATTGCGCTGCAGTTACAATGTATTTTAACATATGTTGTTATATGGAGTATATACGAATGTTTGATACATTTGATGTTCAGTTTCCCTTGTAAAAGACAGTGGGGGTAATAATGTGGTCCATATTGTAACTGTAGTATATAATATACTACTTTCATATACTATAAACTCCACTTCTAACGCAGTCAACATAGTGATGTTTGGCATCGTTATTGTGTAATTGACTGTCTATTAAAATGACTGGTTTTATATTCACCACTGTGATTAGTAAACAGTGCAGTAATCATAAACCACACACCCACTCTCCTTTTTGCCCACCAGGCTGTACATGTAGTTGTCTTACTATGAAAAAACCTCAAGATGGCACCAAAGTACTACAAATTGTCTAGGCAGCCATCAAAAGGATAATGGTGGAATTCACATCATTTGGACAATAGACCCTTTTCATGGCAGACATTTTGGCATGTCATGGCAGAAAATAACACTGGAGGAGGTAATACCATTAATAATGTCATTCCATTTCGTAATGTAATGCATGCTTGTAATTGACCTGGTTTAAAGTGACATTTAATGGAACAAAACCATTTTTAATGTCATAACTGGACCTGTGTTTCACCTACAACAAGATAAAATGTAGCCTGTTCCATAAAAGATCTATAAAGGTCCAATTATAAACTATAAGTGAATAAATTGTATGTTAATAAATGTCAAAATCTAAAAGGAATGCATTGTTAAACTACAGCTAATACAAGTTAATCATCAGTAAAGCAGAGAACTGACAAACCCTTAATAATCCACAAAAAACATGTCCATTTTACATGTTTTTATTAAAGTTGCATAAAAGTGTAACAAAATTGGGCAAAAACAAGACCTGTTGTTGATATTGCTACATTTGTTTGTTGGTTTAATCTAATCACTGTCCAAAAACACCATAACTCCTCCAATCTGCATGGTTTAGCTCTTGTATTTAGCCACAATGACAATAGTATATATATTATATATTTTTTGCAATTTTCCCCAACAGTAAAAAACAGACTTCTCAGTAACAGTCTAAGAAGGTATAATCCAAACCTGGATTTAGAAATGAAAATCCACTCAGATTCAGATGCTGACTGAGCTTGCCTGTTACTATCTGACCAATCAAAATGTCTCAAGAAAAAAAAAAGCACTCGATTTGCAAATACCACCAGGAAGGCAAGAGTAATCGCACCAAGATATATCTGAGTGGATTTTTGTTCAATTACATGTTAATCCAAGGCCTGGCATCAAGAAATGTCATGATCACAATAAAAACAGACCAGTATGTAAAGAACATTGTTTCATCTAAACAAAGTCACTGTATCAAGGCCTAAGTATTAAACACTCACTTCTAAAAAAAAAAATCTCATTTTGTTTCTCAAAAGAAAAGGAGCGACAGAAGATCTGAAATTCTCTATGTGCCGCAGTTCTGCTCAGTAACACGTGTTTTTAGTAGTATGTGTTACTGTTTTAAAAATGAATGTCTCCCGTTTATTTGGTTTGTGTAACATAAATAATACCTAAGGCAACATCTGTTTTTTTTTTTTTTTAAAAAGGAAACTGAAGAAAGGCTATAAAGGGAGGCTGGACGGTAGGATAGAACTGGATGGGAGGAGAAGAGAGGGGATGCCAGGGAGAAATGACAGAGCAGCAAGAAAATGGACCAGTGTTTATGTGTGTTCTGGCTGTGAGGGAGAAAGAGACAGTGGAGGTCTGCTGTCGCTGCAGGTGTCCACAATTGGTCACAGGAATCACAGCAAATGTTACTGCTTCTCCTATTGGCCGATGGGCTTCGGGTCTCTGAACCGATTGGCTCGGGATCAGAAACAGATGGCTTATTCTTAGAGGTGATTGGCAGCTGCAGTGGGGAACCACAGCTCTTGTGACAGCTAAGGACCTGTCTCTCTTTCTCTCTGTACACTTGGTGATTATGTGTGTGTGTGTGTGTGTGTGTGTGTGCACATCTGTGAGAGAGGCAGCTGTGTTTGCTAATGTGTTTCCGTTCCCTCCGCCCCAGGGGAGGCTGGTGTGTGTGAGTTAGAGAAAGAAAAGGGGGGGGAAAGTACGGTGAATGCATTTGAACAGCTTCAGTTTGAAACAGTGGCACCCCTTCCTCCGTCCCCCCCACTGAGACGACTCATTGGTGGCTCTGAAGTAACAGGCAGAGGACGGTACAAAGTCTCCACACCAACATGGGGCTCCAAAGGCATTTTCAGAGTTTCCACGTAGGTGTGACCACTGTGAACTGACATCTGCCAACACAAAACAATGTGGTGGACTAAGTATTATTTATCCCATTTTTTTAAAAAGACAGCAAAAGGAAACAGAAGGGAAGGGTGATTTTAAAAAAACAAGGCAGCATTGTTCCGGGTCCCCCAGTTGGACTGTCAGTGTGTGTGTGTGTGACCAGAAAAAAAAGGAACCAGTCCTATACTAAAAATCTAATTTGTCATACAGAACAGCAGAATATACAGGCCAGAAAAAACACTCCTATTATGAATGTTGCTGTACATTATGTAGCAACATACACACATAGCATTTAGCAACACACAGACATACATATGTATGTGCAGGCTGGACAGCAGTGGCTTCTAAACAGCCTCTCTTAAGACTGCCCTACATATTTGAGGAAAGAAAAAACTACTCTGAATTCAACTCTGAACTCTAGTCAAGCACACCCGATATTAAAAAAACCTACTTCTACTTTACCTCAAACAAAGATTTTAGTCTAAAATTTGTTGGATCATACAACCACCACAGCCAACCAGTGACTTTTTTTAGGCTCAACCACTATACCAAGGATCAAATTTGCCTCTTTACTGCACTAAAGATATACCCTACAGTATCCTTTGTGGTCAGAGGTTCAGAGTTTCTTCCCAACATGATATTTTTCAACAGACACACAAAAAATGACAGTCTTTGAATGCACCACTGTAGCAAATGCCTCAGATTAAGGAGGGGAAATGGTCAAAGACTGTACTGACTCCCCAAAAAGTGAATTAATTAAAAAACTAAAAGTCAAGTGAATACTCCAATGCCCTCAATCGTAATCACAAAATAAAGAATAATGGTTGGTAGCTGGATCATTTACAAGTTTAAACAAATAACAAAATAAAGAAGATAATTGGTAGAGACATAAGCAATGGTTAGGCCCTGCTTCAAGCTGATTGGCTGCCTCCTGCTTCGACCCCTCCTCCTTCATCAATCACCCCTCCACTCCTTTTTTGGCCGTTGCCGACTCTCTCTCTTATTCCTCTTCCCACTCTCGGCCGCTTCGCTCCCAGTAATTATAGGATTCATTTCATCTCATCTCAGCTCCTCTCCTCTTCCTCCTCAGACAGATGGAGAGTAGTGCAGGGGAGGGTGGGAGGTAGAAGAGCTGGATGAGGAAGAGGAGCAAAGTCAAACAAAGGGAGAATGCCGGTTAAAACCAGTGAATCACTTTTTGTCATCTGGTTGTATTGAATGCCTTACTCTTTCCTTCTTAACTGAACGTTTTTAAGAAGAAAGTTAAAAAAATACAGAGGATGATTATTATAAAGAATAAAAAAATGTGTTTTGTAGGGCTGGATCCAAAAAAAAACATAGGGCCTAATGACAAGTGGAAACAAGATCCAGTTAGCATAGTTCATGAAGATCTTCAATGGAAGAAAACCGCCGTTAAAATAAAAGGATGGGAGTGGTATGAAGTCGAGAGTTGAGGGCTGAGGTGAAGGGGGGGAGGAAGAGGGACGCCATCATTTCTTCTGAGGTGTGGAGAGCTTCTGCATCCCTCGGATCTTGTCGAGCAACTCTGAGATAAAGTCCTACGAGACAACAAGAGGGACAAAACACATGAAAAAAAAAAAGAACAAGTGCATAGATTTGGGTATAAAGTGTCATGGGGACAAGGACAGAAGAAGAAAATTTCTTACCTCAGTAGGTTTAAAACAGTCAACCAGCAAGTCCTATAAAATAAAGTTAGAATTTAGTTATTCTTTGTTTTGTACATACATATTATATGTCTCTGCGCGCTCTAAGAAAACCGTGCAGTGTGTGTGTGTGCGTGTGTGTCCTACCTTGACTCTGGCTGCTCGTTCAACGTCACTGGGCATATCCAGCAGTTCATCCACGTCTATCTCAAGCTCTGGGATAGCCTCCTCCTGTAACGCAGATAACAAGAGAAGAAGAAAGTAGAGCTCAATAAGAAACAAAACTCAAGAGAATAAAAAATGAAAAAATAAATTACAAAGCTGCGAAAAGTTTAGCGTAGACACGTGTGCACGTTAGTGGCCCTCTTTTCATGGACACATTGAAGAAAATCCTCATTTTTTCTTTTCTTACTCTTATGTTCTAGTCTGTAAATAGACCATCACAGGCATTTGTGTCTCTGTATGACGTGGTACACTCACTGATGAATGTCCACTTCTGAACACCAGAGGGCGGTGCTATTCCATCGCCTCCATTTTTGAAAGTCAACAGAGGAGACAAAGAAAAACATTTATGCGGCCAGTTACTTCTGTGATTTCTGTGTTGTATTGATCAAGAATGTGTCACATAAAAAAAAAAACAACAAAAGACAAACTGTTGCTTGTAGAAAGCAATGCCAGTGTGTCATTTTTCAGCTCACCAGTGCTGACAATACAAAACATTTACAGCATTTCAATTCAACGGTCTTTCTAAGTTAATTTATTGGGACAGCAACTTGCTTTAAATTCAAAACTACCTGCAGGTTCTTACAAGTGTTTTATTCTACAGATCACTGAAAGTTCAGTATGTGATAAGATTAAAGGAGCATTTCAACATTTTAGAAAATACACTTATTTTCATAGCTGGATTGTCACCACTTTCTGCATGTATGCATGATAGATATAAGGCTGTAGCCTATTAGCTTCACTCAGCATAAAACCAGGACAAACAGCTAGTTTGGCCCAGTCAATGTAAAAATCACCAGTTGTGATTTTACTGTTTTGTACAAATTTGACAAACAATATATTTCCTGACTGGTGACCTGTCCAGGGTGTACCCCTGCCTTTCACCCAAAGAGAGCTGGGATAAGCTCCAGCAGATCCCTGTGACCCTGATTAGGAATAAGCGGGTGTAGAAAATGGATGGATGGGTGTATTTCATGTAACTTAGTGATTTTGGTGAGTTCTGGCAGGTTTTGTTATTTCTGGACTAAGCTAGGCTAGCTGTTTCCAGTCTTTATGCTAAGCTAGGTTAAACAGTGGCTGGGTGAGGCTTTATATTTATCATACAGATATAAGTGTGGTATTGATCTTTTCTTTCACCTCTCTGAAAGAACGTGAATAATTGTAGTTCCTAAAATGTTGAACTCTCATTTAGGACCAGGTAATATTTGGGGTAGAAAACAAATGATATTAAACTGTATCATGGAGTTAGATTTAATACTTGATTTACAGCTTTATACAATGATTTATCTACATTATATCTACATTGGCTCCAAGTGCGTGTTGTGGACATGAGTACAAATAGTATTTGTTGTTGAATATTTACACCAAGTGCATTGTTGAAGTCTTATTGAAGTAAAGTGCTGAGTGTCACATTGTTAACTCAAGTGAAAATAGGCTCTGAATCTCAAAAGGGTGAAATCTGTTCCAAAGAACCATTTTACATTTTTTAGAACCTCATGGAAAAATAACTTTATCCATATAAAACTGATTTGCAATTGTCATTCAACTAGCAAAACCTAGAGTAAATGAAAACGCACACTTTTAATTTAGGTAAAGCAATTATCACCTGAGCCTGATAAGCTGACCCGCAACATAAAGTTTGAGTGCAAACATTATTAAATAATTAAAATCAAGTTCACTCTTTGGTTCTTTCTTTCTCTTTCTTTCCCCTTCTCACCACACCATCTCTCATTACCTGATCACTCATTTATCCTGATTAATCTGTTGCTACAAGCTGTAGAAAGTGGTTTAATAGTCTCCCAGTCTTGCACACTTGTCTGACTTACACACACTAGCTGGTTGTGTAGCCTACTACCAAAGCAGTTCACCACTGGTGATAACAGCAGCATGCACACCCTCACATTTCAGTTCAAACACTCATTTCCCCTTCTTTTGCAGCTCAGTTGCAACCCTATATTCATGTCATTCTTGAGGAATCTCTCTCTCCCCCTCGTCCTCCCCGTTGGTTAGAGTTGCCCACACCAGCTGTCTCTGCACCTGCCCAACTGCCCCCTACCCCATCCCTCACACACATACAGACTCACACAAGTCGACTCATAAACGCACAGACAGACAGGCACAGCATGCTGCGCGTGCACATTTGTGTGTCACATTAACTAAACCCCTCAGCATCACACACGTCCTTTCTGTTACACACACCTCACACACACGCAGATTAAAGAATTGTAAAATGGGCATTAATGTCAAAGCTTGATGAAGCATATTGAAGCCTGCATGTGTATGTGTGTACACGTCTTTCTATGATTGTGTTGACACGTTTTACTCTGATACCATTACATTTTGCCCTTGTGAGGACCGACCAAAATGTCCTTGCAAAAACATTTTGGATTTTTGAGGGTTACATCTTAGTTTTAGGGTTAGGGTCTAAGGAATGCATTTTGTGTGTGAGTGTCCTCACAACTATAGTGAGACATGACTGTGTGTGTATAAAGAGCAGGATATAAGGATTTAATTCAGAGCAGAACAGCCTGTGTGTGTGAGATAGAGACTGAGGTGACAGACCGACTTACTGTCAGCACAATAACACACACACACACTGCATCATACAGAAATACTGTATCAGTAAGAAAAAAAAAAAAAAAAAAGCCTGATGCACACAAAACATTTAAGCAGCAAAAGTGCACTTATTCACACAAGCGCATACACATAAGCTGTTATTTTTTACAGAATTTCAAAATTAAAGCTTTAATAAGAGCAAGTCCACCACATAAATGCTTACACTGTAGACTTACTGAAGCACACACACACACAGGTTGGGAAGTCTGACACAAAGACTAATCTGCACAACATGTGGGCTCCATGTGCTGCTACATGCACTAAAGACTGACAGAGAAGCAGGGAAGAAAACACAAGAGGACAAAGGAAACAAATGGATGTAAAAGTCTTGATTGTCTTTGGGCTAATTTAGAACAATTTTTGCCTTATTTGATGACCCTTGATCTATACTACACACACTTTATTTACAGTGCAGTATTTTAATTTTAATTGTATATCTCTGGAATGTACAAGAGAAATGCAGTGTACTATGCAATGTAGTGAAAAGCAAAAGTGATACTTTCTAAATATGCCTTACTTGAAAATGATTTGAGAGGAATGTTAAATCTGTGAGGGGGGAAGGGAATGCCAAGAGGAAGGAAGGTAAAAGGTTAAGGAGCATATTGAGAAGAGGGAGCAGCTGAGCAGAGTAGACCGAGAGAGAGAGGATGAGGCGAGGGAGAGAGGAGGGAGGGATGTTGAAAAAGGCCGGAAGACGGGCTTCAGAGAGGAGACACAAAGAAAGCCGGGAATCACTGGGGAGGATTTCCAAAACAATCCTGCAGACTGACTTACTGAAGTCTTCTGGAGTCTGGAGGGGCTTTTACTGTTGGCTGCAGATGTGATCTGGACTAAAAGATGGCTACAAGATATTGGCACATACTGCAGGCTTGTAATCAAAGCAGTTTAGTGTGGAACAAGAGTGAAGTGGAGGTAAACAAGCTGCTTAACTGGGCAATATTTCGGGTAATCATCCAGAAAACATCTGGTGTGCGATACATGATATTACAGCAATCACAGCGCAATTTACTATTCAAAATAGCTTCATTGCTTCTTGGCTTTTTAACAGAGTTTCCTTCATTAGATGTTTTGATAACGGTGTCAAACATGTCCACTCCAAAGTCTCCCATAGGTGTTCAACAGGGGTGTGTTCTGGGGCCTGTCATGAGGTGTAATCAGTGGGTTAGACATCTTACTTTGTTTAAATGAGTTTAACTGAAATTTTGAGGTGTCGTAAAATTTCACTAGAAAACTGAGTCATGTTTCTCTCCTGACAGGGACAAATGTACAGACTTCACAATAACAAGCAATAAAGAGCTGCAGAATAATTACGTCAAATAGTAGAAACATTTTTAGACATTAATGCAGTTACACTGGCTTTGAAACAACCAAAATGTAACTACTGGAAAAATATCGACTGCCAGTGGCTAATTTCCACACTAATGTTAAGCCAATATTATCCTAGTGCTTCGACAGCTTTCTATTCTAATCTAGATGTGTAGATATACTATATATATTTAACCTTCTTGTAAGTCCGTTTCTGCTGCCACAATTACCTAATTTTCCCACAAATATCAGTTTCCCTTCCTGTCGTGTCTGTTGTCCTAAGAACCTTTTTCAATCAAATGTGATATTAGTAAACCCAGAGTTACCTGAGCCAGTTGACAAGAACAGGCCCCATGCCACAGCAGAGAGTTTGCATCATTTCCCCACTCTGATCTAAACGAGGGCCCCACAATTGTTATATTCATTCACCTATTACTTCAGCGTTTCCCTTTATCTTGTCCCCCAGTTATAGGTTACAAGGTGCTCAAGCTACAAGTGAGTTTTCAGAATAAATATCAGCACCATTTCTTTGTTGAATCTGAATTACACAATATTAAACACCTCAGTCTGAGCAACCAGCATCTTCTTAGAAACAACCCGTTACTGTAAACCGGCACATAATAGATTTTATTGTGGTATTTAAATTTAATTACACTCTTCCTGACAGGCTTGCAAATATGATTCACACACCACCTCCCAATAAGAGAGGAACAGACACTCAGACACACTGTCTGTCTGGAGGCTGCCTGTAGAATAGAGCACAATGAGATGTGACAGTATGGGAGCATACGTGTGTGTGCGTGTGTGTGTGTGGGACATAGTACAATTTCTCTCACAGGGGGCTGAGCAGTGGCTCCAGGATTGGACAGATCAAATGCCAGATACAGCTCTCAGACTGGAAAAACATAGGCTACAAACACACACACACACACACACAGATGTAGGGTAGTGCCATCCTATTACAACAAAACAGGCCAAAAATACTGTATCTCTGAAAAGGGAACTGATGAAAAAGAAGGATGGTGAAGCAAAGTCCGGGTTTCTCTGAGGTTTGGTCTGAGAATTCATTTATTAAAAGACTTGGTCATGTTTCAGCAGGTTTTATTTTAGCTTGAGTTACCAGTCACACATGACAAATAAATGAAAATAAGGCTCCATATTAAGCGTGATAAGGTGAACAGACGCCCATCCCTTATCAGTGTGAGAAGCTCAACGTGTAAGCAGGTCATAGGGGCCACCTGGAAGGATTACACAGCATGAATTCCAATGATTCCCGTGGTAGGATCTATGTGAACTGCGTAAGAGTGTGTGTGTAAATTTGTGAGTGTAAGGAAGTGGGCCCATGAGAGGCTGTGCAGAAGAAAGTAATTAAAATGTAAAGAATTATAGAGAGGCTTTGGTTTACCAAAAGCTTGATGATGGATAATGAATAGCCACTTTTGCTTTCCTACTGCCTCAGTAACAAACCAGGATAAAAATAGTTCGACTCCAGGTTGGCACATCGCCCATTGTTCTATAAAGGCTAAAGCAACTATAGGGAGAAAAGAGGGGGGAAAGGAAGTTGGAGACAGAGGGGAGTGATGGCCGTAGCAGACAGGACAAAGAATACAGGAAGAAGTAGGAAAAGCAGGCCACGTGGCACTGAACAATGTCGCCATTCGCTTTAGTTTCCTCCTGTGTGCGTTTGTTTTGACCCGTGTGGCAAATTGAACCACACTCCTTTCTACTCTATTTACTCCTTGTTAATTCCACATTTTATTTCCCATTTCATTGCACAGTTGGTGGAGAAACCTGACAAATTCAGATGGGGAGAGAGAAGGCTGACATGTGACCTGCTGCACCAACACTATTCATTTCAGTTCTTTGTGTACCAGGCCTATGGCTATTGAGGTCAGTCCAAACAGGAACGCATTCTGTGTTTATACTGTGTGTGTGAATGCATTAGAGAGTGTGTGTTTATGTCTGTGCTCCATTAAGACTATTACCCCGGGCTGGTTGACTTGGCACAACGACACAGGTACAAAATATGAGTCTGCAGGCAGTGGGAGCACGGGCGATGCTGAGACTCCAAATATGTGTTTTGTTCCCTATAACTGAGTTGATATAGTGTCCACACACAACAGTTTTACAGTCCTGCATCAATTATACTCAAGAAAGATGAGTGCTGTTGTCAGTGTGTCATAGCTGGTATCTTAGTTTAGAATTAATTAGTCAAGAGTTCAGAGTCCAGTGACTGAAGCTAAAGGAAATGGTAAGATGTTTTGCCTAACTGCAGATGCAGATTAGAGGCTTTAATATCGACAGCTCATAAAGACTCACAGATGAGCCAATAAGCACACCTTCAAACTCTTGCATCGTGTGCATGTGCAGGCCTGTGTTTCCAATGAACCCTGACAGATTGAGCAAGGAAGGATGTTAGACTGGAGTAGAGCCAACACCAAACATGGGACTAAAAGAACCTAAAAGCAAAAATGTTTTGTGAAATTAGTTGATTGATTTATTGAATTCCACCTTTCATGCCTAGTACACAATTTAAGGTTATATACAAGTATGGTACATGGTCATGGACATAAAAATGAAAACATGCTCCAGAATGAGAAACTTAAAAAGGCCTTCTTACTGGGCAAATAGCAGATGAAAGCTGAAACGTTGCCTGGAAGCCATTTCAAGGTGGGAAATTATGACATCCTTGTTACTGCTCTGGTAATTTGGGCTACTGTCATCTGATTAACACAGAAACAGACACACACAGACAGAAGATGATGGAAAAATACTGGGCTTGAACCTGCTTCCTGTCATGTCCTCCCTGTGTCTCTCTATTTTTATGTCCCCTTTGATGCCCTTCCTCTCTGGTTGGCATTACCACTCTGCGCTGCTCTCTTATAAGTCACCCTCGGTGCATCTGTAATAGGTCAATTTATATCATTTGGGCTACCTTGCTGAGGGGTAAGATAGGATTTATGAGAGAATGAGAGAGAAAATAAGGGAGAGGGAGTCACAGAGGGGTCAGTAGAGTCATAGAGGGTGCTGGGATTAGGGATGCATTTTGTCATTGCCTGCTGTTTTCAATCTCCCTTATACCTCTCTCCTGTCCCTCTAAGAGGAATCTGCAGGTCTTACAATAACAACCATTACATTTTTTGTCAACGTCCCTTCTTTTGACACCAGTTCTGTGTCATAACATGTTTCTGAAATGTGGGACCCCAGAAAATTCAGCTTTTTAACAGTCTCTCATTGTTCGCCTAAGCAGTTATAACAGCAGAGCCCCATAGCTTCTTCCTGTCTGGACACGTGACCTGTGGAGATAACGGGGGAGGGCAGGTTGAATGACATGTGTGGGAAGTGGCAGGCTGAGTGTGTGTATTTGTATGTCAGAGTTAGTGGAAACACTTACGGAGCTGAGAGTGACATTAAAATTTTGTGTGTGTGTGCACCGTTAATCTAAGTAGCGACTGGCTGTTGTGATGAACGCATGGCATCAAGCACCACCGCAAACCATAAACCGCAGCGATCAATAATCAATACTATACAGTGTTCTTAATGTAATCTGGAGTATGCGGCTAACATTTGATGTGCGTGACTGTGCACATTTTATTTGTGTGTGTGTACATGTGTGTTGTTGATCTTCAGCTCTATTTGCACACCTTATCAGTTGGATGTTCTGTTTTGAGTCGTATGAAAAACAGAGCTGCAGGCAAAACAGCTGAACTCAAGTAGCCTCTTTCACAGCCTGTTACAGGTTAGAGACTAGAAAGTGTAATTGAATTCATATCAGTATATATTCATTTCATTCTCACACCTTTCAGTGCAGTTGGCAGTAATAAATGAATGATCCCCTCGTGAAAGCAGCGAGTTCCTGAATGATTAAAAACAATACCCCTCACTTAGTACATCCTACCAGAGCCTCCATCTGTTTCGACTCTGCAGCCCTGTCAGCCTCCCTGCTATCTCACTGCAGATAAAATGCAAACGGCTCTGTCATGTAAAGTAAAAAGAAGCAGAACCTCCAGAGTCTGCTGCTAGTGATGTGGGCATGATATTGTGTCCCACTGCCATGTGGGTTGTTTCAGGCTTATTGCAAAAGAAAGCCAAACCAAACAGGCTCCAATTCTCCAGAACACAACTTCATATGATGCCAGGAAACATTTATCACCATAATTAGGATACAGGCACAGTAGTTTTTGGTAGTACATTACATTTTCACTATAACCTGGTGCATATATATATATATATATATATATATATATATATATATATATATATATATATATATATATATATATATATATATATATATATATATATATATATATATATATATATATATATATATATATATACTTGAATGGCAGCTTGGTGAGGAAACACTGAATATCTGCAGTCTTTCATTGTCCTCTCTGAAACTCCAACCAAAGCGCGCACACACACACACACACACACACACACAAACACAGTTAAATATCTATTTGCAAAGTTAAATGCAGAATTTCATCCAGCCGTTACCCCCTCCCCCAAAAGCTGCCCACAGTCATAGCCACTCACTGTATGGTTGAATGATTCACACATCGGCTTGTTTGGCCTGGCTGCATGGTTCACTGGTTTCTGTGTGTTGACTGGACATGTCTGTGCTATTGCCTCACCAGGGAGACACTTCTCTGGTCTCTTGGGGTCACAACCAGCCCCGGGAAGACTTGTACTGGCAACGGCACAGTGCTGACAGGGCTGGAGCTCTGCCGCTGTATCACACTTACTCTAGGGCAGCGCTTCATCACGGCTGCTGCCCAAGTTCACTCTATTTTCTGATCCATTCAACCATCGGGGGAAATTTCGCAGCAGAGATCTGCAACATACTGCTATAGATCAATGCCCATTTGCTGCTCTGGAACAAATCCAAACAAATAAATTCTATGCATTTGTCAGCTGGCTAGAGGCGAATATATTCATTACCATATATGTAGAATATGTTAGACAAGAACACACAACTAGCAAGCTGGGAGCCTTACCTACAAATCACCTTTGGCTGCTAACCTTTAACCTTTGGAAGCTGCTTTTTATAATCTGCATAAAAGATCTTGGATGCAAACCCAGCTTCTTCCTGTAAATCTCTGCCTCTCCTTCTAATATGCCCACAAAGAATATCCATCGCTCTTCAGCCCACTCTAATTACAGAATTGCTCGACTGAAATACGTTAAACAGACAGTATCTTAAGTGCCCACTTTCACCCTCCACCTCCACTTTCCACTTTCTCCTCTTGAGTCTGTTATTTCTGCAGCATGGACAGATCTAAGGAGATCGACATGTGTGGTGTGTGTGTATGTGAGAGGGTTGTGTTTGTACTGTACTTTTGCAGGTGTGTTTGGTAATTTGGAAAGAAGTAGCCTGGGTGTTTTAACAAATTGATTTTCCATCTTTTTCAATGAATTAGTAATTACCATTAAAAACAAAGGGATAATAAGTGATAATAGAAACCACAGAAACATACACATCCTGGAAAAAGACACACACACACACACAACACACTTCGTCATTACCATTATAATTAGAGACAGGAGAGATTACATACAGATTTAAACACAAATGCTTTCAAACAGGGATCACAGTAGATTATTATGTCTCTCTTGGCAAGAAATGCTAACACAGCCAGAGCACCTAACACTGGCTGATTCATCTGCCAAGTCTGACTTATTCTTTTGTAGTGGAAGTTTCAGGCAGAAGTGGCGTTTGGAAACCCTACAGGATCATTCAGTTTTCATCCACAGGAACTTCCATGTTTATTTGGGCAGCCTTTTAATTCATTCAGCCATTATTGAGGCATAATCTGTGTGGATTTCAAAGGGGATTTCATTATAAATCTTTCATGCAGATCAATCATCAACACAACCTCTGATGCTAATGCTTTGATTTGTTTCCATAATCACTCAATCGGCTTCAGGATGAAAAACTCACAATGTGGGAGGTTCACAGAGAAACAGAGATGGTCTAAAACAGTAAACCTAAGAAACTCAACTTTTTTTGCCCTGTTATTTTCCAACTTTTCTTTCACTTTCCTGTATCTATTCCTCATTATAAAAGCCTTACTGTCTACAGCTGCTGTTCTTCCTCTCCCATTTCTTAATTCAAGTCATTACATGTATTAATTATTTCATAACCTCGCTGTTTTCTTGGTATCATCAATGTCAGAATATATAACTTATTAACACTTGATTCATTTGTGCATTTAACAGCATGAGTGTGTGAGTGAGAATGACTTCCGTCCTGATGAATCAGCAACTTGTAATCATTCCTCTCACTCACGTTGCCCAAATACAGTCACTTCTTCCTTCCTGCTCAGAAACTAAATGTAAATTCAAAGTAGAGTTTCTGCATGTACAGGATGATAAAGAAAGAGGATATGATTTACCACTGATAAAGCAAGACTGTATTTTTTAATATAAATAATCATAATCAAGTGACTGATTCCTCCACTTGATTCATCAGGTTGTCTATCATCGGTAGTGTCAGTCTGTTTGTCTGTCTGTCTGCCAGCTGTCTGTCCATCTGTCCACGCATCTTTTATCCAGCCAGTACTTCCCAAAGTAAATTTAACCCAAGCTGTTTTCATTATAGCACCAGAATCCTGTCATGTGATGCACTTTAGGTTGTGATACCATGAAAGCTTAAGTTCAGTTTCATGGAGGACAGTGACATCATGGAGGATACATGGAGCCAACATGGAGCCGGTGCAGGCTCTTGATCAGGGCGTCACAGGCAGTGTTGCAGCTCTGAACACAGTCTGTTGCTGTAAACACACCTGATCGTACATCTGTTACCACCTGCTAAACGCTGCAACAGTTTAATATTAAAAATCACATCCTAAGCCCAACACTGTTCCAACTTCTCTAAATATAAAGCATTAACAGGGAAGACTTTGTGAAGAGCTTCTGTACAGTCTGTTATTTGCATACAATAAACACACAACACGATTAGAGCCAGTTAACAAAGCCACAAACTAACATACTGTATGTGTCCCTGCAGCTCAACTGGTGTCTGCTCTAATGCGCCTCCTGGGACTAGAATCCAGACCTGGGTGGATCTGTGTTACCTCGCTCAACCTGACAGCAGCTGGCATTGCTTAGAAAGCGACTTCATGATGATAATGATGCCAAACCAAGAGTCCAGGTCAGCTGCTGCCAAGTATGGTCGTGACTGTTAAATATTTAGGCACTGGCTTTGCTTGTTTTATTGTTTTAATTATGGTTCAACATGGAGGCCAATAACCAGGCATCACCAAAACCTGGTATTTGCCTCCCACTTAAAAGCACCATTAAGACAACAACACCCTGGAGCCACATGTAGTAACAATTCAGGCCTGTGTGGCTCACTACAAAACCATTATACCCATACTTACTTTAAAAAGCCTCCTCAAGTGTGCCATTATATAATACCAACTATCAAAAGCATATGTACGGTTATAAAATGCTTTAATTTATAAAAGAGAGCAGTAATTAGCACTTTGGGCAGGGCTGATAGGACACAGACTGCAAGAAACATTATAGCTTATCCAAAATGATAAGCAGTAAAAAGAATTAGTACTTTAATAAGCCGTACAAGCCGTGTTTGTCCCACTCCTGCCTTCTCGCTCACTTCCTGTGGCCACATGCATAAACATTCCTCTGAATGACTCACATCCCTCGTTCTGTCCCTCCACATCTCCGTCTTTCCTAGTCCATGCCTTCTCTCCCTTGGCATTCTTTACTTCCTTCCGATCTTACTCGCACACCAACCAAAACACTCACTTTGTACCACTCACTTACTCACAAGATTCTTGGTGACCTTCCCTCCTCTCCTGGTCGGCTGATTTATTCACTTAGCGTCTTGACAATGCTCACATGGTCAGCCAGTGGGTCAGACTACAGTGCATGCTGACTCACGCTCAGTCAGACATGAAAAGACCTGTGTTCACCATGTAGACGCACATGTAACCTATTAACATGATATCTCCGTCTGTGTACAAATGTGTGTGTGTGTGTGTGTGTGTGTGTGTGGTGTGGGGGGTGTTTACAAAGACACACTGGAGTCTTTCACTCCCAACATCTAACAACCACTCTTTGTAGTCCCCCTCTTATGCTTACTGAGTGAAACAGAGTAATACTGATTGGTATTCAGACCTTTAAGTGTATGGTTTAAGCACATGTTGCACGCTCTCTGTGTTTTCTGCGCATGTGTGTGTTTTTACTGTGTGAAGTCACTTAGGCTTCCTCTTTCACACTTCTTTACTTCCACAGACACACAGCAGCCAGGTTTTACCCATCAGGCTGTATCACTTCTTTAAATATCTGCTGTTTAGGACCACAACACACTCAAAGTGAAAATGCTACAACACTGTGAAGGAATAAGCAATTTAAAAACTTCCTCATAGGAACAGAACTGAGCCACAAGAGCATGGACTCTTTATCAAGAGGTGTTTGTGTAGTAGTGTTTACCCCCCTGTAATTCTGTGATACATTTCGAACTTACTGCAGTTTGTAAAATACTGCTAATATGTTTTTATGGGCATGTTTTCACTTGCATGTGTGTTCTGATTTGGGTGTGTGAACCCTTCTCTGTGCTTACGATGTTGACTTTTTGGTTATATACACCCCAACTTCTCCTTTTTTTTGTCTCTGGCTGAGCATGGTAGTCTTTACTTTTACATTAATGCTTGATTTGCACATGTTCTGTATTTTAACAGGAAGCACAGAGATCGTTTTTATTTATCACTGGTTGTTGTTAGCACTATTTCCCCTTTCGCTATCGATTATTTTAGGTACATCTTTATACTGGTAAGTGGTTGTTGGGACATTGTGGAAATCTCCTAATCACACCACAAAGATCTATCAGCTGACTAATAACAAAATAATGACAACATTTCAAAATTACATTTTTCATCTGTGACTCAGTGGAAAAGTACTGATACAGAATTTCAATTATCTTTGATATACTCTTTGGTATTTAACGGAGGCTTTTATACACCATAGTTTGTGTTTAAGGAGTTAGTTAACAGTCAGTCTGGTGCTCAATTTCATTTTTAGACAACTAATGTGGTTAAAGCTTCTACTTTTTGACAAACCACAGCCAAATGTTGTTAAATGACATATACAGCCTTCTGGGCCGCGTGCCTTGTGATACATGAGGGGACTCCCTGAGTAATGAGTGCGACTCCACGGTCTGGAGAATAAAAACAATAAGGAACTGTAAAAGTCCCCTCTGATTTCTGACCATAACCTGGGACATAAACTAGTTTACTGCTTCACAACACAAATCAAGGTGAGAAATAATAATACAGTTCAGTTATTCAGCTGTTTGCAGTGAGTGAATTGAGCGGAGTGATACTGCAGTTATAAAAGGGAACTTTTGTGACTGTCATTGTATTTTCTCACTGTATATATCATGTAATAGCAGGGGACCCATGTTACAAAAACATGTTCTCCCAGTCTGAAATCCCTGCCTACTCCTACTATATTTTCCTTCTGCTCTTGCCATCCCCTCCAGTTTTTTCCTCTTCCCTTCCCCCATTTATTGCATTCTTGCTCACCAATCCTGCCTCTGTTCTCACTCATATATGTCTGTGTGTGTGTGTGTGTGTGTGTGTGTGTGTGTGTGAGAATGTGTGTGTGTGTGTCTGTGTGGCCACGTAGGATCGTGGAGTTTGGGGACTGGCCCGCCCACTCACTTCACTGTTAACTGTGTAGCTACTGCTCATCTACAGTAACAAGAGCAGAAAACAGAGAAAACACATCTCTACCTACAAACAGCTCCAGTTACCTTAGTAAGAATAATTTAATCATTTTACAAGAAGCAGTGTTGCCAAGTTGATGAGCGCATCCCTCACTTTTGTTTCCCTAGAGTGAGCTCAAACCTACTTAGCACGTTGCATACAAAGGCGGTAATAGAGTTTAGGCTCAGTAACAACAGGGAAAGTGTACACAATTTTTAAAAAAACACCTCTTCTTTGATGAAACACTCCCTGATTTTGTTATGTGCCTCATAACGCTCCCACATCCCAGCATGTCCTGCAAGTTATGGCTTATATTTTTAAACTTAGCATGCTAAGTTGAGTCAATATGCAAATAAAGAATGAATGGTTGGGTATCTTTGCTGTGCTGGGCACCCTGACACAATCAGGGAGTGTGTCTTTAACATCAACCATAGGTATTCACTAGGCTCTGCTAATATAACGCGTTCATGCCTCTATTTATAGTCAGGCATTGAAATCAAATAAAATACAGGGGCTTTTGTGCAGCGTAATTCAGTTTTCTTGTACACAGTCCGTTTTCCACTGCACGGTTAACCACCATAAACATTTAACAAGCCTCGTTGCCATGGAATCATACTAAGGTTCGGCTCCTCACTATTACCCATAGCAGCTCTGACTGATGGGCTGACTAAAGGACTGGATGACAGGCTGGCTGTCAGAAATGGCTGCCTGTAGCACGTTTAAATGGATTATATGAAAGGGAGAAATAGTTTATTTTGAATTCAAAACTTTGCGCTGTTTTATTAATAGCTGAAATATGCACTGACAAAAGAAAAGAGAGAAAAGTAAAGGCTAATAGATAGATAATGAAAAGCAAAAATGAAAACAAGGTTTATGTCGGAACAAAAGGGGAGGCATGGCAAGAAAAAACATGAAGCAAGAGAGGTGAAAGAAGAAAGGAGTAAAACTCAAACCACATGCTCCTTTTCTTTTGTCAGTGAACAGGGTTCTCCCAGTCCTCGCTCTGCTCCCTGACCGGCTAAAGCTGCCTCTCCAGTTACGCTGTTTAGTAGCACGTGCTCTACATTTCCCTGTCTAAATGAGCCCAATGTGTCTCCATCGGTGAACCGACTGTAAATTAATCTCTTTGTTGTCTAACAGCCTGGGCAGGGACGAGATTAGGACAATGAAAAGAGGGAATTACCGTGGTGAACACCAAAAATAGGCACGGTCATTAGAGACCTGTACAAAAATGTGGAAAAAAATCATTCATATCCAATTTAAGTGAGTATTATTAAATATCCTCGTGATCTGGCCATAATAAACACTCACATTCTCAGGGTTTACTATCTGGAAAGAACAGATACAGCCACTGTGAGTCCCTTGGCAGGTTTTGTGGTCTTTTTTGTGCCCTGTGTCCACAGTTTGAAAAAACAGACGAAGAGTAAAGCATCAGTGCATTAAAGCATGCATGACTGAAGGCCTGAGTGGATTTGTGAATGAACGATGGATATGCAAGATGGATGAATGACTGAAGCTACACTGAGAAAGAGCGCTCTTGAAATTGAACACTGTCTGGTATTAATAGCTGGGGTCCTGGGGCACACAGTGGATTAAAAATGAAACAGTTCTTACTCCAAATAGTTTCCTCACTGTCGTCAGAAGAATCATACAGGAGAGCACTGCAAAGATTTTCTCCTGAGCTCATTTCTCATACGTTTTTGACTCTTTACGGCTCTAATGCCTAACATATTAATCCATTATTGGCAGACCATCAAATGCACATTGATTTTAAAATCCTCCCCAGGCCATTTAATCACCTCCGCTGGCATGTGTGTCTCTGTGGTATCTCTGCTATGTTATTAAGATCCACAGCTCATGGGATATTCCAGTGAAGTTACAGTATGAGAGAGGGTGTCCCCTCGTACATCAGGTGATGTAAAGTGTAGGAGATGATCAGGGCAGTACAGAGTAAAACTTTACTGCTTTTCAACTCTAATAAACTCAAAAAACAAACTTTTTCCAAGTGGAAAAAGCCTGTTCAGCATGACCCCCTGCACTCCTGTCTTTTCTCTGCCGGCCCACTAGGATTTCTCCAAACCTGTTAAGTCGTTGTTTTCTTCACACTAGGAATAGAATGTGGGTCAATGCCAGCTCAGTGGAGTCCACATGGGCTTACCAACTACTGACGCCAGCAGCTACACCACAGCTGCCGCCCGGTTACTTCATAACTACACGGTTCTCCATGTGTCAGCATGGCCGCATGGTGCTAGTGCAGAGGGGCCGTAAAGTTATCTGATGGTTGTGGGAGGGGATTTCTTTATAAGGCGCCCCTCACGGGGCCCCCTACCCAGATTATGCATCAGGATCACCTCATGTGTCTCCTGAGCTAACTAAAGTAGCTCTCTCAGCTTTCATCCTTAAAAGTAATTAGAAGAGACAAAAGGAAGATGGGGGATGCAACAGGGGTCTCAGCTTAGCTCTTATCCAAACACACAACCAGACAGAAGGTCTGTTTCCACTTAATCTTTCTATTAAATTATCACTACTGAAAACTGATGCATCCAATATATTAAACAGCTTTCAAGCAGCATGTGTGAAATAAGTAAATCTGATGTTAATATTCTAATTCTAGTTAATCTAATTAATATTAGATTAGATTCATGTACAGGTGAGTTTTAAAGCAGCTTCAGCCAATCAGAACAGAGAGGGCTGTCTTTTTAATAACCAGGCTATAAAGCTGCATATGCTACATTTAGCCAACCTGTAGGTGGAGGACTGAAGTTTAACCACAATGCATCAGTCTATCTGATCTCAATATCTGACCAGCTGAGTCTATTCCTGCTTATAATGTTCACACTGTGTCCTAATAATCCGCCTTCTATCTACCTTCATGTGGCCCAGATACTAAAGGCTGTGGAGCAGGCGAGGCTAGGCCAAAAGCACCGACAAGGGGCCGATTAATGTTTCTTTCTCAACACTTTGTGTTAGGACCGGACACGCAGACATGCCCCGCAGCTGATAAACTCACTTATTAGACTGTACCGCAGAGCCCTATTACTTAGCACAGCCGCCTAATCGATATGTTCGATCGGTTTCGAGGCCGGTTATTGTTACAGTCTTTTACCTCACAGTCGTAGAGGTCCGTTAGCTGGTCGATAATCCACTCCTCCAGGTTCAGTCTCTTCCTCAGCTCCTTACGGTCGTATTTGACGGTAACGCGTCCCTGCTTCCGAACGGGTGTCTCCGGTTCCTCCGTGGTGCCGCCCGGCGTCTGGAAATATACCCGGGGTTGGGGGCTCGTCTCCGGGCTCGTTACAGCAGCCATGGTCGCTCGGTTTCGGGGGAGAAAAAAGAAAAGAGAAATCCACCCCGGAGCTGTGCAAGTGTGAAAAGAGGGCGACGGGAAGGACGGAGGAAAGCGGAGTGTGGACGTGCGGCTGTTCGCCTTTTCCGCACCGAAAATCCCGACTGATGAATGTGGGAGTTGAAATCCACCGAAGAGACAGCGGCGGACCTGATGCTTTTGTTCGCTCCGAGGGGGCTCACACCGGCGCTGTTCGTCCGCTTCCACTGCAAAAAAGCGGACCGTCGGGTACGGCGAGGCGTAAAGTGCAGCCGGCTTACTGAGCTATTTACAGCGTGCAAACTCTGCTTATATAAAGGGGGAAGGCAGCAGCGGAGCATCAACTCTTCTCTCAGTACAAAGACAAATCACACGTCTCTCCTCTTTCTCTCCGTCCCCACGAGAGCTGCGTGCGCGCTCTCTGAGTGGACCCGAGCGCATCCGACGTAGCGCGACTGAGGAAAAAAAAACCAAAAAAAAAAAACACTCAAACTCCTTCCCCTCGTGTTTTTTCTTTCATTCCCTCCCTATAATAATCCCCTAACCTTTAATTACGACCCCTTCCCGTAGCCCACTGTCTGCTTTTTACCATATTTCTCCACATTTGGAACGAGAAGGATACACTACACTTCACATCATTAAACATACACATCAAAAACATTTGATCTTGTCTCACTTTAATCATTATCCACAGTCATCTAGTCAATGACCCAACCTTTGACACACTTTCTGCCTTTCGAATATCCTTTTATTTACCATTCTGCTCATGATTAACCTGGAAGACACTAAACTGTTGCATACAGTACTAAAGACTATTGTCCTTACAAGGTATTTAAACCAGTTGTGAGTTTGCCCAGGGGCCATAACGGCTTCAAACCCTTGTATTTGAATGCTCATTTAACTAGTCTGCAAAGACTAAATGTGTGAAATGTTTACAGGCGAATCTTCACACCTAGATTTCACAGTTTACGAAAAGATACATCTTTATTTAGGCACATATTTTTTAAAAATATCACAAGTGTGTGTGTTTCATGTTTGCAAGATTCCTGTTCTGTGATTACAAACAGTAGTATAGGTGGAGAGCAGCTGGAGCAGCTGGTTTTTCTAGTTTGATTTCGAAATTGAACTTCTCTGAGATAAAACCACCGAAGGTGTTGCATTAACAGGAAACCAGTCAGTCTTTTTTTTTTTTTTTTCACAGTCTGTCCATTGTGCTGTAGCAGCAGGGAACCCCACACCCTGGCTCGGCTGCTTAATAACAAGAGTTTTAATAAGAATAGGAGTGTGAAATGAGGGGGGAGGTAAAGACAGGAGAGCGAATTCCCTGTCTCTACCCTGCTTTGGATTGTGTGTGTGAGTGTGTTCATATCTGCCAGTGTGCTCTTATTGGTACCTGTCTATGTGTGTGTGGTTTATTTCAGTGGAAGCAAACAACCATGGCAACAAGACATAAAAACCTGAATTATTCAGTGAGCATGTCTGAAACTTACAGTTGAGTAAGCACAGACGGACCAACACACTCTCATATACACACACACACACACACACACACACACACTTTAACTTAGACATTGTTGTATTGTGTTGTGTACTTGCATATAATAAGAGTAGTCTTGCAGCAACTGTAATACAAAACCACTTGGTAAAGCTCATCATATGTGTTGACTAATAAAATGCAAATGAATGCATAAGTACAATTCTGAGATACTTGTGTTTCCTGTTTCATTTGCTTTATACCACTACTCTGCTACATGGGAAACATTACACCTTTCTTTACACCAGCAACTTTTCACATTAATATTTGACATAAAATCATATGACACATTTATAAAAAAACATGCATGATTTAAAGATTTAACCAGGGGTTTCCAGCCTTGTTGTGACCCCCTACAAAATGAGCTTGGGAATGCAGTGTAGGAAACTCTCTACTTCCCCCTGCTGTGTTAACACTAAACTCTGACCTGCCATGACTCAGTAAAAGTGGCTTTACCAGGCTATTTATTTATTTACTCACATTCACGGACTGATAGAGCTTCATTAGTAGAACTTCTCTCAGAGTGCTCAACGGGCATTTTCTACCCTCATGGTGGAGCTGTTGATCTGTTTCGAGAGTCGCCAGCTCTGTGAGATGGTACAGAGAAAGGTTTCCTGGAAAAACAACCTGGTTGATAACTTCATATCAGTATATTTGTATTCGCTTTGTGTGGTGAAAAATCAGTTTCTTGCCATTGTACATTTTGTTGCATAAGTAAAAAAAGAATGGTTTCATTTTTTGGTCACAGAAACACACTCATTCTTTTTACACACAGATTGCAATGGTGTCAGCTTGAGAACATAATTGTTATCTCTTTCTGCACGATTGCTTTCTCTCAACGCAGTAAATCAAATTGCACTCCAGAGCTTTGCTGTATCTCTTACCTTGCATGTAATGTGTCATTGTGTACACAACTGCTCTAACCTGATTCACTTGTGCAAATATACTTATTTAAAGCAGAGTGCAGTGATTGAGAGGTGTGCACATACACAGATAGGCCACACACCTGTATTTACAGCAGAGGCCACCTGAAGCAGAGCTGCACTTAAAACATCCACATTCTTAACTGTTGCACAATCAGGCGGTGTAGCGGCACCATACAGCCATTAGATGGCAGTATAGGATAATATTGCAGCCACATACAAGCAGAGCAGCAGTGTAAAAGAGTAGAAACCAATGGTCAACATGAATGGCATCAACCATGTGGAGCATTTGGGGGTGTAGGGGAAGACACTGGCAGGTGAAAGTAAATTCATTTGGACAGAGTGGACTGTAATAAATGGAACTATCATGAAAACTAAATCAGAGCTCTTGGTCATATCCATCCTCGTTGTCTATAAATGCCTCTTCTGGGGAAAACTATAATAAGCACTCGGCCTGCACGCCCACATGATAGCTTTTCTCCAAAACACACTGACAACATCCCTGCAATGTTATGGAGACAGATGAGTCCAGTCTCCAGTAAACTGTCAGCAACTTCAGGCCAAAGGCTCAGCAGTGCTGTGTAGAATAATCTGATCAAAGTTTTATTGCTATTGTTGACAGAATCAGGCTTTTCCCATCAAAGCTGGTGTCTGTACTCTGCATGTGCATGTATGTGTATGTGCATGTGTATGTGTGGAGAGGAGGCAGACAGTGAATATGCCTGTGTGTCTGTATACAATGTGTCTTTGTGAGTCCTTGGCTTTGCGTTGGAGAGAATGATCTAGCAGAGAGAGAGAGATGAATGGTTGGGGGTCTTGTTTTTCTCCACTACATCTTTACCAAGTATTTCTGTCCCTCACGTTGTTCCGTTTTTAACCACTTCCCCCCCTTGTCTCTTTTCTTAACCCTCATTATCAACAGACTATTATGAGTCCTCATTTTTATCTGAGTGACTTCTTATTTTAATCTCTTCCCTGTTCCTTCTTCCTCGTGCCGCTTCTTTACCTTTTCTTTACTTACTCACTTCACGTTCAGTGTATGTAACACTAAACATGTTGTTACCTTGTTGCATGAATGCCTGAACATGGTTAGATATCTCATTTTTCCAACTATATTTGTCATTAATGTAGTCTATGTCACTTCCTTTTATCCATCCTCCCTCTCCCCTTTAGTCACCTGCTTTTTCACATCTTTTTTTATTAAATAAATCTTTAGGCTCTTTTGCGGTTCCACAAAAGGTTAGGTATTCAGAACACCACGGCAGTGTGGGAAAGGCAAGACAAAGCAATTCTATTCATAGTGCACATTTCATAAGTCCCAGCATCAGATCATGAATATACAACCAAAATTTAAATGCTACTCCATAATGTAGTTGTTGAGATATTTCAATTGGCAGCATAAAAACTAGTACAAAAATATCACCTGTGAACATGAGAGAGCTTTTGGGGCTGGAGTTACAAATGTACTTGGAGGCCAGAGCGTAAAGTTAATTCTCAGAAGAGAGGAAGAACAGAGGATAAGCTGGCTCATACAGAAAACAAAACATGTTGTCTAACTCCATATTTATTCAGAAGAGCATGATACACACTGTCCTGGTGATCAATTGGAGCAGAGCACTTGTTGGTAAAGCGACAACCACAGAGATGGAGTAACAGAGAAGTGATAGAGAGACCTAAAGAGAAAATGAATTTATGAGAAGAGAGAGAGAGAGAGAACAAGAAAAACAGAAGGGGGTGATTAGAGGTAGGAGGTGGTCTATTGACACCACAGCTGCCTGCACTTCAGCGCTGCCTTCAACAAAACATTGTTTGGTGAAATAGAAGTTCATTTGTGTGTCTGCGGACCAGAGAGATTGTATGTTTATATCTTATTATGCACCACAGAAACATTAATATCCCTGCTTATGCACATGTGCTGTGCTGCTGAAAGAATGAATATGCATGTGTCCATCTTGTTTTTGTTGGGTGTCATCTGAGAGGCCGTGTGCCTGTGTACTGCATCTGTGTATCAAGATCATATTAATCAACAGGTCTACTCGGACTCACTTACAGCTCAGATAGAGACACACAAACACGCACACCAATGCTAATCTAACTGCTAAATTGCTAGACACAAATATGCACTTGTCTGTTTGTGATAGATCATTTCAGATTGCTTCTTGTTGACTGTTTTTTTTGGGGTTTCTTCCCCCTTTCTATGGATTTGGTCAAGGAAAAACACACCGGCAGTCAGTCACTCACTCAGCAAGCTGCAGCATAGCAGACATTCCTGTGAAGTGTAGTTAGGGAGTTGGAGAATAGCAACGGTTTCCAAGAAATCTGTTGCTCCATAACTTGTCTTTTCTTTTTTCTTTTTTTTTTGAAGTTGTAATGTTGCTTGGCAGGATTTGATCTGGACTTGACTGGACTGTAACTGTGCAGCCTCCGTTTGCTCTCACGCTTCTTAAAACATGATACGCTGTTGCTGATGGACGCATGCAAAGGTGACCTGATTACTTTCAGGGGCTAGAATTACCTTACCCCCCCGACACACACACACACACACACACACATTCTCTGAATCTGGTCCTGCGTATGCAACTATGCAATACAAATTTCATGTCATCATTTATAAAATATATCTTTAATCTTACAGTCTGACTGCCTGAGTAACACACTTAGCCCCTATTGCTTTAAAATGGCCTCTAAGGTCATTACTGGGAATTTCCAATAACTGTGATAACTGCTACAATGCTTTTAATGAAATTACTGCCTGCACAAGTTATCTGTCACTGTCAACACTAATGAAAAATACTTTAGAGCAATTAAAGGGAAGGGTAATCAGAAGAATTAAAAGGGACTTTTTGTTATACCTTTGCACCCTGTGATGAATATGTGAATAGGAAATGACTCTAATAGAAATGGATTTTAGATTTATATTTATACTATGATTCAGTGGTTCCCAGCCTTTCCTTTCATGCCTTTTATAATTTAGTGCCCCCTTAGATCACCCTGCCACCTCTACTGAGTTGTTCCGTCACAGCATTTCGACACAGCGTGGTGTTTTTATGTAGCACGGTGCAAGAATTCATGGCAGTCTTGTGATAGTTTCAGATGCACCTGGGTTTCTGTTTCGCTGAGGTCTGTAGTACAGAAGGGCTTTTAATAAAGCACTCCATGGATTGGTAGGCGTAACAGGAAGTAATAATCTGTCAGTTGTGTTGTGTCATCTGCGGATCCAGACAGTTTGAAAAACAAAAAAGAAAAACTCAGTAGTTATCTCAGCTTGTCCTGGGAGAGTGTGATTTTTAATGAAAAGCACATTAGTGATAAAAGACAGGGCATTTATGGAGCTACAGAATTGTACTATGGGAAATGTAGTATGCAGGTTTTGTTTGTTTGTTAGTTTGTTTTTTGGACCTTGACTTCATGCTATTAATAAATCACTTCAGCAGCCAGTTTGACTGCATTTGTTGGCATTGGGAGCAAATGAAGTAAATAAAATGAAGTAAATAAAGAGTTAGAAAACAGTAGAAACTGAACTTCTAATAAGGATCGCCACAAGTAGACTATAGGGAAACAGCAGTTTAAATAAATGAAATACACTCTCACTTTCATATCACCCTATGACTTATCATGTACTGTACATTTGTACACAGACGGGCAGAGGAACTGAATTCAAACACACCCCTTTTACACAAACTCTGACAAACTCCTTCCCCCTTCTCTCATTCCTCATTCACCCAGCGCTATCTGACGCTGTCCTGCTCCCTAACACTCTCCTCTCTGAGTCCTCTCTCTCTCTCTCTTTTTTTTTTACACAGAAACATGCAGGGAGGAGAGGAGGAGGAGAAAAGAAGAAACGCGTCGCAGGCGACAAGAGAGAGAGGAAGCAGAGAAAGTTGTTAGAGGAGCGACAGGAGAGGAGAAGAGGGGTCGACCAGATGGGAGGAAGGAAGGAAAGGGGTCTCTCTGTTGGCTCGAGTGCGCAATTAAAGGATTCTGCACAAACAAACAAACATATGAATCAAAGCCTGTAATTAAGAGGGGCATTGTACGCGCGGCACCGCGTTGCGTGGACGCGGACAAGACAGCGGCGGTGAAAGACGCCGAGTCTTGTCTCTTCTCTGGATTTTACTCCTCATGCGCTTCAAACTCTCGGCGAGGTTCACAAGACTTGAAGCCAGTGTGTGAAAAACGTCCCAGCCCTTTGCTCGTTCAATTAACTTTCTCCCCGGAAAAGAAAACCTCCGTGGAGGAAGGAAGACTGTTTTGTCTCTTCCGAGGAGTCCAGCTCGCCGTAGCCGGGGTTTAGGCGTTGGCACCCGGGCAGGGAGTCCCTCAGCATGGCCGGGGCCAAGCCGGGAGTCCACGCGCTGCAGCTTAAACCCGTGTCCGTCCACGAAGCGCTGAAGAGTGGGGGCAAATTCATCAAGTGGGACGAGGTGAGAGTGAAACCTTTGAAACTTTCTTTCGGCTGCATGCTTCCGTTTTGTAAAAATGAATCAGTTTGTTTGGTGACTAGGGAGTGATCCGGTCTGACCCCGGACAGGACCAGGACCAGGACTGCCGGCCTGTTTTGGACACTATAGGTCCTCTGCTGTGGGGTGACACACGGGGCTGACGTGTGTGTAGGTGATAGACACAGACAAGGTGTGTGTTGGTGTGCAGGTGTGTGCACACCTTCACAGTCCTGCGGTGAACACACTATACTAGCATGAGTGTGTGTTAATCAGATACTGTAGTAAAAAGAAAAGGCTATAGTTGGCTGCAGTGCTTGTGTGTGTGTGTGTGTGTGTTGAATTGTTGTCGAGCCGGTTTTCCTCGGGCTCGGGTTCAGCTCAGACTCCCTCCTACACTTCTTCTCTCTCCCAGCGGATTAGAGGAGAAAAACACCTGTGGAAATCAAGAGCTGGAAGTGCACGCGGAGCTGCAGGTGTGCACCGAGTGTGTGTCACCTTTTCTGTTTGTCTCAGTCACCGTGTCTGTTTTGGTGTTTGTCTCTAAGCCCCCCTGAATCTCATCAGTACAATAAATCAATAATGCTGTATTTATTTATTTATTTATTTTGCCGCTCTATTTTGTGTGTGTGTGTGTGTGTGTGTGTGTGTGTGTGTTTTGGGCGTTTCTGACACAGGGTGCAGGGCTGTTCTGCTGTCCTCTCCATAGAGAAAGTAGGTGTGTGTGCCTGCATGTGTCTGTAAAGGCCGTCAATGATTAACTCGGTGGCTGACTGACAGACTCAGCACAGGCCCTTGTGTTATATTTACATAACAATTGCAGGCAAGATGCGTGAGTGCGTGTTTTTCAGTGCGTGGATCAGAAAAATCTTGCAGGGAGAGAGGTACGTAGCTCCAGTAAGGCCTCTGATTGCAGACATGAGGCCAGATGCTGTGTTGACATGCACACACACTTATGCAAACTGCACACGATCACCAACAGAGGCTCACACACACTCTAGTGATGATGTGGTGTGTGTGACCTCCGAATAAGGGTCTTGTCACGCAAACAGAGAATACCATGTCCTTTTTAATTTTGTGATATATTTTTTTTTCTCCTCTTGCGCACACACTAACTCAGTGTCTCTCAAAGGGAATTCCCAGGAAATGGTTTCACTGGTGATTAAGTGTGTGAACGCTCAAAAACATGTGCATGCTTTCTTTGTCTATCTTTCATCCCCTCTTCCCCCATGTTTACCGTTTCCCCACAGAATCAACCAATAAATTGTCGAGAATACTTGGGGAGAGACGACATAGTTTTGGGGGGAGGAGGTGTGTGAGCGAGATAATAGCAAAATAAATAAGTTGTTATAAAAGATTTTAATACCATGTTTGAGATGGTACAGATTATTCTCTGACCGGCTGGTGCTTATATTCTTCATTGAAACCTAAGAGCTGTCTCACTAATCAGGATTTTAAATAATTGATAATGTATTGTTTACGTTCTTAGGGACGTTGGTGTCATCTGAACTCAACTAGCTTATTTTTCATGTACAACTAGGTTGTTGTGAAATACTTAATCTTTAAGTGGATTAACAGTGGAAAATGTTTGTTAAAATTTATTCAAAATCACTGAGATCTCTCATTTGTAAAACTGTTCAGAGCTTTTTACTTAATGCTGTGTTTTGTAGAAGCCGCTTTGACAGGAATTACAGCAGCTTCCAGGCTTCGTGGGTCTGCTCAAGCTTTGCTCACCAGGATTTGGGCAGTTTATACTATTCTTCCTGGCAGATTTTGTCTAAAGCTCTAGATTGGATGGGATTTGGCTCAACTGTCATCTTCAGGTCTCTCCACAGAGGTTCTATGGGATTTAAATCAGGCTTTGGTTGGGTCACTCATGGACAGAATCTTTTTCCTGAATAATCTTCAGCGTGGTCTTGGTTGTTTGCTTCAGGTCATTGTTGTGCTGAAAGGCGAACTCACCCTGAGCATCGATGCACCTTGGAGGAAGGTTTCCTCAAGGATCTCTTTGTATGTGGCTGCATTCATCCTTCCCTCAGTCTCCTGTCCCTACTGCTGAGAAGCCACGCCCCACGCCCCATAGCACTACCATACTTCATCGTCCTATCAGACCAGAGAATCTTTTTCCTGGTGCTTTGTCTTTTAAATGCCTTTTGGCAAGCTCCAAACAGCTGTCTTATCCCTTATGCTCACTGTTTCCCATCTAGCCTCTCTACCATAAAGGCCTGATTGATGGAGAGCTGCTGAAGTGGTTGTCCTCTGCGGAGGACTGTTGGGTTCACTTCCCTGATCCCAGTCCCTCTTGCCCGATTACTCAGTTTGGCCAAACAGTGCACTTAAGGAATCTGTGGTTTCAAGCTTACTTCCATTTCAAAATTATTGAGGCCACTGTGCTCCTGGGAGCACTGAAAAACTTTAGAAATTATTTTATGCCTTTCCTCTGATCTGTGTCTCACTGCAATTTTATCACGGCTGTCTATAGAGAGTTCCTTGTCCTGACATGTATTGTGAATTGTGGGACTTTATATACACAGGTGTGTGCCTCTATTAAAAAAAAAAAAAAAAAATCCAACCAATTCAGTGAGCCACAGGGAGAACCCAGGCAGGTTTCTGACTTATCTCAAGGAAAATGAACAAGCTGCACCTGAGCACAGTTTAAGTGCCGCAGCAATGGGCCTGAATACTTTAGTAAATGAGGAATTTCAGGTTTAGATTTTTTCAAATACACTTTGCAAAAGAAAACAAAATCATAAAATGTTTTCATTTTGTCATTATGAGTTATTGAGTGTAGATTAATAAGTGCAACAAGACAGTTTGATTTAAGATGAAATGTAAATTCCTTTATGGACTAAGCAAAGTGAGGATAGAATTAGGACTTACAACCATCAGGAAAGGCCTCAGGGCAGAGCACTTTGTTTACATGAAACCCCTAATTTTAACCCCCACCACCTCCTCTTTGTGCTCCCACCAAATTTCTCATTTATTAATATTCCCAGTCTCTGTCTCCTTCCCTACCATCCCTCATGCATGGCGGAAGAGGAGGAGGAATGCCTTGGAAATGGACCCTGTTCCTTCTGCTTACTGGCTTGTGTACACACATGCACTCGTATGCATGTGTGCATGTGTGGTTGTTTTGTTCTGGGTGTGCGTCTCATGTTGAATGACTTCCTGTTCAAGCTTGTTGTCAGGCCTCCGAAGGCAGACCATTTTCCTTTTCTCTCCCTCCCTGACTTGCCTCTCTCGCTGCTGCTGCTCCGTCCTCTGCAGCCCTGCTACAATTCAATTTACACAAATTCCAACTAGAATTTAGTTCAAATTCCTTTTAGACAACCAATTAAACAAACACACACAAGGCAGATTGAGTGCAGCTTGGCTCTGTGTCAGTGTGCTGTGGATTGCCTTGATATGAATCTTTAAAGTACACAAAAGTCAAATCAATAATTATCTTAACACCTTCACATTAACATTTGCCTCTTTGCAGGTTTTATACAGCTGGATGATATTTGCACAAAATATTCAAACACACTGTGCTACGTTCCTGTATAATATGTGCCTATGCATGTGTGTTCTTTGACACCAGGCACTGTATGCAGGTTTAGGAAACAAGAGGTGACTTAATCTGTGTGCAAGAGCTCTGTGTGTTTACCATATGGGAAAAGTGCTTTTTTTTTTTTTTTCTCCCCCACATTTTAGGTCTTGATTTGTTTATATCCACGTTGCACAATTACAGGCAAACCAGGACTTATAAACAAAGTCACAGGGGATCACAAGTTGTCCAATTAATTGGATAGTTTTGGGAATGTGGCATCCTTCTGAGATTTGTGGTTTTGGCTCCACTTCAAATCTCTCTAAATTGAGTGAAGCATGATGGACCATAAAATGTCACGTTTCAGGGGTGTTTCCTGCATTTTCTTTGGGATTATTTTGTCAGGGTTACAGACCACAATGCAGTTCACTTAGACAACCTCTGAGACAAAACTTGGCAACGGCTGAGGAGACTTTATTGCTGCTCTTGTCATGAGTGTTTATTAGTACTGTGCTGTCAAACCAAACTGACAACAGATTCTTGTTCTCATTCACAAATATCCTGAAGAAATTTAAATCTTTAAACCTAAATTACTATTTGGTTCATCAAGCAATGTTAATTCAAGCTGTAAAAGAAATAGACATTTGGGGAAATTGGATTATTTGCGTTCATGTACAGTACATTAGCTAAACAAGTCATTTTAAGGCACTCAGATTTCTTGCATTTGAAGACAGTAACCAAAGACAATGGGTCTTACTCTTGTTAAGCAGGAGAATGATTTTAGCCATCCACCATTTGATAAACTAAGTTAAGAGGTTATGCGTTTCATTGGGTTTTAGAGGAAAACTTTATTCTCCATTTGCGTTCTTGCCAAGATTTAGATGAGAAGATCGATGCTGCTCTCATATTTCTTTGGCGAATATGAAGCTACAGACAGAAAGCCATTACTCTAATAGTATAAGCACTGGAAACACAGGAAAACAGTTAGCTTTAGTCTAGATAAAGATAACAAAATACACCTACCAGTACCTCTAACATATACAACTTGTTCATTGAGTCCGAACAAACTTCTAGAAATCAATTCCCAACATACCTAGATTTTATCCTAATGCAGATACGTTTCTTAGAATAGTTTTTTTTTCATATCAGCTCTTACAAACTTTCATGCATCCTGTATGCTTTTTTCTCTTGCATGTTGGAACTTGCAGAACAGGTTCTTTTGTTTGTCCCTGCTTTGCTTTACATGCTTCTTAGTATATACACGCTATATTATGCATTTGATTTTTTTGCACTGATTTAAAAAGAGCAATGGATGATCATTGCTGTCCTTAAATAGGATAACTAAGAAAGTAATAATTATTTTTCTTTGTGTTATTGTTATTTCAAATTAATTCTGCACTTCGCTTGTATCAGCATTCACTGCTGTTACAACATGCACTGCTTTGCATATATAATAGTTGAAAGTCAATGCAAGGATAGTTCATAAAAGCTTGGAAAGCTTTTCACACCTGAATCGTAGCCTCAGATATAAATCAAAATAAAGTGATTCTGTCCCCAGAAACAGATTCCTTATGTGCTTTGTCATTGTGACATTACAAACAAAAAAAATATGTGCTCTTCTTTGGTTCTAATTGTTTGTGCATGCAAGAACTTCCTGAGTGGATACCCCAGCTTGGCATTCAATAGATGCAGGTTTGGGTGATGTTTAGGTGATGCTGAGGACCAGGAGGATGAGACGCAGGCTGACACTAGGTCTGACACTGTGCCGAGAAACACTGCTGACATGCTGACGGAGTGGTGAGAAACGAGATGGATGGATAGTGGGAGGGAGATAGTCAGGAGAGGAGAGAGGTGGAAGGTCAACCACAGCCACATGTGAAGTGTGGGGCTGACATCTGGACGGCACCATCTCTACTACTCCTCGCCTTGTTGTGTTTCGGTGTTTTACGTGGGACCTCATGGTGCAGTAACACTGCTGAGTTTAAGGCATGTCCAAACTGCCCTTAAAATATCTAGTTAGCAATTATCTATTTTAAAAGCTTTTCAGCTTGACGGCATTTGTGATTAGTTGTTTTTCAAGAACATCAGTTTGAGTTTAAACTTCATTCACTGCTCTTTTTTTTTTTTTTTTTTAGGTGATCCAAAATCTTTGCAAATATTATTTAAGCTCAAAAAGTGGGACAGTTTAATCAGACTAAGAAGAACCACTTTGAGGTGCCTCTCTGCTTCAGGCACATGGTTGTTAGATTATCCATTTGAAACCTGCTACCTGCTAACCTCCTAGCTTTCCAGTATTGAACTGAGGAGATTACATCCAATAATTAACTTAATAACTTCGAACATGACAGTTCACAGCCCGTTCATATACCGACTAAGGTTAGACAATAGGCAGTGTTTGAACTCCTCGCTCTAGCTCTTTTTCTTTCATCACAAAATTACTTCTCTCCCGTTTTATCTCCATGCAGTGCAACACGACGAACACCTTTGAGAGGAAACTGCCTGATAATCCTCACTTGTATGATTCATTACATCTTGCTCCATTGTTTCAGCTCACAGCGGAGTACAGTCTTTTGAAATAGCTGCAAAGTATCAGATGATCAAATGGAACATCATGCAAACTGGTTTGCTGACAACATATTCAGGCATTCATTTGCACTGATCAGTCTTCTGCAGGCGAAGTGCTATTGTTATATATGTATGAGTCAGTATAGAATGTCACAGGAGTCAAATTGGGAGATCTAGTGGAGACAACTGGGTCAACAGTGAGGTGAGCTGGGGAATTTGGAGAAGAAAAGGGAAAAAAAATCAGAAAAAAAGATCTTGCTGCTTTATTTGACTTAAGGAAACCTGTATACACAGGAGTATTGTTCAGTAGGTAGAACATGTACATGTGTTACCTGTAAATAAGGTCCAATCAGATGAAAGTTAAATTACTCATGGAGAAGTTAAATGGTGCAGCATCTGAGAGCTGGATAAGAATAGAAATGTACTCAGTTTAATATTAGAAAATCACACCAACCAAGATATTAATAAGGCTCCTAGAGTGGCTTCAAATGCTCAATATATACATCTAAAGCAAGAAATGCTATGTGAATGAATGCATCTATCAACTGCTATCTTTAACCACACTTAATATCATCTTTACTGACCTGCTTGGCCCCACTGCTCCCTCTTTCTTCCCTGGAGTCCAAAGGTTACCAACTGTCATCAACTTTTACCATGTTGCCAAAGCAGCAGCTCAAACACACTCACCCTAAGTGCACACTGGCCTGGTTTCCCACTGCTGTAAGCCGTCACTGAACACACAGAGTATGCCTGACCAAAGGTGCACTCGGTGCAGCCACTTTTATGACTTACCTACTAATGGCTTTCTCCTTACTGACATTACACAACACACACATTTATTTGTGGTGAGGACCGAATGGCTATATGTTTGTCTTTCTACATGCGTGTGTTCTTACAGATTGATTTTTCACAAGAGGTTCATTAGGTGGTGTTTGTTCATGCAAGACCTCAGCTTCCAAGGGCGGTCCATCCACTGTGGGTGGGTGTGTGTGTGTGTGCATGTATGTGTGGCATTACAGTAATGAAGGTTGTCAAAGGGTCAGGGAATCTGGAGGGGGTCTGAAGAAATAGATGTGGCCTTCAATCAATTAAGAAGCAAGAAAGGAATCAGAGTGCTGCAGAGCCAGTGTATTGAACGATTGACATGAAAGAATGAAAAGGGAGGAAGGAAGGCCGTCAAAACTTCAGATGGTGTCTACATATGGTCGGTAATTAGGGAGTGTGTTGAAATCCAATTATAGATCTACCACCCACTCGCATGTTTATGGTAGTTAGGTGCGTGCGTGCGCGCGCTAATGATTTTCCTGGTTCGGGTTGTGATATTTACACTTATTTTCAGGGTGACCTTTTGCGTTATGAAACATCCTTTTGCAGAGCAGTTTCAGTGACAAGATAAAACGATAAACAATAAATTTCAGTTTTAGTTAACCCAATTATTATATTTGCTGAGTAATGAGAAAGACATGGATAAAGACATGGATAACAGACAACTCTGTCACAGTCAAAGGCAGCACTAGAAAGCAGCTGGCAGGTATGTAAAACTCAGCAGCCATAGCATGCAAATATACCTGACCACTGTGTGTGTGTGTGTGTGTGTGTGTGTGTGTGCGTGTGTGCGTGTGTGCGTGTGTGCGTGTGTGCGTGTGTGCGTGTGTGCGTGTGTGCGTGTGTGCGTGTGTGCGTGTGTGCGTGTGCGTGTGCGTGCGTGTGCGTGTGTGTGTGTGTGCCTGGTCAGATTGGAATTCCCCGTCTATGGCCAGCTTTGATGCACTATTAACTGTCATCCAAGTAAACAGAACAGGTATGCAAGGGAGTTAAGACTTAAGACTCTTTATTGGCCTTATCCATGTAAAGGTTAGTCAAACACTCAGGGTTATATAAATGTACTCAGCACAGCGTACGTGCGTGTGTTTGTGTGTGTGCGTGCTAACCAGTACTTCTCTAATATCATCATTGATAACATATCACATTTAAGGGTTTATTTGTGAAAGTAATATTTCTGTCTTCTCTGATTGTTTCTCTGATTGTTCTGTTGTTGTTGTTTTTTTTTTTTTTTTTCCTGCACTTACTGTATATAACTGTGACGCTGTAGTTTGTTTACCTTGTATGAGTGCATGTCTGGGCAATATGTACAGCTACTACCAAATTATATACTCTTGTCAATAAATGAGAAATATTTGCTGCAAGGTATAGCTTTCAGCGTGTGCTACGAAAAACTGGAGCACTTTCTACAGTGAAATGAAATTCACCAGAGGGCATGCATAATGTTGTCCCCGTATCTTTTGCTGATGTTGACCACCTAAACAAAGAATACTCGGAAATTAAAACAGTAGACTCATTTGCCTGCATTACCCAAACCAGACATTTTGATTTGCAAATATTTTGTTCAGTATGTATTGAATACAAAGCACAGTTGTCTTTGTTAAGAAGCATGGAAGGTACATATAATACAGTACGTTAATATATTTTTAAGAAGTAGTAAAAACACCTGGACTGTTTTTAATAGCAGGCGAAAGATAAATGAGCATAAACCATTATGGTTGTGGATTTGCAAGCTCAGGTTTCACTGCTGGTTAAAGAACTGTTCAGTGCTGACGTTTGCAGCACCAAATCATCAGCTGAAAGAGCGACTGACATCAGGTTACAGCAGCAGGACGGTAATCACAGCACGAAACTGGAGTTGTCCAACTTTCAGTATTTCCATTGTTGTCCATGCAGGTTAAAAGCTGAGTCATTTATAGCACAGTCAGCTACACCTTTGAAGTTAAGCTGCCGTTTTATGACTGGGTTTTATGTGAAAACAGATCCTGGTAACCTCATTGTGACTGAAACAAATAAACTGAAGTGAATTGAAATTGTTTGTTGTTGCTCCAGAGTTGACTAAGCTAAGGATGCCTACTTTGAAAAGACTATGTTTACTGTTGCTTAGTAAGATTTCATGATGTGGTTTGCTTTAATTTTTGCTGTCTTCTTTATTCTTCATTTTTTGTTTTTGTTTTTTTTTTTCTTTTTCAACCTCCACCCTTTCCTCTAACCCTTTTCTGTCCTCATTCCAATCCCAACATCTCCCTCTTCTGCTAACCTTTTCTCTGTTAGCCAACTTTGGAGCCTAAACTTAAGGTATGTTTAGTATAAAATACCATAATTATGTGTATTTCCCAGGGAGACAATTCTTTTTTTAAGCAATAGTTTACTATTTGACTACTTGTTTCTTCAAGATGAGAAACCTGGCATGAGAAGCTTATATCCATAGCATTAAGCCTGGAAAGTGGCGAAACTGCTAGAACGGCTCTGTCCAAAGGTCAAAGTTCCTGCTCCCAGCACCTCTAAAGCTTACTAATTAACACATCTTGTGCATTTAAGCTGTACGTAAAATGAAGTGGGGAAAAATGACAAGTCACAGGCATTTCTTGGCCTGGTTTTCTTTTTGTATGGATTAAACGAATGAGGCAGCTAGTGAATTAAAAATATCATTTTTTAAAATATGATACTTTTGGCCTAGATTACTTTTACATTTGAAATGTTAATTCTTATTAAACTAAGTCGAAAACCTAGTAGAAAACTTTTTTACTTATTTTAAACTTATTTTTTTTTTATTTTTTATTAGCTTATTCATAAGAACCATTTCCTTCCCAAATGTACTTTTCTATGAGGGTCATAGACAGTCTCTTTTCATGTCCATGCTACTGTGTATAGATATTATACACAGTAGCAATATATATTAAATAGATATTTTATGACAGCTAAAGAATTTATGGCGTCATTATTATGAGTATTAGCGTTAAATTGTCATTTATGGTGTCTTATAAATTTCTTTGTATTTGGTCCTTATCAGTCACAGAGATCTTTGTAAAATTGATTTGCCTCATTTAGTTTTTACTATGTTTGTTATGCACAATTTCAGTCTTGGATGATTGTTTGACATTAAACTTGTCAGTTCCTGTTTCCACATTACAGTATGTGTTAAACATGGAACTGTGACCATTTGTTTATCAGCATTGTTAATGCCATATGTTATATTATATTAAAAGTTCCTTCTGTTTGTCAGCTGCGCTCACTTGTTTATGTGCTGTGTTCTTCTAATCCGATTCCCTCTGATGGTATTTTGGTGGGAAAGTTTTCTTTGGGTTGCCAGGCAGATCTTTCTCTCTTTTTCCCATCTGATGGTGATGATGATGCTGACACTCATGCTCATGACATGTGCATGAGTCATGTGTCACTGTAAAAACAAACAGTCTGTGTCATCATCGCTGTTTCCCAGGATGTTTAGGGGTTATGTTTGTTTGGAACCTAGCATCATGGGTTATGACCATGATGCTAATGACATGTTGCTACAGGTTCTTGTGCCAAAATTACATTGCACGCGAATGAGATCTTAATACTGGGCCAACTGTGTGGTTTCCAGCATCAAAACAGCTGTTGCATGGCACATGCTCACCAGCCAACATCATCCCTGTCTGTCTTTCTATCTGACTACAGTCCCATAATGGCAAGGCATCGTAAACAGCTTATTTCACACTGTGCAGTCTTCATATATTGCCATTAGACTTGTGTAAAGAAAAGTAACAAGACTGGGATTATTACATTAGAAGTTTGGGGACTTGGGAACAAAATGACACCATCTTTTTTAGAGACCCTCAGATCTGACAGAGAACATAAAGCGTGTTTTTTTCCTTCACCTCTTTGTTTAGCAAAGTTGCTGTGTTCCCAGATCTCAGCACTTACTTTGGGTAGGATGGTGTTCTCAAAAATAACACACAGGGTGGCCACAACCCCCAAAATATGACCCATGTTGGTAACAAACTGATTATTCTTGAAGTGCTCAATGGTTTTATGTGTGAGAGAGTGAAAAATGGACATGATTACATGTTCGTTATGTAACAGTTCTGTTTCTGTTGTTGACCAGGAGCCCAGCAGTGGAAATCCCACCCAGGTGACCCTGAAAGTTGACCCAGGTGGATTCTTCCTCTACTGGAATGTGGGGTCCGGCCAGGTAAGACACACAAACACAGAACACTGGCTGGTCTTTGATCAGAGGGGGAGATCAATATAAAAAATACAAAGAATCTCACTAATGAAGGATTTATTGCAGTTGATTATTAAATATAGACCTTTGTGTTAATGGCTTCATTCTTCTTGGACTCTTGCTATAAACAGACTGTTTCAAATGAACAGGATTGGGAACTTTTAGTGATGTAGACTACATGTGTACTAGTGTTGTTGTATACTATAAATAAAATATCTATATTACACTTACTTGTTTTCTTGAACTCTGCCATATACCTACTATCTGTCTTCATCCAGCTATTTGATCTGTGTTTTCAAATCGTTGTTTGTTCTTCCTCTCTTTTTGTATTTGTCTCCTATTGTGGTTTTCTTCAGTCCATTAGTTCAGTCAAAATGAGTTTAATCAGTTTGTCTGTGTCCTGGCTCTTCTCCCCTGTTTCCTTCTCCCTGATGTCTTTGTGGTCTCCATCCTTTTAGCTCTCATTCTCTTTGACTCTCTCCATCCATCTGTACTTCTCAACATCAGTCCCGTCCTCTATGTTATTTATTGCTGTGCTGTGTCCCTTTAGTATCAAATGATGATTATATTATGTTTGTGAATCCCACATACAAATCAGTCTCTGTGTATTTTTATCTTACATCTTTACTTTGTCCTTCCTCTGTCTCCACTCCTACCACTTATCTTTCTGTTATCCTTCCGCCGTCTTGTTTATCTACTGTATGAACAGTGTGTTCAGTCTTGGCTGTGTGCTTAGGGTTGTTGTCATGTTGAAAGGCGAACCGTTGGCCCAGTCTGAGGTCCTGAGCGCTGGGGAACAGGTTTTCATCGGGGATATCTCTGTCCTTTGCGACATTAGGCTATCCCTCAGTCCTGACCAGTTTCCTAGTCCCTGCTGCTTTTCCAAATCATGTCCAATCAATTTAATTTGCCATAGGTGGACTTTCCGAATGCGCTGTATCTGTGTGATGTTGTCCTTGTCAGATCAAACGACAGAGCGGTTTAATTAACTCCCCCACATCTTCCATCCCTCCATCTCAGTCTCCCCTCTATGTCTTTCTTTCTCTCTCACACACACACTATCGCTCTTTATTTCTGGCTGTCTGTTTATCCAAAAGGCATGTATGGAATGACCTGTTGATGGCCAATATGACCATGTTGTGTCCCTGTGTTTTGGAGCGTGGTTGTACATAACTGGGCCAGATCACATATCATCCTATCTGTTTGTGTTCATGGATTCCCAGATCAGCCAGCAGCTTTAAACACTCATCTTTTTCTGATGTCTTGCTCATGCACGTGCCTGTGTGCGCATGTGTTCATATGTTGGTCTTGAGATTTAGGCCATTTGTCGCCTAAGGTGTGAATGTGACACTGTTTAGTCAGTCAGCTCATCAGTCATTAAATCCTTTCACCGTGATGGTGAAGCCCTTCCGCACTGCAGTTTTATGGAGACGGACATCTTAGAACAAGAAGTCACTACAGGCAGAAAACATACTCATGTTTAGGCTGTTCAGAGTACTCCACTGTGACACTGATGGACTCGTATTTGGCCGATACAATGTTTTCTTTTATTATTACATGTATTTTTCTTATTTGAAAAAAAAAAACAAAAAAAACAGGCACCTACATTACCCACAATGCAGCTTGGCTTTGACAGTTTAGCCAAAGATACAGGTGTTTGTCTCTGCTAATGTCACATCAAGCAGCCACACATTAAATACCCTATACAATTCTTTTACGTCTGCTGTACTATTCCTCAGTGGCCTGTAAACAGTGTTTGTTAAACGCATTCAAAGCCTGTCTGCTTCTGTAGCAGGATAGTCAGTCGCCCTTGTGGTAAAGGTATCCGTCGTCTTTGTAGCTCAGCCGTATTCCCACTGACAGGATCATTATTTCAAAATATCAAATTCAATTTGTAGCCCTGTACTGACGTCCTCTGATGTTGTTCTGTTCATTAGCTGTGAAATGCAAGACTGTTTCGACGTCACATTATGTGTGATGTGAGTAAAAGGAATGAAAGAGATTTTATCTTTAAACGACTACAGTTCCCATGTCAAGGGAAATTCACTACTTCACTAGGAACAACAAAAGCCAGTGTCAGCTCATTTTCCTTATGTACTGCAATATTTTTTTTTTTTTTTTTTGTCCTTAGTTGCTTACTGCTTTTCATCTTTGTTGCTGTTGGCGTGGCTGAGCTGGATTGTGGACACTATTCTTACCTCAGTAGCGGGAATGCAGCTCTCTGTTGGTCACAACCACAAAGAAATGAAATCTGCCTCAAAACCTCCAGACCACCCAGGCCAAATACAGGGAAATGTGGGTATTTAGACATTTAAAAAAAAAAAAAAGGGGTCAGACGCTGGCAGTGACTAACAGTAGCTCAGTTATGTTATTTATATGTTCAAGGTTGCCCATTTTTAAAAAATGATTCTTATTAAAGTGGTACTTTTGAATTGCAGTTCCCAGAGAGCACTTCTTCGTCAAGCTGTGTGATCAACCTTTGAGTATAATAAGTTTCTACAGTGACATGGGTTTAAATCTGGTCAGTAGACACAAAAAAAAAAATAAAATAAAAGTGCCCTCTGCTCCTCCTGGAACCTGAGGCTTTTCTGCACTGCTCTAAGGTGAACATAAGTGCACACAAGGAACTGTGGCTTTACAGAAGTCTTATTTCAAAGTGAGTGTGCAATCCCAGAGTGAAGCTTTAATTCAGCGTTGTGGCTCCCCAGGAGATTTTGAACCAGAGCTGAAAAGAAAGAGGACACTGCAACACAGATATCCAGCTATTATTAATTAGAACAGTTAATACACTTTTTCAAAGATGACAAGGGTATTCTAGACAGAACCCATTTCTCTGAATAGAGGTACCCAAAATATTTGATCTCCGGTGCAGTTTTTTTTTTTTTTTTACTGCTCTGCTTTTCTTATTACTTTAGATGTGAAATAAGACAGAGTTTGGACATGATCAAGATGTATCGAATATGCTTTGTGGTGTTCAAGGTGTGAGTGGAGCTGCACTGCATTCAATGGGGCAGTTTTTAGAAACTCAGCAAAGACGTGGAAGGACATCCAAAAGTCTGTAACCCAAAAATATCACAAGCACTTTTGTACTTGAGCTTAACTTAAGAAAAGAGGTTAGAAAGTCGCATTTCATCATAGAGAGGAGGACACATTACTTATGTTGTATTTCACTTAGCACACACACACCCACATGCATAAAGACTGAGGCCTCGTGAGTTTCGGACTCGGCACCTGAATAGCCTTTAAAACTTGCCCTCTTGCTAACAATATCCAGTTACAGTGGAAGACAGTGCTTGAAGGGTCATATCAGTTATTTCTACAATAACTCTTCAAGTTGATTGTGTAAAAAAAAAAAAAAGATTCAAATAAAATATTTGTTGTTAGTTTTCTTATTGTAAGATCGGCAGGTGGGTTTCCATGTAGAGGTTATATTCAATAGCCATACAAGTCTAAAAGCAGCAGCTGAGTGAACATCTTGAACATCCCGTGTCAGCCTGTTTCCAGCTTCTTCTTTTTTCTCCATCTGTCATCCTTCCATCAGCCCCATTTTATCCCTTTATTTGAATTACCTGTCTCCTACTTCTCACAATTCTATACACACATTTCATAACTTTGCCTCCTCCTCATCTGTTTTATCTCATTCCCTGTCTCCCCCTCTGAATATGTGTCCGATCACCTTTTCTCCAGGTCCTCCTCTTCATTCCATCCTCCATCTATTTTCTTTCTGCTCACTTATCTCCCTCTGTTTCGTGTCACCTTCCTCTCAGGCCTCACTTTGTTTTTACATATTGCTTTAAATATCTCTGTACTTCCCCAATGTTTCATTTGTCTCTGTCTCTTTCCCAACACCTTTTCTTTAGGACAGGATTTGCCTACCTTTTCTTGAGAGCAATATTTTTTTTTTCTTCCATCCTTCTATAATAATCCCACCCCCCACCGCCTTTTCCTCTTGCTTATCTCCATCTCTCCATCTTTGTGTAATGTTCAGGGGTTTGGCTGACAAGACCTCTGACGTGTGTCTGTATGTGTGTAAGAGCCCAGAATTTCCCATAATCCCTGAGTCGGTGGCGATAACAACCAACTGTCGCTGACAGGCACAGACACACACATACACACAGTGGCTTGGCAGTAAAACGAGGGAGACACACCCCAGCATGCACCAGTCTGCACTGTTCTTCTTTTCCTTTCCCTTCCCTCAGTGACCTTCATGCTTTATATTTATTTTTCTTTAAGTCTGTCCACTTGTTGCACTTTGACAACTTTTATATCACAATGTTACTGGAACTTCATCTCAGTGAGATTCAGTCTTGCGATTTTAGCTGGGATAGCTGCCATGTGAGTGAGGGCCTGTTACCATCTTAATCCCGAGCCCCACTGAACATCTTTTTTGCATGTGAGAGCACATCATGGGATGTTACTCACTCAATTTTAAAAAGCATAACATTTATCTAAACTTCAAATCTAAACGAAATATGATTCAAATCTGTTTTTTAAAGCAGCTTCACACCTTATCTAACCACAAATCAAAGTTAATTTCAGTTTTACTTCTCTTTTCAAATTCAGTTCTTGTTTCACTATCCAGCATTTTTAACTCTCCCTGTTTTGCAGGTTATAGTGCTCTCAGTGTGTTTGCCCTGATTTATCCTTGTCAATCAAGTTTCTATCTTAACCTCTTTCATTGAAAGCAAATATCTGGGTTATTAGAGAGAACAGACAGGACAGGGTTTGATGATTCATGGTTTTTACAGAATAACACCATGTAGAGCCGAGGATACACTGCACAGTCGAACCGTGCTGACCAGGCTGGCTGTTATTCATGGCCCTCATGTTTCCCTGTTTAAGAACATTTCTGCAATAATTCTGCTCACCGTCATTGTGTGCACAGATGATTTGTCAGTTAAAATGTCACTTCCAATAAACGAACATGAGCGTTTGATGAAGTGCTGCCGAGTTGATCCTGGCAGAGCGCAGCCTCACCTGCCACAGCAGGATGACTTAAAATGCACCTGGCACTGCGACTAATCCTCCACACTGCTCGGTTTTACTTTGTTATTGCTTTCACACTTCAGCTTTTGGCTGTTGTCCTTTTCCTCTCTGTTAATACACCTTCAGTTTGTCTTTCTCTCCTCCCTGTGTCTCTCTCTCAGGGCAGCTGGTAGCCATCAGAGAGATGAGGCAAAAGCTGCTCCTCTAATATAAACTGAAGGGTGACTTCCTCTCCTTCTGCACTCCATCTTTACTTGCCCTTTGTTTTCCACCCTGCTCTATCAATTTTATTTCTCCTTCTCAATTTTATTTCTTTGCAGACCTACCTGCTCCTATCTTCTTCTTCTTCATCAGTGCTGTTTCTCCTGTGGTCCCTTCTCTCCAGAGTTATTGCTCCTTAATATCTTGCAACAACACTTCTAATCTCCCCCGTTCTCTCTATTGGCGTGGGAAAGTGGGCAGGAAGTTGCTCAGACGGGGAGATGGGGGTTCAGGGGAATTTTGTTGCCCCCTCGTCCCTCCTCCCAGACCTCCTCCACATTTCCCCTTTACCCTGAATTCTGCTCTGTCTTCCTGTCCTTCCCCCTGTCCCTCCATCCTTCCCTTAAGGTGAGCAGGACATGTCAATTACACCTGGGCTTTTAGACATTTGCCCCAAGGGATGCAATTGAGCTGCCACAGAACTCCAATTTAGCCTCTAATGGCATGGAATTGATTTAACATATGTTGACCAGATTGAGGGGCAGGACACACACACACACACACACACACACACACACACACACACACACACACACACACACACACACACACACACACACACACACACACACACACACACACACACAGTAAACCACAAAAATATTAACTCTAGACTGATGAGTGTTTAGCTGTGTTGTGATTTTACCAAACCCCAGGATGTGGCTCCACTCTTATTACATATGTTGAACTAATGGAAGTTAGTTGAACTGTGACATGTTGCCATCTTGCTGAGAGTTAGATTAGAAGATCAGTACTTCTCTCCTAGTACTTCCCCTACATTTGCCTGCTGGATATAAAGCTATAGGCAGGAGACAGTTAGCTTTGCAACTGGAAGCAGTTAGTGTGACTCTGTCCAAAGATCAAGAAGAAAATCTCTGTAACAGCAACCCTAAACCTCAGTAATTAACACATTATATTTCATTTGTTCCGTTAGTTTGGAAAATTTTGTGTCAGTTTGTGTTTTTCCTGGGATTTATGTGCGGGACTATTTCAGTGACTCTCTTGGCTGATTCTTACCTTCAGACAGAGCCAAGAGAGCTGTTGCCTCTTGTTTCCAACTTTATGCTAAGCTAACCGGCTGACTGTAGTTTCATATAGAGATAGGGGAGTGGAATCAGGAAATGTATTTCTTAAATGCTGAGCAGTTCCTATTATGGATCAAGTGTCAGCTGTCTCTTGTGTTTGTCCATCCAATCCAAAGATACAGAAACGTGTTGTAGAGCCACTTGAGGATAGCTGCTCTAAATGATCTGCTAATCTGAATTATTTTGTGCCAGCCACCCAGTGTTTCAGTACTAGTTTTGAATTATCATTCTGAATGGTTTCAATCTTTTGATGATGTGAAACCATATACCATAATACTGTGTGTGTGTGTCTGTGTGTCAGTCAGACCAATTTCAGAAATGTGTTTTTAATATAGTAGCAGCTTCTTACAGCTTTTCTTGTAGCTTGTGTGTGTGTGTGTGTGTGTGTGTGTGTGTGTGTGTGTGGTAGAATGAGTGTTGGCAGGTATAAAGTAGAGATCTAATAGAGATTATCTCCCTGGCTCAAGTCAAAACATCCACAGTGAATTAACTTGAAACAGAGGGTTTACATAACACACACACAAACACATTCTTGCACACACACTGCTGAATATTTCGCAGGGGAAGTTGAGTGTGTTGGATGATAATAATATGACAGCTTCCTCTCACTTTCTCCTGTCTTGGTTTCTTCTCTTCACTCAGTCACATATATTATTTTCAGTTGACATTATCTCTTAGTGCACATGGCAGAGTAGCCTTTATTTTCACTTTCTCTCCTTCTCACACTCCCACACAACCAAGAAAGTTGTTTTTTCACTGTATGATGAACTGAGACACTGCACGGTATCGAATCCATTGTCTAAGCAGATGCTTCTACCCAAAATATGTTTGTTTCTGTGTGTGTGTGTGTGTCCTAACCACAGTGTCCTGTTTTGTTTGCAGTGTCCGTGTCTTTTCCAGATCTATGAATTTACTGCTTAGTGAGAACATTATCATAACAGAAATAATCACAAAACTTACAAAAGTAAGGCCAAAGTTGTACTGAACTGGAAATAGAAATGGTGAGAAGCGAAGGCTGATAACATGTGTGTCACATTTGTATACTCAATGTGAAGCTAGAGCCAGCAGGAAATTTACTTTGCTTAGCACAAAGACGTCCAACAGGGGGAAACATGAGCCTGCCTCTGTCCAAACGTAAAACCTCTTCAGACAGAAAATTAAGTGAAGTTTTGACAACCAGTATATTGTCAGATTGTTCAGACCCCGTACAGCCAGTAACGGACGCTTACAGCTTTGTGTGGTTTACTGTGTGCGTGTGTGTGTGGTAGCCTAGCCCCTGACGTAGACATCCACCTTGTTTTGTGCATTTTTGCCAAACTTTGCATTTAACAAGAAACTTACATTGTCAGTAGTCGCCCCATGCTGAAAATTGCACACACCAGAGTTCACTAATTAGGACACTGTATGTTTGTTCCTTGGGTGGACCAGTCATTTTTCTTCAAGTCTTGTCATCACTATGAGGTTATCATGGGATTAGCAGTTGCCAGAGGACATGGGGCCAAAGAAGCACATTTCCAAAAATGTGAAATTATTCCTTTAAAGTGCTCACTGTTACTTATAACTCCACTTTCATGCTGTGTTTACTGTCTTTCTGGCTGGGTGTGTATGAGGGGGCTGTGGGCAGCTGCACATGTGGGCTTGTGTTGCAGCTTCACCCTCACTGATTGATGTGTGTTTGTCTTTTGCGAAAAATTTACGATTCCTGCAGCTATTTTTGTTTTGCGTGTGTGTGTGTGTGTGTGTGTGTTTGGCCCAGTTCAGCCTGTATTTACTTGCACTTTGAGGCATTTGGTATGGCTGTTTTGTTTATGGGTGCATTCACTTTATTGATGTTATTGCTTTTCTTCGTATAAAATATGATGTTTCTCTTCTCTAATGCGTTTGGACGGACTTCATTCTTCATTCCGTTTCTTTTTGTCTAAACCACTTCGTTTTTCTCCCTCCTCTGTTTAGGTTCTAATATTTCACTGAGTACTTACCACTCTAGATCAGTTAGTCAGCTAAGTGGCTAAAATGTGAATGTTAATGTATCCACTTCTGTGCTTAATTCCTTTATTTTTGCCCTCTCCCGAGCACAGAAATATGAAGCTACTGGGAAATAAACTGGAAAAGGTGCAGTGATAAAGGTGAAGGCTTAGACAGACGAGGTTCAGATGATATACAGAGGAAATATTACGAGGTGAGACAGAGTTATAGAGCAGTCTTATGCTTCACAGGGTTATTACAGTGAGTGTCCCCCTGCCTCTCTTTCTGTAAACACCTTGCCAACTCTCCCATCACAGCCATAAAACAGTCTGAAGTTCTCCCAGCTCTTTTTCTGCGACGTTTTAAAGTCTCCACTCCTCCACACTGACTGACCGCTTGGGCCACAGCCGAGCGGTGGAGGGTGGAGACGTTCGCTGTCCGGAGACCACGCGTGTTAATGCGTGTGTGTGCGCGCTCGTGAGGGTCAGGTTTCCCCATGCCGTCATAACGTGGCATTTGAGCAGCTGTGATTGGTCATTTGAGACATATTTAGCTGTGGTGATCTTTCAAACGCACAAGTCGGCGCGCCACAGGAAAGGAGTGGATTTCTCTTGATTGTTCGGTTGCCCTTTCATATTTTTCTAATCTTGAGAAAATGAATGGAGGAGAGTGGCAGGGAGAAGGAGGGGAAGTGAAAATTCAATCAAAGAAATGAAGGAAGGAAAGGAGTAAGTGAACAAGAGCTAATCAAAGCACATTAATATTTACTGTAATTGTGTGTTTAAATATAGACTAACCCACTAACTATTGTTGGACCTACACACACAGCAACAGATCTACAAAACATCAGGTACTTTAGAATAGGAACAGCTTGTCATGTCTAAAAGTAACAAACTCTGCATACCAGCAACCTTAAAGCTCATAAATGGTCTCTGGCTGTGGATATACTGGAAGATTTGCATCAGTCAGTCTGTTCACTTGCCAGGGTTGTGGAGTATCCTTATGTGTATACATGTAAACATCATCTCTCTATTTGATTTGTTTTTTAGTTACGCTATATCAAGTTCGGTTTGGTAAAATTGGGATACTGTGCCATGAATCTACCTGGTGCAGGTGTAGTTATGGTTTAAATGTTAAACTGTAGTAATGTGAAGGATGAGCTGTTGTCCTGATCTGGTCATCCAGTACAGATGATAAGCTAGAGAACGTAAATCCAGCAGATTATATATTTACACTAGTTAACATAATGCCCAACCAAATCAGTAGCTCAGGGTTCATTCCAAAAAGCAGGTTAAACAAACTCTGAACTTAACCCTGAACTCTGAGTTGATTAACCCTGAGATGGAAACTGAGTTTTTGGCTTCAGAGCAGCTGATCACTGTTACTTAAGCACATGCTTATACTTGTACATGCTTGTACTTTGCATTGTAAACAGGTCTATGTTCTTCCCAAATACTGAATCAGAAATTCTTGTGCAGAACATTTTCTGAAAGAAAGCTTCACAGTGCACAGGAGAGGGAGTTGGTGTTGGAGATAGTTGCTGCTTCAGTCAATGCCATATGTTTGGAAAACAATTACATTCTGCAGTGTTTTCATTCAACGCTTACCACACTTTGTTTCTTTGAATATGAGGCTACAGTTGGAAAAAGTGGGGACATGTGACTAAAGTTTATATTCATTTGCTGTAAGTGCAATCCAATGGGGCCCAAAGCACCTGGCCAGCAGCTGAAAATGAAAAATGGGAACGCTGTAAGCATAGGCTACAGTAAAGGCTATTATTATAACCTCATTTGATTTAAGCATTTTTGACACATTAAAGAAAATAAACATTTCTCAGTGGTTTTATTTCAACATGCAGTGTATTTAAACTATATGCTATATATTTTATTCTGAACTGAGGATAAATCCATGATGCACCTGTGAGGAGAGATCGCCGTCCTTATACTGACTGATCCTGAAAACAGAAATAAATGATCGTCTGTTGTCTAACCAGGATTTCTATCTGCTTCTCCCGATGCAAACCTCTGAAAATGAATGCTTCAATATAAATGAAGAAATGAAACGGGCTGTCTGACAGCTTCTGCTGATTTTACAGAAGTTAAGAGTAAGTTACCGTGGTAACTAGTTACCTCCGAGGTTAAATGACCTTTGTTTCTGGAACAGAAACTGAATTTCCCTCAACTCGGGGTCAACAGAGTTTTAACAAAACCTGCTTTCTGGAATACACCCGGTTTTTTTGAATCAGTGTTCCTGTATTTGACTGAAATAATTTACTAATTTAAAGCATCTGTGGTTTTGGTGTCATTTCTTTAGTGTGAATGAACCAGACTTTGAGCAAAGTGTATGGCTCAGATTTTCTCAGCTGGAAAAAAAAGTTCCCTTTTGTCTACTCGGTCCATTTAATCCATAACTAAGTAGAACAACTTCGGAATAATCTTTAGAAGGGATGTGGAGTTGAATTCTGGGAAATGTAGGAAAGCATACAGGACAGCCTGAGGGACAATTATTTAGTAAGTTAAAGTAAATTCTAACACTTTATCAGAAAATGACTCCTGGAAAACTCTCACCCAGACTCATTTGGAGCAATAACAAGCCTTAGCTGACTCTGTGGTGATGAATGGAGTGAGCTGTGTTTGGGCTTTGCACTGACAGATGAATGGAGCGCTACAGCTGCCATGACTGGCTAAATATTACACACGGAAACACACAGATACACACATGCTAACTGAGCAGAAGGCTGGAATATGTTAGGAATGTGCTCGCGGAGATGACCGACCTTCACACGGACACATGCGCCACTCTGGCGCTCACATACACACAACTGAGGTCCCAGAACAAACACACGCATTACTTCACCTTTTTCTGATCACGTGCTAACACATCTACACTAGTCTTGAGTGAAGATTTCCTCTTGAACAATTGCTCATGCTTTTGAGTCACATGCAGCGAAAGCACACTGACTTCCAGGCCTTTTCCACACACCTACACACACACACACACACACACACACACACACACACACACACACACACTCACACTCACATACACATGCCCTGTCTTGCTCAACAGGTCAGGATGTTTCACAAGTCAAGACCTGCATGTTGGGGATATGGCTGTGTGTATATTGTTGCGTCTGAGTGTGTGTCTGTGTGTATTTTACATTACTAGCCAGTGAGAAAAATGTCAAAGACACACACACACACGGGTGGCAGACAAAGTTGTAGTCTCATTACTGTGGTCTCCAAGGAGTCACCATGGAAATGGCAGAATGAAACCACGGCCTCTGGGAGAGGAGGGGTGTCTGTGTGCGCGCCTGTGCACGTATCGTATGTGTGTGTGTCCTACAGACCCAGAAGTGCTTTATTCCCCCAGGAAGTAAGTTATTCTCCACAGGCCAATCAGAGGACAAAGTTTGAGACAGAGTTTAATCCAATTGGTCCAACACTTCTGACCTTTATTACTTGTAACCAATCTCAGGGGAGCAGACAGTCTGCAGGGTGATGACTTCACAGTTAAAGTGAAGCAATGAAAGAAGGAGACGTGAGGAAGACATGAGTTTCATAACTTCCAGAGCCAAGGGTAGTGACTTTATGAGTTTGTCTTTGTTGTTGTGTTTGGTAAGAAAATACCAAATGGATAAAACAAGGACAAGCAGACTCAGATAAAGAATAACAGCAGGAGAGACATAAACATTTATTTTTCTAATGAAACATTTTAACAAGGGGGAAATGTAAATTGTGTCCTGAATATGCACAGAAAACCACAAAGAGATTGAGATAAAGACAAGAATATGGGGATCAGTGACATGGGTGAAGTACGGCAGCTCAGGGAATGAGTGCATGGCTAAACAAATATTTACAGCGTGTCTTCCTCTGTTTATGACCACACTGTCCTCCTCCTCCTCCACTCTGTCCATTTTTTGTCTTCGTCCCCAGTACCAGGCAACACTGCTATTTGTCTGTCTTGCTATTTGCGGTGTATTTTTTTTCTTCCATTTGCATAGGTGTGCATGCATTCATGTGTTTGTTGTTGCAGTGCCAGTCAAGCAATTGTGCTCCAAAGATATGAGTGTGGTTGTGTTTGTTTGTATCAACTCTCTCTCTCTGTTTTCCATTGTCTCACTCACACACACGCGCAGTTAATATGTCAGTGGTTGTGTTTTATGTCTAGAGAAGCAGGGGAGTCTGATAAAAGATAAATAAAAGAGGATTTAATAGAAGGACGAGAAAGGCTAGACAGAGCAGAAGCTTTTGGCCTGGGGAATGAATTTTTTTTTTTTTTTTACACAGACATTTATTCAAGTTTTTCTGCTTTTTCCATCCATCTAAAACCAGGCTTTGTTCTGTTTCTCACACAAACAGCTTATAAGGAAAAATAATGCATATGAGACATGTTTGTCATGCCACCATGCTGCTTGAACATACTTGCCCCTGTTATCAGTTAATACACATTTCCTGTTTATTTTTTTGTAAATGTTGGTAAATGTGGTGCTTTGAGTAAAATGCTGACTGCCCACTGGTTTTGTGCTGGTTTTACTGCAATGATCATGGGAACATTTTATGATATTAGTCTGTGGAAGCACATATTATCCAATTCTGAGTTTGCGGACATACTAACATGCTCACAGACGATGCAAACCTGTTTAGCAGGTAACGTAGGATGTCTTGTTCACTATTTAACATGGTAGTCATGTTAACATGCTAATTAATGTTCTAATTAGGACTTGACACCAGATGCTGGTGGGAAGGGTTTTAGTTTTGTAGGTATCTGGTAAAACTTCCACCCGACGATAGTGAAAATGAAGTCAGCAGAATACATTGTGCTGTGATCATGAATTTTGTGGCAATTCATACAATAAATATGAAGATATTTCAGTCTGGAGTAAACCGACCTGCATTGCCAGTTCCTTTAGCTGCTGGTGTGGCCGGAGATATGAGGCTTACATAACAGTTTTTTAAAAATGAGGCCAAGCATTTCCTCCCTACCATTACAACTAATCTGGTTTATCTCTGCGCTTTTTTTTTTTGGGTGATAATGAATAAATACCAAAATAAAACGTACGCTCTGTACAAGAAGCCAGTGCTGAGGCTAATTTCATTCTTACACACACTCTTATGGTTAACATGTTGTATTTGTTAACACAAATCTGACATCTCTCTCTGTCTGTCTTGTTGGAGGTGGAGGTTCTGGACATCAGCACCATCAGGGACACCAGAATAGGAAAGTACGCTAAGCAGCCAAAGGTTGGTACTGTTGGAGAGGGGGGGAAAAAAAAAGAAGCTGACACCACCTGTTGCTGATAATTTTGTCATCGGATTAGAAATGTGATGCTCAAATGTGACTTTCGCCACTGTGTGTGCGTTTCCTCCCTCAGCCGATAGTGCAAAGGTGACAAAGTGCTAATGAGCCTGCTGTCAGATGGACTGTCAGACAGGAAATGATATAACGAGCAACTGTTGGCGAGGAAGTCATTGTGTAAGATCGTAAAACTGGCTGAGAGAAACACTAATGTAAAACCACACATTAGTGGTAAACAGTTGAAACATGGCTGTATTGACATAGTGCAGAGCTGTGGATCTCTTTGGTAAGAAAAACAAAAAATAAAAGACTCTTTGCTGAGTCGATAGGAATAGTCGTTTAGGAAATAGAGATCAGTGATAAAAGGACAGTGATTGTTGGACTTTCGTTCAACAGGTGGGCAGAAAAATGAGCCCACATGAATACTGATGTTACCCTGTAACTCCTGTATGTTTTCACCATGTCACCTTTTTTAGATGTGGATTTACAGCTTATTATTATTAACATTTATATTCAGAACAAGTTCCCGTTCATCTGGAAAAATCCACTGAAACCCGTGTGAACAAGGCCTATTTCTTTGAAGTGTGATCTGTGTATTAACATCAGTAATGTGGACTCTGTTCCTGGAAAGTTCTTGATTGCTGCTTACTGAAAAGGGCTATTTTGTGCCCTGCTTAGGCTGTATTTTTCTTGATTAAGAGTCATCCATGTTGATTTGTTTAATTGAAATGAAAGAGACATGAGAGAGAGGGAGCGACGAAGAGAATGCATAATTGATGGATGGAGATTGAGTGGTGGAGAGAGAGAGGGTGGCCTGAAAAGGAGGAAAGGGTTGTTTGGTTAATTCGATGAGAGCACTACATCACATGCATCACATTTGCCGTTCCCGGGAGACCGAGAGATGGACAAAGACTGGAGAGGATGTGGAGTTCATGTGGACTAGTGAAACCATTGTTGAGGTCACTAAAGTGTGTGTGTGTGTTTGTTTTGTTGACATGTCCCACAAAGTACACAAGTATAAAAGTGTGTGTGTGTGTGTGTGTGTTTGTGTTTGTCAGGACCCAAAGGTGCGAGAAATAGTGAGTGGTAAGGGTGACAACGGAGAAGGAAAGTTGGTATCCATCGTCCATGGCAACGACCTGGTCAACATCTCCTTTCTCAACTTATATGCTACACAGGAAGATACAGCCAAGGTAATCAGGGACACCACGATCCTGTAATCTTTACATTGTTTTTATGCTGGACATTCAAATTTTCTTCCTTCCTCTATACGTAACATCTTCCTCGTTTTCCCCCTTTAGTTGACTTTGTCACGTCAGGCTCTTTACTGATTACTCACTTAATGTTGACATAAAGGCGTGTGCATGTGTAGGAGTTGTAAAGCAGGTGTGTGCGTGCGTGCATGTGTGTGTTGTATATAGAAACTGTTTTGACAGTAGATGAAAACTCAAACAACCCTGTTTTATCCCCGTGTGCAATCATTCTTGTGTGTGTGTGTGTGTGTGTGTGTGTGTCTCTCCAGTTTTTTACAGATGAGCTCTTCACGTTGGCCACAAACATACTTTCCCAGAATGCATCACGGAACACCTTTCTCCTCAAAGCGTAAGGCTTTGTGTGTGTCTTATGTTGACGTTGAGCAGCTGGAGGTTTTGGACTGTTATTTTAAAAGGCTTGTTTTTTCTTACTGTTTCTTTCAGATACACTAAGTTGAAGTTGCAGGTCAGTCAGGATGGAAAAATCCCAGTGAAGAAGTGAGAAACGCACACCAACCTCTTTTTAAGCTTTATACCAAAATTTACACGTCGTTGCGCTTCACTTCTTCTTTCCTTTTATTCGCGCCTGACTCTCTTCCAGTTTCTGTCTCACTCTTCTTCTTTAGGTCACCTCTATTCACTGATGTCAAAACCTTTTTGCTCTCTCATATAAATCCCTCCAGACTTTTTTGACTAGAGTTTTATGTTGTCTAAACTACATGATGAACGGTTCGGTCTTGATAAAACTGCTCTCTCTGTCTTTGTCTTTGTCTCTGTCTTCTAGTATTCTCAAGATGTTTTCAGATAAAAAGAGAGTGGAGACAGCTCTGGAGCAGTGCGGCCTTGTCAATAACAGGGTAATCATCCATCAGCAACCACTGACCACACAGATAATCATGGTGTTTGTGGGTGTGTGTTGTTTTAGTACATACATCACCACAGGTTGAAAAACCTGAAACCCAGTCTTTCAGCCTTGGGTGTTACATGCCATCCTCATTTTTTTTCATGGTAAAGAAGGTCAGAAAAAGGTCTGCAGGCCTTAAAATATAGAAACATATATATAACTGTCCACAAGAGTTACAAGTGTTGGTTTTTGTGCATGTTAATTAGTGAGCTTTTGAGGCTCTGCTGCCTTTCTAAAGACAACTAGTCATTGTGTTTACCATACATCCTTTAAAGTGGTGCTGATCTTTGAGCAGCAAAGGAAAAAGCATATTTTACAAAATGCCAAACTATTCATTTAAAGCCTTTTGACACACAAGATATTTAGCAAGAAAGAAGAGAAGCTAACATTGGAATAGATGAATAGTAGTTCCTTTATGTATAAAATAATCAGCTAAAACCATAGACTTAGGTGCAGGCAGAATTTAATATCAGTTTGGAACTGTAAGATTTCCCTTCAAGGAAATGCTAACAAACATTGATTCAATTCTTCTTTCACACCTGAGAGTCAAATGCAAACATTTGTTTGTTTGAAGTCATTTGTTTCTTATGCTTTTCTGTTCTGTTGTCTCTGAATTGTAAAGTACCACAGGCTTTTGGTTTGGTAGGTGAAACAAGGCTTCTTGTGTCTTGATCAGTCGGTGCAATCTTCTGAAAATCTGTTTGGAGTCACAAGACACTTCTTTTGGAAAAAGAGACCAGACTGTGCAAACTGCACCGTCAGCATTTCTCTTGCTATTGTTATATTGGCGCCCTCTGCTGGTTGTGTAGATGAAGCCGTGGTAAGAAAGTAGGGAGGACTGAGGACTGGTGCCTTTGAAGCACATTAACACCAGGACTCTGTCACTGTGTCAAATCTACTGATTTAACAGATGCAGTAAGTGAATGAGCCATAAAATGTCAGGAAAACACCAATAAAGCAGGAGTTTAATGTTGTCAGTATTCATACACTCATACAGTAACATGTTTTATCCACTGATAGAATATGTTGGACTTTGTATTGTATCCAGAGTTCAGTAACGTTTTTCCCCATGTGTTTCTTCCATGTCTTTCTACACGATGCTCTGTGTTGTCTCTGCAGTCAGAGGGAATAAAGCCAGACGATTTCACGTGGGAGGCCTTCCAGAAATTTCTCGACAACCTCTGTCTCCGGCCTGAGATACAAAGCATCTTTGAGGAAAGGTATCTGACATGAATAATACTTTCACAACATATGCTGCGATTTTCTGCTATGTTATTTATTTAACCCCCACCCCAAATATTGTTTGTAATGATGCTCTAATAATATTTTTAGGGATCCTAGTAATGTTCGAAACTTCAGTGCCTAAGTGACTATAAACACATTCTATTCACTGCATTTTTCTCTGTGCTCCAGTGGCTCCAAACGAAAGCCGTTCATCTCTTTGGACCAGCTGACGGACTTCATCAACCGCAAACAGAGAGACTCCAGACTGAATGAGGTGCTGTACCCCCCCCTGAAGAGAGAGCAAGTCCGACTGATCATGGAGAAATATGAGACCAACACCAGCCAGCTGGAGAGAGGTGAGTAACTAAAGTGGTATTTATTTTTCTATTTAGATACATGCAGAGCAGCTTAAGCTTTTTTATTTTTGAATGTTGAATCAGTGTTTGATTGTTTTGCGTTTGTGTTTATCTAGTTATCTGTAAGGAAGAGACCAGGACATTTTTGATTTCATGAACCAAATAACAGAATGATCTTATCTAGCAAAATGACAAGATCCCTTTTCAGTGTACATGTTGCTGTATCTTCTTAGAGGTGTGTGTGTGTCTGTCCTTAAACAACCCATTTGGATAATTAGGTTTATAGATGTAATTGATTATGGAGGATTGGGCACAGGTTGTCCACTTACAAACTTCTCGGCCATGGACTGGCCAAGGTCGTATCCGTTGTACTCATGTGTAAAACACCCAGTGGGAGTGGGCGATGTGGGAATCACTCACAGATCTGATTAAATGTTCCCCCACATGTGTTTCTGTCGTCATCTGTGGATAAAATGTTCGGAAACTGGAAAGAGACAGAGCCATGGCTACTGTGAGCAGCTGTGCTCGGACACTGGTAATCCTCAGTCTGTAAACTGATCCACTCCCTCAAAGTGGACCAGTGGCTGTCTCTCCCTTTTGCTCTTACAGTCACTTCACTCACCAGTACAATTAAACCAAGCGTCATGAACAAGTGGAACTGTTTTCATAATCAAAGTATATAAACTGTCCCCGTCTCTGTGCTGCAGACCAGATCAGCTTGCAGGCTTTCAGTCGATATCTGGGAGGAGAGGAAAACGGCATCGTACCCCCTGAGAGGCTGGATGTCCTTGACGACATGAACCAACCGCTGTCTCACTACTTCATCAACTCCTCACACAACACTTACCTCACAGGTGAGAACACACACACAAAAGCACATACCTCAGATTGAATTCAGCTTTATAGTTACATCTCTCAAACTTTTTTCCCTCTCTCTTGCTCTCAGTTGGTCAGCTGACTGGTCTGTCTTCAGTGGAGATGTACAGACAGGTGCTGCTGACCGGCTGTCGCTGCATAGAGCTGGACTGCTGGAAGGGCCGACCGACGGACGAGGAGCCCTACATCACCCACGGGTTCACCATGACCACTGAGATCTCTTTCAAGGTGGCGTCACTAGGTTTTAGCAGTCCTGTGTTACTTTTACTGTTTATTCAATTCCCTTTTAATGTTGACACCTCAAGTTGTAAGTATTCTCACGACATTTACTGTGCGTTCATATAAGTCTTCCTGTAAATACTGTAAATGTTTGGGGTTTTTTCCACTAAATAACTTTTTAGACATGAGCCATCTTTAAAATTCAGAGGGGGAGTTTCTCCCTTCTCAGCTGTTAAAAATGTAAAAATGAATCTCACCCCTTGTGAGTATTTTTGTGCTTTGGTCATCTGTGGATTCAGAAAAGCTTGATATGGAGGCAGAAATATTAAATGTTATAACCTGACACAAGGAGGTAGAAGATGATGGCAAAGGACTGTGTGTGTATTTTATCACTATTTCCCTGACTACAGGAGGTGATTGAAGCAATAGCAGAGAGTGCTTTCAAGACCTCACCATACCCTGTCATCCTGTCCTTTGAAAACCACGTAGATTCGTAAGTCCTGTTCTTACGTGCGATTGTGCTTCTCAGTGCGTGGATCCAACTTGACTAGTTAGTCAAAGGCTGTGTGTATTTTTGATCATCGATTTGCCATTTTTACCATGTGCATTCAAAGTTGTTTTATTGCAGCATTTACTCTGTTAAAATGGCAGTTGCTGATTGAGGTTGGGCTTTCATTTATTGGTGCTGTGGGACTGGGGCTGGTTAAACTAACGTACGTGTGTGTGTGACCCTGTCAGGGCGAAGCAGCAGGCCAAGATGGCTGAGTACTGCAGGACCATCTTTGGAGATGCACTGCTCATTGATCCACTGGACAAATATCCAGTAAGACTGATATGCATTGATGTCTAATATGAATATGTTTATTGTAGTTTCCATTAGAGCTCATATACAAGGGTGAATATTTTGGCAGGTTTGTTCACATTGCTTGTTCACAGAGCTGCTTTATTCTGTTCTTTTCAAAATCCTGATCTTTAAATGAGTTTTCTACTCTCTTCATTGGTTTAGCTGGTCCCAGGTCAGCCTCTCCCCTCACCTCAGGAGCTGATGGGGAAGATTCTCATTAAAAACAAGAAGAAGCACCATCACCACCGACCCTCAAGTGGCGGCAGCATACGACGCCGAGAGCTGGGGGAGCAGTCGTCACCCAACAATGGTACGCAGACACACCAGTGGTGCGGAAAGCTATATTTTAAGTGATAATTACAAAAATGTTAATCTCCTGCAATGAAGAATCTAGAGGTAGCCACTTACAGTGCCCATTCAAGAAGGTTTAATTAAAGCTCACAGTGTGCCGTGTCTTTTATAGAGTGTCTTTTGGCAGAAAGTGAAGGAAGCCAGCTCCTGTCCAATGGGGAGGAGAAGCTGGCTGAGAGGATGGTCAAAGACTCAGGGCCTCGCAAGTCCATTGGTAGGCTGAATATGGAATGGGTGACTTTTAAAGAGTGGCAGTATGATTTTGTGTAAAATATATTTTTTACATCCTACCAGGAGGTGAAGGAGAAAGTGAGGAGGAGGAGGAGGATGAACCGGTACCGGAGCTGAAAAAGCCGAACACTGATGAGGTAGGAACACTCAGGAACAGGACAGACAGGAGTGTTTGACTGACTGTTGGGCCAATTGATGGATCAGTAGTATCTGCCTCCTACAGGGTACAGCCAGCAGTGAGGTGAATGCCACAGAGGAGATGTCCACACTTGTCAACTACATCGAACCCGTCAAATTCAAGAGCTTTGAGGTGGCTACCAGTAAGTGTGTGTGTTGTGAAGAGAAAGACAGAGGCGGGAAGATGTTTTCACGTTGTGTACGGGCTGTGAACTGAGGGGTGTGAGCATGGAAAGGCCTCAGGCAGCCTTAGCACCTCCCCTGTGTGGTCTTAGTCGATTTATGTACCTGTGTCGATTTATCTCGCTATTTCTTTTTCTTCTCTGTTTTCACTGACTTTCTGCTCCACAGAGAGAAAGAAGTATTTTGAGATGTCATCATTTGTGGAAACCAAAGGCATGGACACCCTGAAGAGCTCCCCTATTGAGTTTGTAGAGTATCCTTGGAGGCTTGTCAGCTGTTTTTCATGTTTGCTGGTTATCTGCTGAAATTTACAGCATGCAAGAAAGGGTCTGAGCACACATCCGTCACTGTACATCTACAGCAAATACAGAATTAATCCATAACAGCACTTCTTCAGGTATAATAAGAACCAGCTGAGTCGAATCTACCCTAAAGGCACGAGGGTGGACAGCTCCAACTACATGCCCCAGCTCTTCTGGAACGTCGGTTGCCAAATGGTGGCGCTAAATTTTCAGACTCTTGGTAAGTACTGTTATTTTATTCTCAGACGGCAAAGTATAACATGGGCTTGGAAGGTAGATCTATAGTAGCAAATAGAACTGTCTCTGCATTTCTTCGTTCTCCACCTCTCTTCATTCTTTTCCTTCCTCTCTGCCAGACCTCCCTATGCAGCTGAACATGGGGGTGTTTGAGTATAATGGCCGTAGTGGGTATCTCTTGAAACCTGAGTTTATGAGAAGGACAGACAAACACTTTGACCCTTTTACGGAGAACATTGTGGATGGGATTGTTGCTAATACAATCAAAATCAGGGTAAGGACAAATTTAAGTTTAGCTTGTGTTGTGATGTCTTCATGACTTGTTATAATGACCTTGTATAATGTAACATGCACTAGGTGATCTCAGGCCAGTTCCTGACAGATAAGAAGGTGGGTGTGTATGTGGAAGTGGACATATTTGGCCTTCCTGTTGATACAAAAAGGAAGTACAGAACCAAAACATCCAATGGGAACTCTTTGGACCCTGTGTGGGATGATGAAATGTTTGTCTTCAATAAGGTAACTCATGTTGAAGCCTGAATTTAAATGTTTTTCAGATTGTTCTCTTCATCTTCTGTCCTCTGATAATGTTTATGTGCTCCCTCCAGATTGTCCTCCCTACACTGGCCTCTTTGAGGATAGCAGTATTTGAGGAAAATGGCAAGTTTATTGGACACCGGATCCTCCCAGTGTCAGCCATTAGACCTGGTCAGTACAAACAAAAATACCCATAACCACACTGTTTTTCTTCGATAACATAAAGAACTAAAGTTTGATACATTTTAGTCTGTAATCACTGTAAACCTCAGTTATTTGCATGCTGCTGTACCAATAATGTGTAACACCACTGTACAGGAGTGTTACATTTTTTTTTTTTTTTTTTTTGGTTCATGTCATCCTTCCTTAATATTTCCTTACATCCTTCCAGGGTACCACTACATCAACCTGAAGAATGAGCTAAACCAGCCCCTTCTCCTGCCCTCCCTGCTGGTTTATACAGAGGCTCAGGATTACATCCCTAATGAACATCAGGGTAACAACAATGCATTAACACGTTGCAGTGCCACACAGCCCAATTGGCCACCTTACACTTAAATTTAGAACCATAAACCAAACCATCCATTCATCCATTGTTTATACTGCTTTGTCCAATTGAGTCATGCTGGGCTGGAACCAATTGCAGCTGAGGAATGTTCATTAGTGTAGTAAGTGGTGAGTGGAATAACAAGTAGCGTTCAGCCACACGAGATTGAGCAAGAACACGTCCGTGATGCCCTGAGATGTCCGGAGTGGATCAGAGTGTCTAAATTCTATCCACTCACCCCAACTGGTCGAGGCAAATGGGTCTTTTTATATATTATATAGTATATTATGCAGTGAAAAACATGATATAGCATGTTGTGATAATTGTGTCATGGTGTAATATATGGTGAAAATTGTGCCTTAGTATTCTGTGGGGTGAAAAAAAAAAAAGAGAAATATGACAACAGAGAAATGTTATTGTATAATATGTGGTGATTACAGTACCTTAGGACAGTAAGTTTTCAAAAAATATAAACTGTCATAGTATAGCATGTTGTCCAAAATATACCATAGTATATAGCATGCCGTCCAAAACGTGCCATATTATAGCATGTCGTCCAAAATATACCATAGTATAGCCTCTCATCCAAAACGTGTCATAGCATAGCATGTCGTCCAAAATATACCATAGTATAGCCTCTCGTCCAAAATATACCATAGTATAGCATGTCATCTAAAATATACCATAGTATAGCATGTCGTCCAAAATATACCATAGTATAGCCTCTCGTCCAAAATATACCATAGTATAGCATGTCATCTAAAATATACCATAGTATAGCATGTCGTCCAAAATATACCATAGTATAGCCTCTCGTCCAAAATATACCATAGTATAGCATGTCATCTAAAATATACCATAGTATAGCATGTCGTCCAAAATATACCATAGTATAGCCTCTCGTCCAAAATATACCATAGTATAGCATGTCATCTAAAATATACCATAGTATAGCATGTCGTCCAAAATATACCATAGTATAGCCTCTCGTCCAAAATATACCATAGTATAGCATGTCATCTAAAATATACCATAGTATAGCATGTCGTCCAAAATATACCATAGTATAGCCTCTCGTCCAAAATATACCATAGTATAGCATGTCATCTAAAATATACCATAGTATAGCATGTCATCTAAAATATACCATAGTATAGCCTCTCATCCAAAACGTGTCATAGCATAGCATGTCGTCCAAAATATACCATAGTATAGCCTCTCGTCCAAAATATACCATAGTATAGCATGTCATCTAAAATATACCATAGTATAGCATGTCGTCCAAAATATACCATAGTATAGCCTCTTGTCCAAAACGTGCCATAGTATAGCATGTCGTCCAAAACGTGCCATAGTATAGCATGTCGTCCAAAATATACCATAGTATAGCATGTCATCCAAAATATAACATAGTATAGCCTCTCGTCCAAAACGTGCCATAGTATAGCCTCTCGTCCAAACGTGCGATAGTATAGCATGTCGTCCAAAATATACCATAGTATAGCCTCTCGTCCAAAACGTGCCATAGTATAGCATTAGTAAATATTAGTAAAATATGTTCTAGTGCAGCATCTGGTGATAATTACGTCTGTCCATACTATAGCCTGTCATCCAAAATAGGTCATAGTATAACCGGTCGTCCAAAATATACCATAGTATGGCCCCTCATCTATAATACCATATGTTGTGAAAATGTAGTATATAGTAATCTGTAACATTTAGCATTAAGTGGCTTTTTTTCCCCCCAGAAACCTAAAACTACCCTATGTTCTAAATAGTTTTCATTCTGCAACCATAGTTGCTCAAGAACCAAGTTTAGCTTGGACTTGACTTGGACCACCAAATACAAATGTCACTGGCAGTTGTGCAGAATAAAAGAACTTGTGTTTTTATATTCTCAGAGTATGCAGAAGCTTTGACCAATCCTATTAAGCACATCAGTCAGTTGGACAAGAGAGAGACACAGCTGGCTGTCCTCATTGAAGACAACAGTGAGGTGAGACACGTGTTCAATAAAAAAACTGCAAATAGAAAAGAATCATGTTGTAAAGTCAGAATGTGTATGTTGGAGTGTGACCTAAGTGTTCCCCACTACCACTCGTGTTTTACAAATCTGTGCCCCATGTTGTCATTTTAACTTAGAAATAATTCAGTCTATCGTTTTTGCCCAGCATGTACCCATCCAGCCCAAAGAGGGAGACACCAAGAAAGAGAATGAAGTCATTCCAGGAGGTCGGCTCCCCCCCACCTTCTACAACGTCCCCCCCTGTCCAATGGATGAATCCCCTGACATCATCAAATTACCTGCACCAGGTAGACACCAAAAATGATAATACAGGAATTGTAAAAAAAAAAAAAAAAAAAGTGTCCATGTAACAAATGTATACTTTAAAAGTCCTTGCCAGTTATCTGCACATACTCTAATATGCAGTTTAACCCTTTCAGCCCATTACAGGCACTGTTAAACCACAATCTTATCCCAATTGTAATATATTTAGTGTTTGAACTATGAGCAGCATTGTGCCACACCCTGTCACTTGTCTTTAAATTTGAACAAGTGCAGATAAACCTGGCCTAAACAATGCAACACTATTTTGTTCACTGTTTAGGATACAATGAGCTTTCTGCTGTTGTGTGTTTCGCTTTCCCATCATCCATTTCATGCATATTGTTTGTCTGATTACTCTCCTGTATGTAGCGCCAAGTCAGAAGGAGGATCTCATAGCCACTGTCCTGACAGGTAAGGTCATCCCAGCACATCCATTTCCAGCAAGAAAGAACTACATTCAAGTAGAAAACATCTTCTGATGGTCTTTTATTTTATTGTTGGACAATCTGGAAGTGTCTCGTTGTCAGCAGGGTTTACACTGATAATGACGCTGGCGACTAACCATGATTTATTTTCCCCGTCTCTCAGATGTCCAGGTCCACTCTGTAGAGGAGTTGAGGCAACAGAAGAGCTATTTAAAGCTGCTGAAGAAACAAAGCCAAGAACTCAAAGAGCTTCGTAAGAAGCACCTCAAGAAGGTAAACAGGCTTAATGCCCAACAGAATGGAGAAAACACATCTTCAGATACAAATGTATTTTATTTTTCATGCCACATTTGAATTTTTTCAGTTTTGCATACGAAGCTGATATAAAAAAAAGTCGACTATATTAGCATCAGCTACTGAAGTGACCCAAAACAAATTGTTTTGCTCTTGTGTGTGTGCAGGTGTGGAACCTGAGTAAGGAGCAGAAGAATCGCAGCAGCCAGCTTCAGTCTGACAGCAAGAGAAGACGCAGTCAAATGGAGAAACATCTCAAACGTAGCATCAAGAAAAAGTAAGAATAAATAGGCATTTGGGGAATTTATTAAGATAATTTTAAAAAATCTCAGTAAATAACGGAGGCGCGTAAGAGTGAAACAAACTCCTGGGTAGAATGATTACAGATGGACACTGTGTTTATGAATGTGAGAGATTTTAAAAAAAAACAACAAAAAAAAAAAAACTTCAGAAAAAGAATCGTTGGACCGATGCTGGAATTGCTGCTCCTCTAGAGTAAATGTCGTTTGTGTTCAGTGAGCCCCAGGAGCCGGTGGAGCGTGAGCTGACTGCTCTGAATCAGGAGCTTGAGAAGCAGACAGTCCAGTTAAGGGAATGGCAGATGCAGGAGCTGCTGAAACTTCGACAGGAGCTTCACTCACTGGAGAGAGAGAAGAAGAAAGCACACCTGCTGGAGGTAACAACACACACACACATATCTATACATGAGATGCTTAAGTGCACACCCCAGTCCTATCTCACCCTAAACTTATGGCAATACAGCTGCAATGTTCCTCTTATGAATTCACACAGAGTTCATCATGATTTCACTGACAGGTCGTTGTCTGCTGTGGTGTTTTTTTTTTTTTAGGCCTTAGAGAAGTTAAAGGATACCGCCCATGAATGCCAAACAGCTCAGCTGAAAAAGCTCAGGGAGACATGTGAGAAGTAAGTAGTGCTGTTTCACTTTGAATGGATAAAGCCAGGAAAAGAATTGACTGATTTATTTATTTATTTTTTTTGTCTAAAAATTTCAGATTTTGCCATTATGACTGTTACCTGATTTTATCTGGCTGTTTTCACACAGAGACTTTAATTCGTGGATGTTAGCTTCAGTACACGTGTATAGCTTATTAAATGACCTCACACAAAAATGAAATAGTTCTTTCAAACATGCCATCTGTCTGCTTTGGGATGTAAAGTTGGCCTGTAAATGTGTCTGCAGGGAGAAGAAAGAGCTGCAGAAGATCCTGGACAGGAAGCGACAAAACAGCATCACTGAAGCCAAGACCCGTGAAAAAGAAAAGGCTGAAACGTAATAAACCTGTGCATTTGTTTTACAGAGCAAACACTGCAGTAATTTTTGGCTATTTAGGCAGTCAGATCTGATTTTGATTTACTCTACATTTGTCTTTTGTTCTTTTCTCTGCTCTCGCCATCCTTGTCTCTATAGGGAACTGAATGAGATCAACAGGAAACATATTCAAGACTCTGTCGCCTCAATCCGCAGGGCAAGTGCCCACTCTGGCAAACACACACTTATCACCAACAGTCCTCGAGAATGACCATTTATCTACTTTGCAGTACATTTTTTGCCCTGTCATCTATTTTACTTTATGCCTCTCATGCATTATCTTCTTTTCCCTGACTTGCCAGTCCTTTTGCCTCCTAATCCACCATTCACATCTCTATTTTCTCTAGGTTCATACTGTAATTCTCCCTCTTTCACACCACTGTCTAATCTCTTGCCTCCCTTCTGAGTCATTTCCCACATAACTTCTCCTTGATTACCCAATGTTTCTCTTCTCACCTTTCTTTCCTCACATCCAGCTGGAGGAGGCTCAGAGCAGGAGACAGGACAAGCTGATCCTGAGGCACCGAGAAGTGGTCCAACACATAGACGAGGAGCTTCCAATGGTGAGCAGAAACATATGGAAACACTGAACTGCTGCCTTTTAACCAGTTCATGAGTAGAAGAAATTTTCATCAACAGACAACTTGGTAAATTAGTCACTTTTCCATATAACTAAATGACAGGTCCTGAATGCAGTGATTATGGGGCAACTTAGCTAACTTCCTGCTAAAGTTGAGGTTTTCTGAACCAACACTTCCATTCCTCACATATAGACTAGAGAGTGGTATAAATCTCACAATAAGTGACAAATTGCATTTTACAAATAATCCAACTATTCCTTTGAAGCAAAATGTTAATGCTGTCATGTAAACTGCAAATTCTAGACATGTTTCGCTTTAAAATAGCAGCAAGTTAAAGTTTCAAGAGACAAGAACCCCTGCATCATTAAGGGGGCAGAGTGAAAGTATTAGTAGATATCAGGCAGAAAGGTCTAGCTAATCAAGTAAAAATGTCTTACATTAATTGCAAAGGATGAGAATTTTGTTAGATAAAAAAAAAAGTTCCCTGCACATAAGCTGTGGGGGATAAGTATGTATAATTGCAGGTATCACGTCAGTTCTGTTGTAATTATTTTACTGACACAATAATCAGCCTAAATAGCTATAAAAAGAAAACCACTCTCAAGCCTCTGTGTGACGTATGGAACAGGGCTGCAGCTGCTGTAGCTTAGCACAAACACTGAAAATGGGGAAATGCCAGGCTAACGTTAGCTAACTGGTTGCTGGATTTAGCGTCACACAAGCCATAAAACATTTCAGGCCTCTCACACACAGTTGAAGCAGAAGGCAGCTTATTTATCACACTAACTAATGACTGGCTCCAAACGTTTCACCTCAATCTGAATCCCATTCACAAAGCATTAACCTGTCTGCAAAAACCTCAAGTCAATACAATTTTCTCCTTAAGTCAGTTTGTCAGTGCAGTCTTTTTTCTTTTGGCATTTTCACCTTTATTGACAATTGGCCAAAGAGAGGTGGACAGGAAACTGGGGAGACAGAGAGAGGGCGACACATGTCAGCTGTTGGACTCGAACCACCAACAGTGCAAGAACCACTCGGCTATCAGGGTGTCCCAGTTAAATGTAACTTTAATAGTGTACTGGGCCTCATTTTGCAAGTTCTTGCTCCATGATAGGTGTGGGCAGTGATCGACAGCTGTGACTGACAGTTACCCATCAGCTGCTGGTTTGGGCTCCTGGGTGCACAAGTCAGACTTCCAAACCTTGTCTTTATAGACCAAACGGTACATTTATCCACAGCAACTGTTCTGCTCTGTCTGTGGTTAAGGAGTTTCATTAATGTTGCTTCAGCCTACAGCTAAATTGTGTGAGTGGATACATTTTACCAGGTAACATTAAATTTACAAAATTAATGTGTCATGGCATCCACTAGGCATTTTATTAATAATGACAGAGTAGAACAGTCAGTGTGAGAAATGTAGTATTAAACAGAAGCTCTGAAAGTGACACCCAGTACACTGTTAGAGGTGTGTTTACTTAGGGCACCCTGATAGCTGAGTGGTTTCAGCAGGTGCTCCGTGTGCATGAGCACAGCATGGGCTGTCAGCGGTTCAAGTCCCACTGAGGACATGTGTGGCAGGTCATCCCAGTTTCCACTCTATGACCAACTGTCAACAAGGCCTAAAAGGCTAGAAAGAGGGGCCTGAATTCACTGTGAGAGACCTTAGTGACTCATGGAGAAAAACGTATTGACTTGAGAGCGCTAATGTTTTATTACTGAGATTCAACTGAACTGCAGGTGGAGCTCTTTGTGCATCCCTGAGCAACATGCTGGCTCCAATCATGTCCTACCCACTGCTGATTACCTGGATCTGGTGAGTTCAGTTAAGTCAGAAGCTGGAAGATACCAATTCAGTTTGTCTTCCCCCTCATCTGATATAGTATCTTCCAGCTCCTAATTGACTGAATCCACCTGATCCGGGTAATCAGCTGTGGATAGGGCAGGGATAGGAAACAAGCAGGGCAGTGACACATACTTGTGTGAGGAGGATATTATGGCTTATACAACCCCTCATAAATATGCTTTCCATGTTTACAGAACTCTCACACAATTATAAGACTTGAACATTTTACTACTTTCCTGGTGTTTCTTACCCAGCTGCAGTCTCAGTTGGAGAAGGAACTTGAGGAAGAGTACCAGCGGCTACCAGAAGAAATCTGCCAACACCTTCAGGTGGAACTTCAGAACAAAGGTCTCGGGAAGGACGCCCTGTTTTCGCCCTTTTCCAATCACAGCAGCCCCAGTCCCAGCTCAGGGTCGGGCCCACCGTCCAACTGCTCCACACCGTCTAATCCATCAACGCCCAATAGGAGCACGTGGAATAGGAGCATGGACAATAGCATCACCTCGTTGGCCGATTCCAGTTCTTCATCCACCACTCCCGTCCTGTCAGAGCCAGAGATGTCATTCAGTTAAAATGATTTCCTTTTAAAAGGAAACTACATGCATTCACTTGGGGTCTCTAATGATTTTAATGTGGGATAGTAATGATATAGATTTATGTTTTTCATTTTTTATTAAAGACTGTTTTGTTCTTTTCTACAGAGCTATATTATTTTTTATTTTGCTGTTTTTGTCATATGACATCATGCCTTCGGTTGGAAGATTTCATAAGGATCATATCTAAACTTTTCTTTTTCTTTTTTACAATTTGTCTTACTTTTAATGTTGTATCCTGTCGTCTGTTTCTTGGCATAATATTCTAATTTGTGCAATCAGTAAGCTTTGCTGTGGTTTTTTCCATACCACAGATTTTATGTTCGCACAGTTCACAGTAAATCTGTATATTTGTAACTGCTTTAAACTTGTTTTTACCCTTTTTAAAAGCTTTAAACTGTACAGAGAGGGGCCTTGGTTCAGGAGAATTTACTAACATACATACAGTTGGCCCGAGCAATTCCCACAAAGGTAAGAAAAACTAATACTCACTGTAGATTTTTGATTTTATTTGTAGCAACAATTGCCCACTGACAATTCATAATGGCTTTCTTGTCTATGAGAAAATTTTTTTTTTCAATTCAGTGCTACAAATAAAAGTCAAAAGCTACATATTACATTTCCTTTCCACTTTTCCAAATAAAACTGATCAACAATAGAGATGTATTGTCCAGAAACAAATATCAAGAGGCTTGACTTTTTAGAATAAGTATGTTTGCCTAAAGTAATAAGTTTATCTGTAATTATAGTAGTTTACCAGCAAGGGGTGCTGTAGCCTGAACTTTCTTTTTAGCTGGTAGTTTGAGTTGCCCATTCATCTAGCCTGTTTATCCTATTATACTGTACTTTGAAACTCACACACACCTTTCTCACCAGAGTTTGTAATGTTATTGGTCAGGATTAACTCTGCTCTTTAACCTCCAGTCAAAATCTGGCAAAGGTTGAACTGGGGGCAGTCAGGAGACATCCATCTGGCTAGAAACAGACTGTGTGGGTTTCAAAGTAAAGGGCATCTCAATGCATGTGTGAATACAGCTTCATGCTGTTTCTCTACTAATTGGAAGATGGATCCTCACAGCAGCAGCACACACACATACAGATAGGGTACTGGTTCAGTGGCAAAAAAAATAATAAAAATCTCTACAAATCAACAGACACACATACAAAAACACCCTTTAGGGACAAGCCTCAATAATGTAACTAACTTAAAATAAGCCTGTGAGGGTATTTGTATGTGCGTTTGTGTAATCTCTTGATGAGAATCTGCTTTGGGGGACAGCAATACTTTCCCCAAATGAAAAACTGTGTGCGCTGCTAGGGGTAGTAGAAGGACAGCATGTGCTGAAATAGTAACATCATTGAAACAGTCTGCAGATAATGACTTAAAGCTGCACTATGACATTTTAATGTAAAGATTTGTCTTTTTCATCTAAATTACCAAATGCTTGACAGCATGCATCCCTGGGGTTGAATCTGTAGTTTAGCCTAAATATTATTGCTATCAGAGGTTCTTAGATACTACATTAAAGCCAGATATTGAATGTTGCATTTTGGTGCACAAAGAAAATGGTACTTTAACTTAAAAGTGAGTTTTTAATCTCTATCAAAACTTCCTGTTAGTCTATATTTATTTTACTCTGTTGTCTTTGATTCATTAGTGGAGTAATTTTTCAGCAAAATGTCCATCCCTTTTCTCGTCTTCTCCACTTGAGGGTAAAATAATGGCACTATAATGTATTCTGTCTGTTTTATGTTTAATTGTATGTGAATTTTACTACTGACCACAAGTGCTGCAGAGGGGTGGAGGTCAAGGAGGGTTAAGGGGAACTAACATGAAAGTATCAAATTTGGACTTTTTTCAAAGTAAGGACTGTTCCTAGATTCAACAAGCCCTAACTTGTCCTCTCCTTCAATAAGCACTGGCTGCCTGTCTGTCTGATTTCCTCCTACCCTACCCCTTGTAAACCACCAACTATTTAAATGGAGTTTCAACAACTTCCTCTTTTGTGGTTATTTAAGTTTGTAATCGATGGAATGTGGAAGATTCAGGCTGTTTTAACAATTTACAATGAGTATAAAAGGTTTTTATATTACAACTTCCAATTACAAATTCAATTTGTAGATCTTTTGATGTGAATTTGAATCCTGAAGTCATCATGGAGCTGTCTACAACTGGGTGTTTCAGACTTGGCATCATAGGGAAAGCAGCGAATAGACCCTTCTCACAATGACGTCAGCTAACGTTGTCTTTCCAGCAAGTGGCATGACCAGTTACTGAGCACAGGACTTCTTAAATCTATACTGTTTACCTTTTGGAGGGGCAGGGGGTTTATGAACTGTAAAACACATTTACAAAAAACAGTGTTAGCTAATTTATGGGAAGTGTTTGGTCTTTTGCAGTTTTCCGTCATAAAACATCTTCAAGCCTCATGTTTAATTCACAAATATTAATTTACGTTATTCATAGGAACATTTTCTTGACTCTGCTATAATGAACTGATAACATACATGAATGGTAGCATCTTATTTGCTACATGGTCTATCTACAGCGCTGGCATCACTTAGAAAAAGAAAAATTACACTGTAACTTTAAAATCAAATAGCTAGTATTCAATAAAAAAAATTATAGCCTTAGTGAAGTTTAGACCAAAATGTCACTAAAAACATTCACAAGCCAATTATATCTGTGGTGAACTCCATGATACTACTCACCAGCAGAAGTGAGGACACACCAATGGGAGGGGCAAGGGACACTGACGTCATGTGAAAAGGGTCCATAACATTTCTAACTGCTTGTTTAATTTATATTTTCATTAGCAGGACAGAAAAAAAAACTTTCTTAATATGAATATGCTGACCTTTTGAGCTCTGATAATTTAGCAGACGAAGATCGCCCAAACACCTCTGGCTGTCCTGCACTCTGTGTGCCAAACTGCCAACACCATGTAAGTGTTAATGCGTCCCCGTCTCACTTCATACTAATGTGTACAGTGCGTTCTCATAGCACAATGGACTCAGAGGTGGAACTGCCTCCAGTCTTCTCAAATCAAAAAGTTTACTTGCCTAAAACGTTAATAATATTACTTGCAGGCAGTCTGCCTTTGGGGCCAAGGAAATCCAAACCAAAGACTTTTACTTTCTGTGTAAAATGTATCAGAGGTTGGATATTTTTAAGATGTTGTTGTGCCATTGGCAAAACACATGGGCAGCCCATTTCACACATACAAAAGGAGAATTTAACAGCTTAAAGCAGGTTTCCCTCAAGAGTTAGTTGAGACCAACACTGCTAAAAGAGCTGATACTGTACTTAGACTTGTTGGGTCAAAACACTTCTCTAAATGAATCTTCTTGTTGCTCCGTGTCTGTCGGGTGTATAAATAAGCAGATGTTTGCTAACATATCCTAGCAATATTGGGGATAAATTCAAACATCAATGCTAAATCTGGAGTGCTAAAACTTCATTTCTTTCTTTGGGTAATACTACTTACCTGTGATCAACAAGCATTAGTTATCATAGTATATAATAAATTGCAAGCATGTGCACTTTACACATATTGCTGTCTAATGGTCACAAAGTTAATCCTGGAGTGCTATTTTGCATAGAATGGGTCAAATTCCCAAAAAGCCAAAACATCCCATTAAAATCATAATTCTGGTGCAAAAAGCCACTGCAAACCATGCCACTAACAAGGCCAGCTTCAGTGCATATTCAGTATGTGCTGCCTTGGCTCTCATAGAGAGGAGCACAGTTAGTATGCTAATGCTCTTAGCTACTTTCCTTCCTACCAGTATGGTGTCTGGGGGTGGTTTCTTGTCATCTGAGAGTTTTAACCTCTGTTATTTCTGTCCTGTTTATGTTGAAAATACTCATTTAAACTGACACATAATCTCATACTCTTGACACAAGCACAGCAGTGTACCATTAGATGCCATGCTCACTTCTGTATCACACAAACCACTCCATGACTATACTCTTATTAGACATTTGGTTTGGCTAACCGGCCTCGGGCCCACCCTGAGGCTCCTGCCTGTCATGTCTTCTCTCCCTCTCTTTCTCTTTCCTACTGTCCCATTTCCTTGCCTCCAGTTTCATCCAATAATAAGACCACCATTTACTCTTGGTCTAATTCATGAATTAAACGCAGCAGCTGTGTTTGTATGCTTCAGATAGTGAAGACAGCTCGTTATATATATATATTAGGAAAGAGATACGTAGTGAGATATGTTGACACTGTATATGTAGTTTATATAATTGTCAGATATAAGGGGAATACCATATAATGATCCAGATGTAATGTTTTATTGTTCTATGATAATTAATATAAAGTATATGACTGGACATTCAATAATAAAGTACAAACTAGTTAAACCTCAACTGTTTTTTATTGCACCATTTTTGTCTCTTCTAGGGCTGCTCATCATAACTGGTTGTTTTTTGGTTGGGTAATAGTTTTTCCTGTGTTTAAGGCTTTTTGAGCACTTAACGCCCATTAATTTGTAATGAAAATCGTCTATTATTTAACACTAACTAACAGTAACACTAACACTTTTTGCTATGTAATGCGAGTTGAGTTAATTTAATTTGACAGACTAAGTTTTAAGATGCAGCCATGCCAGTATTTTCAGGAAGTAGAGAGACTTAATTGTTAGAGAAGGAACAGACAGGACTGAGGTTAGTGAAAGTTTCAGCCCCTAAATGCTAAAAGTTGGATATTCATATTTAATTTATTTAGCAATTACAGCAAGTCTCCAAGTTTTATTTAAAAGAAGCAGTTGTTCAAGAAAGTTTTTTGGGAAATTTAAAATTATTTCCAAATGTTATCTCTATTTCTCCTATAGCTAGCACCAGATTAAATAGTTTTTAGCATGAAAATAGCGGAGATATTATTAGGAAGTTACTGCAATGACAATTAAATGGTAATGACTAATTTCAGATGAAGGTCCGAACGCTTTTTGAAAAGCTTTCCACAAGCGTCAGCAATAAAATTCCAGTAGAGAAACAATATATTTTTACTGACCTACAAATTGTCAAGTATAAATACTGTATACTAAATCTACACTGAGTTCTACTTCATTAACCTTGATTTTTTTCCATGCATGGAAACAATTGCATGGAATTTGAATTGTACTTTGTACTAATAAATGCTTATTGCAGTAAACTTACATTTATTTAATAATATAGAGTACTTGACGATTTAGTTTAGATGTACTCAAACTATTACAGACTCCTGGGAATGACTTATTTCAAACTACTAAATTATTCTAAATGAGATATAGTGTTTTTTTCAAACACGTTTTTTTAAGTTTGACTAAAGTGACATTTCCTGCAGCATTTCTCAGTTGTATTTAACTGAACAGCAAACTTATTTACTTGTTAAAACTATTGCAAACTGTTTTTGGGTGTGCTCGAAATGAAGTTGAAAGTGTTTTTTGTGTTTTTAGGGTCGTCATGGTCTAAAGCAATAAAAGGCAAAGTGCTTAAGGTAGGTTCATGCAATGCAATACCTTAATGATGATTACAGCAGACACTGGGTCAAGGTGCAGATGATTTGCAGAGAAGTCCATCTTCATTGATAATAGTCAGCACCCTGACAGATACTTGTGTCTAGGCAGCATCACTGTCAGAAGCCTGTATGAAAGAAAAAAATATCAGAACAGGGAAGCGTTGAAAGGCATGATCAGCTGTTGTCTATCCTGCCTACACTACTTTCTAGCTCTGCCCATTAAGTTGTCACTTCACACAGGCATGGACTCAGGGCTCTTTCATGTCTTGAATGGCTGTGTAAACTGGCACAGACGTAATAATTACCACCAAAGCCCTAGCCACGAGAATAGAGACAGTAACCCTGGTTTTAATTCACCCTAACCTGGTTTTAATTCACCCTGACCAAACAGGAAAAAAATAGCAAAAATAGAAATGCATCAGATAATAACTGCAGGCTATTTAATCTGATAAATCTTGCAAAACAAAAACCAACCAAAACCATAAATATATCATATGAAGGTCTGCTTCTGAAGAGGTGTTCATCCTTTAGATAAGAATACTATACATATCACTCCATAATAATCACAAATGGAGTCACGATGTCACATTTCAATGGGGAGCAAAACAAGGATGCCCACTCTGTCCTGCAACTTTCATTGAACCACCTGCGGCAGCAATGCAACAAACCAAAATTAAAAGGAATACAAGATGCCAATACATAATATGAAATAAGCAGATAATTTATTATATTTGCTTGACCCCTAACATAACAGGACACTTTCACCATTATTATATTCACCAAGATTTCAAATTCTCAAAATACAACAAATCAACCATATTACCACTCTCAGGATGCCTGGGATTCTGCAGTTGAACTCTTCTTATCACTGGCAACTAAATATTTAGGTATCAATATTACTATCAGACTGTTACTGCTTTTTAACCTCAAGTACTCTATTTAAAAAAAAGATAGAAGATCATTTCAAAAGCTGTTCCAGCCTCCAGCTCTCATTGGTCAAATGAGACAGTTAAAATGAAAACCTAATTTACCATAAATTTTATATTTTCAGTGCTTCCAACAACACTCACAAATGGTTCAAATCACTTGATTTGACTACAACATTTAATCAAATGGATTCTGAAGGACAATCAGTATAACTTATGGCTCAGGCTGGTGGACAGTTAACAAAATCACTAAATCATCATTAACACCAGCCGATTCTGGTATAATATAGACTTTCCACACAGTCTGTTTTACATCATGCCAGCATAAAGACATTAGTCACCTTCGTCACCAATTTTAAAATACATAGTTCATTCATATCATTTAATATACTAGGCCAGAAGTACAAAGTCAGGGGAGAACAGTTTCTGCTCTATCAACAAGAGCATAAGGGATAAATAACTTAAAAGAATATTACACAGTATAATATAATTAACACCCCACTAGTGTAATTGGTGATATAATGGCAATTACAGAGTTCAGGAACATAGCTTTTAAACTTTAGAAACTCATAAATCAGATACAGACACAACAATATCTATAACTTAATGGGAAAACGATGCATCTTTCACCCCCAACGCTGACTTTTCAAAAATCTGTAACAATGTCTTTTCTATGACAATAAGACAAATTTACAACAAAGAAGGACCATTCACATGACTCACATCAGCCAAGGTAAAATGTTTAAAATAGGTTTAACTTATACATAAACCTGTTCACAATGCAATCATGACTTCCAAACCACTTGGATCTGCCAACCATTTCACTCCCTCTGGACAGTGGTGACTCAGAAACTCTCCAGTATCTTAAGCTGCAGCATTTATATCACTGTCACTGAAGTTGACAATCTCCCAATTAAATATTGAAATGCAATCCTTATTTCTCAAACTATTGCCAAGGAAACTATTCCAGTAAACCGGAAAAAAAAAAAAAAAAAAATTACTTAATCACTGAATCAACCTTGTCACAGTTAAAATTAAAACATTTAATATCTACCAAGAAGAGCAACATATCACCTTTCAACAAAATCTAACCAATTCAAAACCCAACTCAGTTTAAACTAGCCACCTGGAGCTGAAGCAACACACATCTCCGCAAACAAGATACTATCATTAATTTTATAAAATTTATATTTGCATTTCCCACACTATTACAGGACTCCCATAATTAATTTACCTCAATACATGTAAATTAAACAAGCCAAACACACACAATGTTCACAGTGTATCTAAAACCATATTCTTAATGTTTTGCTTTCACACAATATAATAAAATGTATTTTTACACTGTAATATTCTCCAGAATAGAAGTTAGTGGCATCTAACCTTGAGCGTACAGCTGCTGATGAAGCGAGGAGCAGTCAGGGAGCTGCCGTGAGCACTTCTGAAAAGGGTAAAAAGTCTTTAGTTAAAAGAGTCAAAAGGTTGTAGCTTAGAAAACACATGGTAAGCACCACAGGAAAACTTGTTTTTGATCTAAATATAGTTATAGAAATATTACTGTCTGCAGTCAAAAGAATAATTTCATATCAGGAGGCATTTCCTCTATTAATTTAGTATAAGTGTGTCAGCACAGAACAAATACATATAAAAAATAGATATATGAAATGTAACATTTAGATTAAATATAAAAAGATTATATTTAATAAATCAAACTTTTGTCAATTTAAGTTGAAAAATAATTTAGACTCAGAAGAAAAGTGTTTTAAATCATTATACTAGGTTCCTCAATCTAACAATGCACACTATGATGTTTTCTGAAATACCACCAATCTGACCTGTGTATGAATCACGCTTTACAAACATGACGGTCACGTTTATTTTCAACCCATGTGACTGCAGACCCCGCAGTACAAGCCTTCCTACTTCACTTCGACCTACGACTAACAAACAAACTACAACATTTCAAATTCAGGAGTTTCCTCTTTACTTTCAAACACCTGTAACAGGTTGTCAGGCGGTGGTGATAAAGGCCAGTCTTTACCTCTACCAGAATAACATTAACAAATCTTAATAATAATAAATGTTAGGCTAAGTCAACGAGCTTTAGCTAGCCTTAGCAAACTTTAGCTATCTTACATCGGCTAAACAGTCACAAATATAAATATAAACACAGGAATATTAACAAAAACATAAACATAATCAATGTCTGTTCGACAACTTACCTCATTATTTTAAAAATGACAACATGAAACTACACAAAATCGTAAAAACTCCAAGCGGCCCCTCGTCTTTTCCAGTTTTCTATAACTTGTCGGCGCCAAATTACCAGTGCGTGCACGCCATCTGAGCTCACTGCGCATGCTCAGACTTAAGCTTCTTCTTCGTAGGTGCGGTCCAGGGGCAGTGTAGTGTATTTCTGCCTCCTATGGTCAAGTATCGTCATTGCTTCTTTTCTTGCTACTCAATAAGGAAATTAGTTTCTTCATAGCTTCGCCCTAAAAACCATATTGTTGATAAACAGGTAAAGTTAGCTAATGGAGGACAGCTCTAAGATTACAGTGTACAAATACTGATATACCTACTTTGTGTAGTCCACTGCCAAGCCTTACAAAATGATCAGAAAGAAACACAGAAGTGAAAACCTCACTGTCCACAACGTTGACGCTTGTAATTGTGCCATAACATAACTGTGTCAATAATCTGTCATGTTTTCTAAATTATTTGACAGATGAGCTGGAAAAGCAGCAGATGCTGAGTTAAAACTCAGATATATTTTTTACATAAATTCCTGAAAAATGTTCTTTAGCAGAGCAAAAGCTACATCATAAATTCACAAAGCACATATTGTAAATAATACATTGTCCATACTGCATATGATGCACTAATAATACTCTGTTATCACAACCTTCATACTTCATGAATATAAAATCCACTTGTTTGGACTCAGCTCCAGTTCAGTGAGAGCAGAGCTATGAATAAATGCATTTATTTAGTTGGAGATGAACAGGATCTGGAGCAGGAGGCAGCTGAACAAGAGGTGGGTTGTGTCACACACACTAGTGAAAAAAGGATCAGAGTTTGACAGCAACAAGAAGATGGCTGAGAGGTTGTGACAAGCTCTGACTGGCTGAAGTGAACAGTGCTCTCAGTCCGTGTGAGTGGGAAAGAAAAATATGCAAATGGAGTAATCAGAATTGAAATTCATTATTACTTCTCTGCAGGTGAGGCTGACATCTATAGAGAAAAGATAAAAGTCAAAGCACCCAGAGGACATTACTAATATAATAAAAATAATTATAACAGACAACAGGAAGAGCCTTTAGTAATAGGGGGTCTTGATTAAAAAACACATCAGACTGGAGAGACTGGATCATGTTACTTAGCAAACAGATTAAGATTAATGCGAATCGCTTTGCTGTGCTTCAAGGAACACAAATGTATCTCATTACTCCTAAAATAACACAAGTGTAAATATATACTCTGATGTATCATCTTGAGAAAGCAGCTCCAAGCTTTTTCCCGTTAACATGAGCTGTTTTATGTGTGAAAGAGCACACAACGTGTCAGCAGCACTGAACTGTGGAGCTGCTTCAGGGAGTCTGTGTATAGTATGTATGTGTTTGTGTTTCCAACTTGTCGATATGTAGCTCCTGGCGGGGGGGGGGGGGGGGGGGGGGGGGGGGGGGCAATCGATATGATGATGACCCACTCAGACACACACACTGGAGAAGGGACAGTGGATATGCCTCGTGTGTATACACACACACACACACACACACACACACTCAGCAATGAAAGGAAGTGACACCATTAGCAGCTGTAGTGCCCAACTGACAGCTTACACACCAGACGGCAGCTTTATCCTCACACTTTCATCTCTTCCTACTCTTTTGAGTTTTTTTTTTCCTCTTTTGTTTCCTCTCATCCACTGCTGGGCATAGTCGGAAAGGTTAGTTTGAGAACATAATCCATCACAGATCATTATTACCTGCTGCAAAGCCTCAGTAATCTGTGAAACAACACAGCTTCAGAGGAGGCAATTGGTTCAGGAGATTATCCACAGTATTCTCGGTGCATTCTGATTATCACCTGTGTTACTTCAAAATGTCCACAACCTCATAAACAAATTATCAAGTCACCGCTCAGATCCGTTCCAAATACATCTCAGTAAGCTTTCACAAAGTCATTATTCTATTTCAAAACACCGACATCTGCTTTTTCAGATATCCAATATACCCATTCAACAGTGTCCCTTCATCTCATCTCTCTCTTTCTCTCTGCCAGTCCCATTTCCTCTCATACTCCTTTATCCTTCCTGTTTGTCTAAAGTCAGCTCTCTGTCGCTGATTACATCTTTCTCTTTATCCCGCCCTCTCGCCGTCTGTCTTTATCCCCTATATCCTCCAACTTCAGTCTCTCTGTATTTTTTATCCCTTCCCAATTCTCCCAGCTGCACTGGACATCCTCTTTCATTCTTTAGTTGCTCTCTTTTTCTCTCTCTCTTTAGGGCACTAAGACAGTCAATAGTAACGCTTCTTAAAATTTGAAACCCCTTTTGATAAACTTGTATTGTTCAGAGGACAGAGGACATCTGAGGACGTAAGGTGTCTCTGTCTATGTTCAGTGACCAGTCCAACTTATTGTCCAGGTTCACGCCTAGATATTTGTAGGCTTATACCACTTTAATGTCTGCACCGCAGATGTTGACTGGATAAGAGGGCGTTTAGACCTTCAAAAATGCACCACCACCTCCTGGCTTTTAGAGGTTTTCAGTAGGAGACAGTTTTTGTGATTCCAGTCACAGAAGGATTTTATCAGGCCTCTGTACTTTCTGTCTATTCCTGATACTTCCAACAATCGCAGTATCATCAGAATACTTCTGGGTGTGGCAACAATTGTACGTGACGTCTGCTGTTACAGTGTGTACAGGAATGGAGCCAAAACAGTTCCCTGTGGGGCCCCTGTGCAGTTTTCCAGTCTGACAAACTGTGGCCTGCCAGCCAGGTAACCCGTGATGCAGGAAATAAAGAGGGGTCCACCCCCATCTCTTTGAGCTTGTCTGAAGATGAAGTTTATGCTTTTGATTTGAAAAAAGTGCATAAATACATAGATAATAGTAATAAGTAAATTCCTGGCAACATTTCTTGGGCTTACAATGGATATTTTAGCCTTTTAACATTTCCAAAAACTGAATTTCTTAAATTATTGTGGGTTCATCTCACTTTTGATACAGCCTGGACATGTCTACTAGGACTTTGTTTATCATAGTGGACTTCACTTATTAGCAAAAACGTCTCTGCTTCAAAAAGGCATTGTTTTTTGTGATGCTGAGAAAATCCTCAGTCCAAGTAGCTTCTATATTCATTCATATACAATATTTTTTTCTCCTGCTATTTTGCAAAATGTGTTTTTTTTAATGCTGCCCTCCCTGATTCCTTTCGTGTCTGCAAATGGAAGCAGAACTTTCCTGTTTTGATGAGCAACAACACTTTCAACGATTAGTTGAATACTAATAAGAAGTTGTTTGTTAAAAACTGCAGAGCCAATTAACCAACTAAGAAGTGTCAAAATCAGTTTATGCATGAAGGCAAACATTCAGACCCAGGAGAGGTGAGATCACTGTAGCATGCCACTTCCTGTCTTCTTCCTCATCCCACAGGATGAATCTGTGTGAGCAGTAACTTCATTCTCACGTCTCGATTTGTTTATTGCTTTGTCTCTGAACATGTCTGTCTCCGATTCTGGTCACATTCACACTCCTTCCTCTCTGTCTGCTTTTTTTTTCTGTCTACCTCCTCACACGCTCTCCTTTTTTTCCCCTGTCCGTCTCTTTTTGTTTCTGTATGCACCTTCCTTCTTGTTCCTCCTCCTCCGCTCCTCTTTCTCTCCCTCAGGACTGTTATGTTTACTCTTTGTCTCGTTCTCCTCCAGCAGAGGATGGAGAGATGTCTCGCTGCCGTGGTTACCGCGGGGTTGCTGTGGGAATTACAGCTGCCACTTGGTTGTTCAGAAACTGACAGAGATGAACGAGAAAGGAGGGAAAAATGTGAAACACAGATTGTTTCAAACCTTTAAGTCAAAGTCTGGATCTTTTATCCCTGTGATTAAGACGATCTGTAAATGCAATGAACACAAACACACACACCTGGAATATAACACACACTGTCACCTCCATACCTTATCTGCTATTCCCAAAGTGCTACAGAACAAATCAGGGATTTACAGTGGAGCTGTTTATTGGCCAACCGAGCAACACAGTGGCTGTGCTGGTCAGGTCCCAGGTGTGTGTGTGTGTGTGTGTGTGTGTGTGTGTGTGTTTGTATGCGTGAGAGTATAAACCTCCAACAACTGCTCCCCTCTGGCCAATGCTATAAATATGATAGTGTTTCTCATGTTGCCAGGTTAGATAACAGTTACACAAACAGTGGTGAACACTGATGAGATAATTGGCTGAGGCGTTTCAGTTTACTGAAATTAATGTAAAAAGAAATGCACAAAAAAGGAGAGAGTGCAGTTTGACCTCATCCAGGACAGCAAGTACTGTATTTCACAGAAGCTTAATGATACTGTGGCATCATGGCATTTTATATGAACCACTTAAGAGTTGTTTTTTTTTTTTCAGTTATGGCTTTAAATAGCAGATATGAATGACAAAAGATACAGGTAGAAATTGTAAAAATACATCTAGGCCTATTCAGTGCTGTTAACAACTCCTGAGTATGTAGACGGTTTATTTAAAAAGTTAAACACTATGTTCTACGTACACATGAGGTCTAGAGTTTGTCTCTCAGTCATTCCTATTATGTTTTCAAAATCGTATTTGGACATTGACAATATGCTAGCCTTCTGTAGACTGCAGAATTTTTAAAATCCTGTAAGATCAAAACATAGATGTAGTGCAGTGATTTTTTTAGGCACTTAAGGGAAAAACAAGTGTAAATACAACACTGACATATAAAGTTATAAAGTTCTTATGCCTAAAATCCATCCATCCATCCATCATCTATACCCCCTTATTCCTAACCAGGGTCACAGGGATCAGCTGGAGCCTATCCCAGCTCTCTTTGGGTGAAAGACAGGGGGACACCCTGGACAGGTCACCAGTCCATCACAGGCTATACCTAAAAGTCCAATATTTACTCTCATTTTAGCATTTTTCTTTTCGTCATCAACTTGATTACTGCAACTTTAAAGAAGGGAAATCGTTGTGAATACACAGCAGCTAATCAGCACATACTGTTAAAGACTAACAGGCACTTTGTACCTTCACATATGATGTTCTGTACTTGCTCAAACCTCCATCATCAGGAGTTACACAGAGTTTACTGCTGTGTCTTGTTAACAGAGTGATATGACACAGTGGGGGACATGTGAGCATTTGATTGGTCAGGTCAGAACCTCTGCCACGAGAGTCATTCAGCTAAAGACTCATGCTGGGATGCTAATTTGACCTTTTCTTTCACCAGAGAGAAAATGCTTGAAAATCCATACTAATCTCCTCTGTTTAGACAGCCATAAAATGTGTCCCAGTGTAACATGGTTCATATAGCATGGTGTACTCCCACTGGAGAGATCATTCATAAACTCAGACTGGGCCAAGTGCTTTCAGCTCTGTGTTCAGCCTCTGCTCATTATCTTGTTTGTTCAGGTGTTCACACTGGCAGCGCCTGTGAAAAATACATGTATTCTCATTGTGAATGTTAAGTGGAGATGAATTACAACATTGTAGCTGATCAAATCAAGCCTAATATTAATGGCTAAATGACATTTATTGTGCAGCATGACATCAAGCATGACCTGAGGGCAAGCATATTGTAAGCCCTGGGCTCAATCCCCTGCATCTACCTGGCTGTGGATCATCTACTAATGCATTTGAAATACGTGGACTCATCCTTAAGGTTTACGAAAATCTGACTGGTGATGTGGCTAATTTGCTTATTGGCAATTAGTGAATTTCAATTAATTTTATGTCAGTTAAAAAGATTACACACTGAAGTCCATTTGCTAATTGCTAAAAGCACCTTAATTTAGAAAAATCCTCCCAACCTTAATTGAAATCAGATGTCATCTTCATCAGCAGAAAAGTGACACACACACTTCTGAGCATTTGCCAGTCAAGTATTTATTTTACCTTAGAGAAAAAAAAAGAGAAAATTAAAGTTTGGTCTTTGTAAACATCTATATATCGTTTTTCAGGTCATGTCATTTTAGGCTTTAAAAATACGTTACTCTTTACTGCTTTACGTCATTTCCATCATCATCATCACCGTATTCAGTATGAGTCATGCATCAATACACTCATGGATGATATGAAGAAATGCACATATCCGCACACGCACGCACGCTAATTTGTTGGTAAGATGTTGTTCTAGTCTCTGAGGGTTCTTTTCTTTATTAAAACAAAAGCATCACAAACAATGAGAACAAATGCAGCGAAGAGTATAATAATATAACAATAATGAAACTAATGGAAACTATTATATACTATTATATATATACTATATACTGTATATTTATCAAATGCACTTTGTGACCTCATGAATAGGGATGTATGATATATTTAAAAAAATATTATTAAGTGATAAAATACATACATATTTATATGGTCAAGAGACAGAGTGGCTAATAGTAGAGAGAGAAAAAGAGAAAAAAATAGACTGAACATTTCGATCAATAGATAGTGGCTGATAAACACAGGTCTGGACACTTAAAGCAGACACACATGCACAACGCACACACACAAACAAAAGATGTTTTCAAATCAGAAATATGCCCAAAGGACAGAAATGCAAACATTAGTGAATTTAAGTCAAGTCTTATTTGTACTCAGAAAGGAAATTCTCTACATGTACATCCAAACATTTATCAAAACATGTAACAGCACCGAAGGTGCTCATCACTGGGCGATAACACACATGAAAGTGTCATTTGTAAAGTAATTTATAGCCTTTACTATACAAAATGATTGACAAGACTAAAGTCTTCACTTCTTAAAAGTAAATAATGCATTATAAAATAAATAACTATATTAATACCTACAAACATAAATAGCTATGAGAAATTGTGAAAAAATCCTATATGTTCTAAACATTTAGCTCATAATATTTATTTCATCCTGCTTCTTTTCACAAAGTTTATTGTGGAACTTTTTTCAATAATTTCAAGTTTGTTTTTTTTTTCAAAATCAGTTTTTACTTAACTACATCACTTTCACACTGACATTAAGAAAAAAGTCAAGCAGGACAGAATCTGCTACGTGATTGGCTATCTGTTCAATCGTACTAGAGCAGCAGCCAATCAGCTAACAGATTCTTGAGTGGGTTGTTGTCACTCACATTACATAGAGGAGCCCCATGTCCAATGTAACAGAGAAAAATGTTAAAGAAAATTAGAAACAGAGCTTCAGAGTGGGTGAAAATATGTCAGAAACCAGCAGCTTTGAGAAACTCTTGTCAAAAGAGGCAGGGTCTTTTTAGGAAGTTGACTTTTTAAATTGAATTGTTACATGTCATTTGATTTTTTATTTCCTAATGTCTCATTTATTTATTTAACATGGAACATTTCTGACCTCCAGCTGACATGAGCCACAAAGCTCTGTATTCAGAAAGCTCAGAACACCCCTTTTATAGACCTATAGAAAAAGCATGATGTAAATATGACAGTAGCTACTTGCAGAAACAATGCTGCCAGCCTCCACGTTTACTTGAACACAACTATCTTTACAAATAATCTTTCCATCTCAAACTCAAGATTCAATTAGTAACATGCCGCAAATCATTCTACCAACCAAAGGAGAAAATATGGTACAGTTCAGTTTTCTTTACTCAGGCAGCCACTATAGTTATTTTCTAACTGATATGAAGTGTTAGATTACTGCAGATTATTTTTTATCACAATTCATTTTCAGGCTATAGAGGTTCACAAACAACCAATGCTCTCAGGCTCAGCCAGCATTTCAGTATGTGTGTAGTTCACTTGATTGTTCTATCAATATTCAGGACTGTCTGCATGTGGATAAATTAACACATGCACACACGTGTGTCTGCATCTAGTCATCAGTCAATCAGAAACAAGGAGTTATGGGGGCTAATGTATGAGCGGTACTCACAGACTACACACACACACCTTCAAGTCAAGTGCCAAAATCTATTCCCACTCTGGATTGCCAGTCAGATCTATTACATATCTAATCTTATTCAACAGGTACACACACACACACACACACACACACACACAGACACACACACAAAGGAGAGAATCCAATTTCCAGGCATTTTCACTGGGGGTCAGGTTGGCATTCTAATTCATTAATCTAGCATATGAGACTCGGCCATGGACACACAGGGCAGGCCCTTATAAGGAGATTACAACACCAGCCGACACACACACACAAAGGCACAAATGCTCATGTAGACGTGCACACAATAGACAAACATGCAAAAAAAAAAAAAAAAAAGGGCAGGCACAAGGTGGACAAAGTAAAGACACACACGTTGCTGTTCATGATGAGCAACATATGTTGAAATTCACCTGCAGTGAGAAGAAATGAATGAGAAACTGTATTGTCACACTAGAAGAAGGGCAAGCAGACAAAGTGAGAAACATCAAAAACGAATGACACACACACACGCCAGCAACAGTCAAGAAGACAACGGCTTGCAGATAGATGGTCGCTAAGCAACAGGCAGGAGACTAAAAATATGGCTGCATTTCTTCACCCAGAAAGCATGCGCGCACACAGAAAGATACACACACGCTCACACACATCCTCCATCAAGGCTTATCAACCCTTAAAATGCCTACATTTCTAAATCAGGCCCAGGATTCTTGTGTTCCTGTGGCGTCAGCAGCACTATTATCCTGCCCACTCACTCTCAAACTGGCAACTCTTACGGAAGCTTCATTGAGTCATTGAGAAAAAGAGTTTGGCCCGGCAAGTGTCCTGGTGTCTCAGTGGGCCAGGAGCCATGCCAACGTACGAGTCATGTCAAAACTGGCAACCGGCTGATGACCTCTGTTACAGCGGCCTCACTCCTGCGTTTAAAGATACTGTGTGAAACACAGATGACTAAAGAAACAGAGACGATGAAGGGATCTGGGTGGTTAGTCAGACTGTTTCAGCTAGACGAGATGGATTAAAACATCATGTCAGCATCCAAGGCATTAGGGCACAGTGAGGAAACTGAGGTCACGACCTCTGTAGTTTGTAAGGAGCTGGAGAGTCAGGGGAGAGTAAAAATTTAACAACAGAAAAGAAAAACTGCTGTAGGTCTGCTGCTGATTTGGACTATTTACAGTAGGATCGTGGTCAGCAGCGGCGTTTATATCCAACTGCAGCAATTTGTATCAAAATTTCTAATTTTTAAAATCGTGGCCATGGCGCTGAAAACGTTTAAGAAGCTGAACTATTCCTGACAGAGGCACTAAATCTCAGGCCAGCTCCTCTGTGAGGTGGAAACTCTGGGTCTGCCATTGTGTCTAATTTCTAGACAGCAATGTTAAATATTTGTAGCGGTGAAATATTCTTTTGAGACAGAGCATCATGGCACGGGGCCAAACTCTTCATCAGTGAATCTGGGCTGTGGCTGGCTGGAAGAAATCACAGAAGCTTTCACTGCTGCTTATTCACTGATTTTCTCCAGTACATTTGTGGAATATGTCACATTCTCCTTTCCTTTATAGCCGTCAGAAAGTGAAGGGAATTGGTGTGGCATTTAAAACGTCAGATTTGAGGAAACGGGGTAATGCACAGAGGCTTTTGTACCCCCACGGATCAATGCCTCTCTGCTCTAGACGGCCCACTTATCTCTTATTTGTACAAGCACTGACCTTGGCCAGGCTGCATCGGACGAGCTCGTGCCTGTCTAGTCTGGCCACGACTGAGCTGGTTTGGTAAAGTCTGCATTTACATTGGGCGGAAAGTAGCGGGGTAATTTGTCCATGTAGAACCAGGCGGATTGTGGGCAGGTAAATTGTTGTTTTCAGTTTTGCTCTTCATGAAAAGTGGTATAACAAAAAACTAAATTATCACTTTCTCACAGGAGGCTTTTCCTTCAAGTTTACAATCAGTAGTTTGGAGGAAAACCACTCGGTACCTGCAGAATTTTTCCTCCTGCGCTGTTGTTAACAAAGGGACTGCATTTAATGGTAATCTGCACTGACAAGCCATATGTTATCCCTTCTGTCCAGCTTCAGTCCAAGCCCTGGGCAAAGCAGGAATATTAACACAAACATAATATAAATCTGGGCTTCTACACCTTCTCAGACAAAGAATGATAAAACAGTTGATATGCAGCATAATATTTAGCTATTTCAATATCCTCCGTACTTTTTACACACACCATGCCTGAATCCACAAATTCTTCACTAAAACTAAATACAGACTCATACCCCCAAAAAAATTACTGATTTATCACATGTAGTTTAGTGTGAATACTTTTATGAACTTAAATTTGTCAGGTTTTTTTTTTTTTTTTTTTTTTAAACTACAAACTGACAGTTTCTGGGACCGGTACACATCTTTGGATAACAGAGGCTCATTTTCATTTTTTCAGTACAAAGAAATTTCCCAGCGTAACAACTGCTGCAGAACAGTGGTGATATTTCAGAGCTGCCGTACATTTCCCTATATTGTTCCACTCTTCTCTCTGTCTGTGAGCCATGTCTGGCTTTATGTCCACCACCTTACAGAGGTTTTTCTCTCGTGATGGATTTCCTTAAAAATGTCATCTTGAACTTGGCTTCAGAGAAAGAGAAGGGTCTGGATTGTTCTCGACTTCCTCCAGGGATTTCATTACAAAAAGAGGGACTCCACAGAAAATAAACAGTGTTTTTGCACACACAACAATGAAGTTTTCTTATATTATCACGAATACGTAGAAACAACACTGGGTGTGGTCATTTTGATCAACACCACCTTCATCCACATCATCTTCAGCCAGTCAGATCCTTCATTCTGATTGGTCCTTCTTGTGTATTGTTCATTGACGTCTCTTGGTGTTATATCATTTCTCATTTCCCACTTGGCTGCAGCTGTTCATGTTGGCCCGTAGTTTAATGAAACGTTAGACTGTAAACAGTGTACCTCAGGATGTGTAGTGCACAATGCTTCCTCAATGCAACAGCTGATAGGCGGACTGCTTGCTCGTCGGTTCTCCAGGCTTTGTATTGTTGCCACCACTTGTGTCTCCATCCTGCATTTAGAGATTTCTTCCAGGTGCTGATCCATTGTCTTGTCTTCCAAAGTCACACCCCGTTTCGGTGACAATTTTCTTCTTAGTTTTTGTCTAATCATACTGTATATACAGTATATGTCTTTTTATTATTATTATTTTTTACAATTGCACGGTAACAACATCAACACGTGACGCCATTGAAAAGTTTTTTAAAAAAATTGGCATTAGAAGGAGAGGGGCTTGGGATTGGCTCAATTAAAAACAGGATTGGTTGGTGGTGACTACAGCATCTCATAATCACAACAATTCCTACGGGGGCGATAGGAGTTAGAGGTACGAGGGAGGGACGGAGGAGAGTGTGTCCAGTCCGTAGAGTGTTTGTAGGAAAGGGAGCGTACAGTATGTGTGTGTTGCTGGGTGGAAAGAATATATTGCACAGTGTATTCACGAAGAGAATTATTGAAGTAAAAGAATCAGTTTGGTCAGTTTTCATCTTTCCCACAAGTTGATGAGTGGCCCTCTGTTGTAGAATCACCTGAGGGCCCCACAGTTTGTGTGTATGTGTGTATGTGTGTGTGTGTGTGTGTGTGTGTGTACACAGAGGGGTAAAAGTCATAAATCACTGATCAGTATTACATTGAGTTCAACAGGTATAATGGGAGGATCCACTGTTCCCACGATGACAAGATACAGGTACAGACACAGCAAGTGAGTGGGGGAGGTGGGGGGGAGAGTGTTTCTGTCCATCCATCACTCTTCTTTTCTTGTTTTCTTTTCTCTAATTTCATCATCAATATTATATTATATATAGACTTTGTTTATCCTCTAGTTCTGTTTTATCCAGCGTCCTCTCCCCTTTTCATCTCTCACTTTAGTCCTTCCTCCTCACCTTCATTTTACCCCTCAGAGCCCAGCTGATTGGCTTACAGCTGTCCTTGCTGTCTGTGTCGTCTTCTCTCCTGCTTTTCTGGCAGTGTGGAGGAACAATATCAGCTCTTTAAAGCCTGCAGTGCAGTTTTTGTAGTTAAGTACTTAATCTGGAGGCTGTATGTATCAGAGTTTCTTCATCACTGGATAGATGGTTGGATTTCCATGCCTCAAAAGAGCTACTAATCCTAAAACAAATAGTTAGTTTGGACATCACTGGAGAGTTTTATGAACGTTTATACTTTTTAATCAGGAAAAATGTATTTAACAAAAAAAGTCTGTATTTTGCACTTAAAAAAAAGAAATTTAAAATATGCTGATTCCTTAAAAAATTTCAGAAACGGCCCATATTGAACCATCTGTCCTCATCCCTGGTCCCTCTCTCTCTTCACATTAACTGTGGGTCTCTCTCCCTTCCCCTCTCCTCTCCAATTAAAACCCTGGTATATGGCAGTAGGCCTCCAGTGAAGCCAGCAGGATGTATATCAGCCACATTGAGACAAACAGCAGTGACGTTAGCAACTTGCAAGTCCGTGGCCCACCCAGCTCGCCGCCAGCCACTGTCGCCCGCCTCCGGTACAGCAGTGTGATCACACACAGCACAGCCATGATGGTGAACAGGGTAACGGAGAAGGCCAAGCTTCCCGGATCCACCTTGAATGGTTCGCCTTTGGATCTCCAGGCGATGGCGGCAATGGTCCACGCCACACCAATGCCCAGGAAGACATTGACAGCGTTGGAGCCTGTGACGTTGCCGATGGACGCGTCGGCATACTGGTCCTGGATGGCAGCGACCTTGCTGGCAAATGTGTCTGAATGGGACAGGAAAGAAACATTAAAGGAATAATATTAAGGCTTCATTACATTTATATCATTTTTTAAAAACTTTTTTTGACCTCATTTGCATAGACACTAACTTTAAATCATTAGAGGAGAAACTGGATGAGAAGCAAGGACTTCAAACAAAAGCAATTTAAGAAAACAAGGCAGGAAACGTCAATGTATTCCCAAACTCAGAACAAAAGATTCCAGTCCACTGAGAAAACATACAGTATGAGATCACCCACACATTATTCTCATAACCACACACACTGTGGCAGGAAGCACATACATATAACCTGTAAAGAAAAACAGAAGCAACCAGAGGATTAACAGCTTAAAAGTCTACTTGGAACAAAAATGAATGAACAAACATCATAGTTGCTCTATTTTATCACATTTCATACATACAAGTTCAGTTTAATCTCAACTGTGCACCTCTGCCACCTTTGTTGTAGAGGTTCAGGAAAACACAGTTGGATTGACACAAGGCAAAACAAGATATATCAGAGCAAAGAGAACAAGGATTTTAACTAATGATTTCAAATGTTTGGCTCTGAGGTGAGACAGATATAAAAGACATTATGAGCTTTGCACTTCCTGATCTTTACAATTGAGGTGGTGAGGTCAGGTTTGCATGGTCCATAGTTGGTTAAAAGTTTACAGCCATTTGACTGATGTCATTTTTTAACCATATTCTGTCAATGAAACACAAAAATCTAACTCAGATTATTTCCAGGAAGACTCATGGTCCCTCCTGTAATCTGTATATCAGATGTAACAAATGCTGTAAAATGCTGTGCAGCATGTGTACAGGAGTGGAGCGTTTTGATGTTGAACGTTTGAGGAGGCACTGGATGAGAAGCACAATGACTGTACAACTGGGTTGGCAGCGAACACCAAGGAAACAGCTGCCAGTTGCTGCACGCCTGCCTTAGCTTATTGCTATTTTTAGACGGCTTGGTGAGATGAGTCTCAATTCTCATTTGAACGTCAGTCATATTAGTTGAAATTCATATCCCAACATGAAAAATTCATTTTTGGGGGGAGGGGGAATGAATTGTAATCCTGTTGGCGATAGACCACACAGAGAAATGAAATGTTTGTGTTGACACAAGATTGTGGGTTTGAATCTGACTCATGAAACTGCATGTTACTACCTCCCCACACTTACAGTACACATTCTAGGTTAGTTAAAAAACGTGGTGGAGGATCAGACCCAAATTAAAAACAAACAAACAAAAAAAAATCAATGTTCATAAATTACAAATTTAAAGGGTTCATCACATAACGAATTATTACACAATATTTTAACACTTAATTGTATGTAATTAGGGTGTAAGGGTTTATTGTTATCTTTGTTGTTATTATTGCTTTCTCTCAAAACCCAGTCCTTGTAAGTCAACAAGCAAGGCAACCCCCAAAATGTCATATTAAAAAAGAATTACTTGGATTGGTCAGTTTCTAAATTACAAATGGTCATCCATTATACTACAGAATACTGAATAACTTGATCAAATTACTGCAATTACTAAGTAATATGTATTAATACTGCCCTATACCAGTCGTTAGTCTGACTGTCAGGCTACTGTCTGTGCCTTCATTTTACTGACCTTTACTCACAGACATAAAATTTGAACAAATGAAATGGTTTGCATGACTAAATGAAACTAAAATTGTGAAACCGTGTCCTTATGAAACCAATCAAAAAGTTCTTAAAAAGAATGTACTGTACTGTACCAGCATTTGAGAACAAGATATTTTTTAAATAATGTCAGTATTTTAGGGAGGAATCTGTGATCTGTGCAAGACTTCACCACCGCCAAAGATAGGAAACAACACTGATGCTATTTAAATGGCTCAGATGGTTGCAAATCAGCTCTATAATCCTCTTAAACAGCCTGAAAACAAAGCTTCCGATCAATGTTTGCCTCTAATTGCCTGAATCGGCAGATCTGGTGTAAATTGGCCTGAAAATCCTTCTGTGTATCTCCGATGGAATAATGCAGCAATGCTTTTAGAAATCTGGAGGAGGGCTGAGGGTTTGGGCCCATGTCAGAGACTGGAAAATAAGAGGAAATGAATGTCTATAGGTTTTAAGGAGATCCCAATCACACAAAGGAGCACACACACACTCCTAGTGGAAAGTATAATGACCTGTCTGACTTCTATCACCTCAGGAGAGCAAACACACAGACAGACACAGACAGACACAGACAGACACAGACAGACACAGACAGACACAGACAGACACAGACAGACACAGACAGACACAGACAGACACAGACAGACACAGACAGACACAGACTGACACAGACTGACACAGACTGACACAGACTGACACAGACTGACACAGACTGACACCTTAGTACTGCAGTACACACGGGTCACAGTGATGAATGATGCAGTAGTTAAAACACAACATCCTATAAGAGGAAAAGAGAGAGTGGAGCAAAGTAGCACCAAGTGAGAATATTAAATGACCAGGGTGAGGCACTGCAGCAAGTGTAACAGAGAAGTGAGGTGGAATATGAAAAAGGTCGGAGAGAGAGTGATAAAACAAAATAACAGAGATTCAGATCAGGAAAGGGGGAAAAAGAAAAGCAGGAAAAGCCAACATGTCCTGTGACATTACACACTGTGATAATGGCCATCAAATCCGCTTTTACAGCTTCCAGCTCCAACACACAACATTGTTTGGTGGCTGATAGAATCAATTCGAACGCGTCTTTCCAGAGACCTCGCTGCAAGCCATCAAAGTTACTGCCTGGAAGAGTAGCAAAGGAGCTATTTCTATAAATCACACAGAGGGGCAACAATAAAACGACTGACGAGAGGAATGAGGGAGGGAATTGAATTAAAGCCCTGGGATGGTGCGTCCCCTCCGGGTGGAGACATGCTTGGGCTGAAAGCTGTGATGAAGCTGGAGTTTTATAATTCAATTTTGATTTCCAATCTGCTTAGTGAGGGCGGCTGCTGTAGGATGGAGAAGAACAGAGCAGTCCTCCTCCTTTCATTTGTTTATTAACTTTCCTGTCACATCTGAAATTGGGAGAAAATATGCCTCTTATTTCCTGTTAACTGCTGTTTAAAGGCTTTCTGTGTAAATAAAGAAAAACTACGGGGCTGCAGCCATTCTTGAAACATGTGGTGATGGCATCACATCAGATTCTTGTAGCCTGAAAATATTGTTAGTCTTACCATGTAAGTTCTGTTTGTTTGTTTCCTCTTTAGAAGTGGAAGCTGGCAAACTAAGTTAACTAGACCCTGCCTGGACAGGTGAACATAGTCAGATGAGCTCGCTGACATTAGCACAGATTCCCACATTCTTACAATCTAGACAGGAAGGGGCTGAGTTTGTGGCAGGTCCCTCTCTTTGTATTTTTAGCCTGCTGCCACCCAGATATGACTTTTAATTTCAGTCTGACTTTGGTGTTGGCATCTGTAGTGTGAGGGAGGAAGACACATGGAAAATAATCACTCACCTGGCACTGATGTTCCCAGCGCCACAAACACGACGGCCGTCACCGAATCCTTCAGTCCTATCGTGCAGCCGAAGTGTGAAGCCAGATCTCCGGTGACTGCCGTCAGGACGCCAATAAGAGATATGGAGACAATGAAACAGGCCCAGCCGTTCCAGTACTCCGTGGGCGGGACAAAGGCAAAGAGAACTTTCCAGAAAACTGTGAGGAAGTGCATGATGTAGTCGAAGCAGGACGGCAGCCGCTCTTCGCCGCTCTCCTCCTCATCGTCGTCTCCTGGGGAGGGTAGATGGTGAAAATGATGAAGACAGCAAAAAGATCAGAAAGGACGAGACAGGCGAGGAGACAAGTCAAAGAGAGAGAGACATAAATTAATATATAATCATTTCACTTTTTTCTAAATTTTGCTTTGGGGCTTAATAAAGTTGATCTCATCCTTAATTTAACTTAGTAGGCTCAGTGACAGCAATGAAGGCCATGAAAAAAGGCATAAAAGCCTGGGAACTAGAATAAATGCACAGTTCAAAATGAAAATGCAGTCGCAGGAATGATGTCGACCAAAGCGGCTCTTCATAAACCCAAATGGCGCCTTATGTCCTGTGTGTGTGTGTGTGTGTGTGAGAGTGAGTTACCTGCACTGACAGTAACAGCATTGACAAACTGCTCTCTCCAGCTGCTGCTTCCCACCACTAGGGCCAGGTTTGTCTTCTTGATCAACTTATCCACTGTACTCTACACACATAATCACACAAATACACGCACACACACACACACAAAAGCAAACATGCAAGTGCACACAGACAGGGCAGAACAGGAAAGACACAACCTTCAAGTTGTTAACACACTAGGAGGTACACAGAAAGAGGAAAATGCAGATTTTAATCCTTTTGATTAGCTCCCAAGACATGATTTAAAAAGTATTTCATAACACTGAGAATTTGAGGGACAGGATGTGCGAATCACTGCAATGTTGTGAAATTGGCTGTGATGCCATGTTCTACTTGCGGTCCCCGTAAAAAGTAGGAAAAGCCGTCAGGCAGCCTGAGTTTTGTGTTTAAAGCAGTGAGGAAGGGGACTCATAAAAGCTGTTGATGCAGCTGTAGAACATCGCACCAGCAGTCATTATCATAACTGAGCTGTCGAGGCTTAGTGAGGAGAAAATCTTGCATGGTTTACAATCTAATAAAAAAAAAAGACAACATAAAAAAATATCTAAAAAGTAGTGTATGAGCATGCTCAATAAGAGAAATCACAAATTACTCTCAGTGATTAAAAGATTGGAGCACAACATAGGACCCAAACACCATTACAGTATTTCAGTATTGTACAGTGGCAGATAGAAGAACTAGCACTGCATGCAGAGTCAAACTAAAGAGTGAGAAAGATAACCTTTTCAGCCCTCCTAATGAGCATATTTACTGCTCCCTGCACACACACACGCACACACACACACACAAAATGACACAAACAGAGGAATGAGCAAATGAAAACTGCAGACAATAACAAAGTCAGATTGTCGACAAACTCGGGGATATTAGCAGAGAAACATGATGACATGATGTTAACTAATGAAAGCTGAACATGAGGACAGACACCCCAGCTTTATTATGTCTTGCTGTACCTCTTGTGCTGCACAAAGCAAAGCTGTAATGATACATGGCTAAATAACCCACTGATCAAATTTGAAATGCATTCCTCCCAATATGCGATATTATATTCAATGACTCAGCCGATAGAGTTTCTAATTTGTTGGATGAATGTTTTGTTTTGCCACCAACCTTCTTCCCTTTAAGTCTCATTCTGTACTGAAACAAGATCACAACTCACACTTTGCATGACGTCCATCAAAACGACATGCATCTCATCACAAAGACCATTACTGAACGTGCTAACAAAATCAGTCACTTTAAATAACACTGACTTTATATCCTTTATATACAGAATGGGGCTACAAGCACGTGATGCAGTATGTGCACAAACGTGCACACTTACCTTGAACTCATAGGACTCTTCTATGACCACCTCTAGCTGTGTGTGTTCACCCAGACTGGGGCAGCCCATCTTGGCCACCTCTTCCTCCTCTGCTCCCACCAGCGGCTTGTTCTCATTGGAGTCCCCTGAGAGACGACAGAGAGGAATGGGTGAGCAGGCCATCAGTGCAGAGGTTATACAGCACCAATGACAGGAACTCCAATTTTCTTACATCCATCCATTATCTATACCCACTTATTCCTAACCAGGGTCACAGGGATCTGCTGGAGCCTATCCCAGCTCTCTCTGGGTGAAAGGCAGGGGTCCACCCTGGACAGGTCACCAGTCCATCACAGGGCCACATAGAGACAAACAACCTCACACACTCACACTCACTCCTATGGGCAATTTAGAGTCACCAATCAACCTGACATACATGTTTTTGGACTGTGGGAGGAAACCAGAGTACCTGGAGAAAACCCACGCAAGCACAGGGAGAACATGCAGACTCCACACAGAAAGGCCCCTGATGGGTTTCAGACCAGGAACCTTCTTGCTGTTAGAAAACCGTGTTAAACACTTTTCCACTGCCAATTTTCTTACATATACAAAATAAATATGGTTAAAACACAATCACAGTATTAGCTGCCACTGAGCATACTGAGGTCACGTCCTTAGTATTTTAGGAAATACAGAGCATTGTGCAACAAATTACTAATTCACACTTGCACCTTTTGGTGGTAATTGAATGTGGAAATAGCCTGCCAGGGTAACAATCACTGATTATATCCACTTTCATTTTGACACATAGTGATGGTCATTAATTGAGGCAGCCGTTATCATTGTAGACCTGCTGTAATTGAAGAACTGTTGCACTGCTGCAGTGTGTGTGTGTAAATGTCAGTCCACTTGCTCTGTGACTGTGCTATGAAACCAATTATAATCCTGTGTAATGAAACATGCCCCAGGCTGTAAAGCAAAGACCCTCACTAAACCAGGAACAGTCTCTGTGTAGACCGGGTGATGTGCCCTTATCAAACACAAATACTGCTGTTCCAAAGAGGGGCCCTGATGAGGAATCACGTCCCTGTTACAAACAATGTGTACAGGTTGGTTGGGACACTAGTAAGGAGGGGCTCCATAAAGTGGAGCTGGGGTTAATGGGAATGTGAGAGGTTTTCCAAAGTAACTCATTGAAAATTGGATCAGAAAGGATGAATGTCACATCCCAAAATTCATGATTTCAAGTTGCATTGAATGTGAATACAAAAACTACAAAATGTCATGGGGTCCAATGGGCTAACCAACCAGCATTGGATACATGTTTTGATTAATTTAAGAACAGTATAAGGTAATAAAGTGGACTAAATACTGACAGATATGCTGTTATTCCTGTTATTGTATCTGTCAGATCCCACATGACAAGTACAATGTTATTTCAGAAACCTCTCAGCTTGAGCCCAGTGTTTTTTTAAACCCAAGCTGTGTGTTTACTGCTTCAAAGTGAAATGTTTCCCGACTTAGTCTGAGTTTAAATTGGAGGCTCTAGACAATCAATGCAGGTCTCATTCCTGTGAGGAAGAGGGAGACTCTGGTGGTGCTTAAACAAACACTCCTTTCTGTCTGTCACTTTCTTCCTGTTCTTGCTCTCTCTCTTGAATTCATGATATTCTCTCAGAACTCTCTCTCTCTCTCTCCCTCCCACACACCCACACACCCACACACTTAAAGACTCACCATGCTTCTGTCCAATCTCCAACAGAAGAGGCTCTCCCAGCTCAACGGTGAAGGTTTTGTTCTTCTCATACTCCTCATCATCAATAATCTTCACCTCGATGATCTTCCTGTTATAAAGAGAAGAAAGAAGATGAGACTCAGCCAGTGAAGTGCAGATAATTAACCTTTTAAGTTTTATAGTTCTCTAATAATAAGACCATGTGTTCACGATAAAAGTGTTTCCAGCAGGCTATTAAAACAGGAAGTCTCACCCTGCGTGGCTGGAATCAGACAAGAGGTCACTTCTGCTGCTCGAACACAATTGTCATACAATCACAACGGTCTTAGCAACCAGTTAGCAGCAAATAGGATAATGTTAAAAATGAATATGATGAAATTAGCAGTTCTCTGCTTGCTCTAGAAGAGTCTGATGAAGGAAAAAATGAAGGCTGCTGTCCATGTTGCCGTTGCTCAGTGGGACATTATTTGAGGCGGCTCACTCACTCACCCCACCCACCCCAGGCCCTGATACTTTTTTTTTTTTCCTGCAGCAGAGAGTGATGCAATGCAATGTGCAGCACAGTCACCACTGAGACATTTTCAATTAAGAGGACTCAGGGGAGGGCACCAAAATGCAGTGCAGTGTTTTAAGGGGACACGTGCCACAAACAAAAAACAGAAATGCGGGTGCACAATATGAGCTGTGCCTTAGTAGAATAAGAAATAAAATGAGATGGCAAATTTGCAAATAGTGGCAAGAAAGTGTGTGAGGACTAACGGTGTCTTCGCTTTATGCAAGTTGTATAACAGGTGTGGACAAATGTTTTTATATTCTATAGTCACGGTGTTTCTCATCAGTTCGGCTTCTTTCTAGTCTGTTTCACTCAGAATATATAATCTTCATCAAAACAATCCGTCTGTATCTGACAGGCAGAGAGGAAGAGAGCCTGTTCATTTCCACCTGGATGTGTCATCATTCGCTTCACTGTCAGCCATGTTGACTGTGATGCCGCAAATAGGCTTCGGTTCAGCCGAGGGAATCAGGAGGGAGAGGTGCGGGTGGGGGAGTACCTGGGAGGATGGAGGGATGTGAGGGGGTGAAGGAGGAGGTGGTGTGGAAGTGGATTGTATTCACTGGTGAGCTGTCACAGCCACAGTGCATAAAACTGGCTGGATTAGCTACTTCCAACGTTACATTGGGCCAACTCTCAACAATGCTGGCAACAAAATGTATATATTTAGTCAGATGTGACATACAAGAATGAAAACAGATAATGTCTTAATCCCCTCCGATGTAAACAGCAATCATTATGCACAACCAACTGGATTAAAGCCTAGGGAAAGCACTTCTACTGTTCTTCCACTGAGTCTTGAATGCCATCAAGTTTATGTTACCGCTGAGGGAAGCTGAGAGGAGCACAGTGTGTGAGAGAAGGAAACAGAGGAAAAGGACCAGAGAGAGAAGGAAACAGGAAACAGAAAGAGGCTGAAGGAGGAGAATGAGTAATGCACTGACTCCACTGAGATTTGAAAGGTTATGACTCAATACATGCAGAGTTCACTCGGGGGGACAACACATGCACTATTTTGTCTTTCTATAGATGTGAGGACACTGACATATTGCATTCCTTAGCCCCTTTTCCTAACCTGAACCTTCAAACCCACATCTTAGCCCGTTCAGCTCCATGTTCACACTGTATGCATGAAAACATGTTCTAACTAATCGCTTGGGGGATCATAAACACATGCATGCATTAATGGAGCTAATTTACACATGCACACACACATGCACACAGATGGTATTTCTCTATTCCCATCTGTGCTCTCCTCTCCATCTCAATCTCGGGATCTCACAGGCCGATACCGGTTCCACAGAGCTGTGTTAATGACAGAGTATGGGTGGTTAGAGTAGAGTTTTTTGTAAACCATACTTTGACCTTCTTTTGTTTAAAAAATTACTGGTTACGAATTTTTCATTGGGTAAATGTAAATGGAAATTCCTGGAACACAAAACCAAACTCCAGTAAATAAGAGTCCATGCTGGTCCTGGACCTCAGCGAGCATGTTAGCAGCATTAGTTCTAGTCGGCTGAGCAGACGTTCCCACAAGGCAGTGGTCTCTGAGATACAGGGGTCTCTGTTGTTGTGAGCTCCATGTATTCAGCTGTAGTTGTAAATAAAATTTCAAGGGCTGTTAGAACTCTTGTTATGAGAGGTCTGTAGCTTTATTTATTGATTTTTTTTTTAGCTTTTCTGATTCAAATCCCCAAAATGCTAAAACAATCTATGTACCTTCTACCTTGTTACTTTTTGACACCTGCTCCCCAGAAATTTCCTCTGTCAGACTGTAGCCTCAGTCCATCAACACACTGACGCAAAACACAGACACACATACACACCTCACGTTCAGTGAAGGCAGAACTCACACTGCCAGAAATAGGCTGAAAAATGTGAAAGCAAAAAAAGTGTAAAACTAGTCAACAAAAGCTATTTCTGATTGAAAAGCCCCAAACAGAATCAAGTGGAGTGTAAATCAGTTTAATCAGTGCATTTTATTTCACTGCTGTGGAATATATGGAAGTGAATGATTGATTGACAATTTAATTTGATTAGTCATGACCTCATTGCATTACTTAATGGACAAAACCTCTCTTTATATCTGTCTCCATCTCCTTCCATTTTCTTCTGGCTCTAGTGTGACTTTTGATTTACAACCACTCTGTGTTTATGTGAGTGTGTGTGTGCACATGTTTGCAGGCAATGAAAGACTGCATGCCATATTTTAAAGTGCCCTGAGCATGTGTGTCTGTATATTTCTGTGAGAGAGAGAGAGAGAGAGAGAGAGAGAGAGAGACAGAGAGAGAGCAAGAGAGAGAGAGAGACAGAGAGAGAGCAAGAGAGAGAGAGAGAGAGAGACAGAGAGAGAGAAACAGCAGCAAACAACTCATTTTCTTGAGTGAGGTTGATTTATATACACACTCCAGTTATACCGTTTCTGCTTCTAGCTGAAGCTCTAAATCTCTCTTGCACACACACGTGCACACACACACACACACACACACACACAGAGTTGGGAGAGAAATGCTGCGACACAGGAAAATCGAGATCATAAAAATGTTTTAGAACAACAATTCTGTCCACAAGGACAGACTTTTCCTTAAGCAAAACTGGCAGTCCACTTTCCTTGACTCTTTTTTTGCAAAGATCAGACCTTCAGCTGACCACCAGCTCAAAAAACAGACTTATGGTAATTTGATTACAACTCAAAGACGGATTAAGTGATAAGAGTTGGTCTGTTATTTCTTTCTGGCTCTGTATTAACATATTTTTATACTAAACTAAATGTGGAATTTGTGATCTTGCTAGCAAAGCCACTGCCAAGCAGAAAGGTTTTGCAATTTTGAATGCGCAGCATGATGTCATGATGTATGACACACTGGTCTGGTGATGCAACGGCACTGGGACAATTAATATGTGAAACTCACACTGAACTATAATCCAGTTCTCACATGACAGGCATCTGCTGTGTGGTGGAACCGCCACGACTTGATGAAGAGGCACAAATCCAGCTTCAGTCCTCCCCTGTAATGGCTATCAGAACTCAAAGCCATGAATGGGATTTGAGAGGCCTCTGACAGCCCAATCTTCAGGCTTACTGCCTGAAGCAGACTCTCTGAGGGCATCCAGGAAAGAGATGAACAAGGCTGGAAGACTGACAGATGACAGACGATGGAGGGGAGGAAGGGCGTCAGAATCTGAAGCACCTATGGGAGCTACAGTATGGAACGTGTGCTGTATGGCTGGCATGGAGACAATGGAGACAGGAAGATGCAGTGGATCTGGTAATGCCTTTCTATCTGCGTTAATTTGTGCTGGATTAAGCACCATCACGATAATCCAGAGGAGCTACTGTACTGTTATGTGCTGGGAATAGAGGAGACGAGAGGAAGAGCACAAATGACAGCAAGAAATGTCCAACATTAGACAACAAATGATAGAAGAGACTGACAGAAGGGTGACATGAAAAGCGATGGCTAGAACATGAGATACAGCAGGTGGACGGGAGAGAAAAATGGCATGACATCTAGGAAAAAAGCAGGATAAAAAAAAGAAGGCAGGGTAGAGCAAAAGAGAAGGAGATGTAGAAGGGAAATTAGAAGAATGAAGAGGAAAACAGAGCAAGGAGGGAAGAAAGAGGCACCGATCTCAGCAATAAAATGGGCTGACAGGGTTTGATCTTGTCGCCCACATGAAGGCTGGGCTAGATTGAGAAAGCATGTACGCACTACTATGACTTCTCCCACTGGGATAAACGTAGAGTAGAGCAGATAGGAGCTGACACATGCAGTTCTCATACTATACAGTACGCACATGCATGCATGTAGTGCACAATCTGCACAGCTGCATGAAAGTCCACACACAAAAAACTATGCTTTTATTTCTCTCTCGATCGTCTCCTCCCCCTCTTCAATTCATGTTCACATGCAAATCAATGGGTGTTGTGTATTGCTGCAAAAGTAAGTATGACATCCGACTTCCCACTGGAGTTACAATGGAGGACGTAGTCTGCAAATATGTGTTATTTCTGGTGTATTTTGAAGTATATATTCTTTTGATGTGTTTATACTTAGAGCCAGAAAGTAAAAAACACTCCTTTCCTCTTGCTGCTGTATGTGTCCTAATTAAGAACGTTGCATACCCCCCACAACTCCTTCTGCCTCTGCTGATCTCATGAGAACTGCACTTAACAGTTTTCAAGAGGGACCAGAAAGAAAAACGAGACGGTGGTAGAGAAGAAAAGACATTAACATTGAAAGGAAATATGCAGCATGACCAAAAATGAGGGGAAGGGTTTGAAGAGCCTGTGCACTGATGCTTGTACATGTGATTAAACTGCAGAAAACAGAATTCACACTTCATTAACACCTTTTGGATACTGAAAAAAAAAAAAAAAAGCTGATGGACTAACAACTTACTGTGGCTGAAGATTTGAGGCTCCATCATATGAAACACACCCAGACTCATCCCATTTTTACATTGCAGCTTGCCCTCCTCTGTGTAATTTTGTGTCCGTTAAGAAAGTGAGGCAAGAAGGTATCAGGGTCCTGGTCTGACAGTGTGAAGGGGGTTTGGGTTGCAGGGGAACCAGTTTGTCTCTGAACGGAAGAGCCCGATCTCTAGAGAGCACATGAATCTGTGAGTCAGCTGAGAGGTTTTTTTTTTTTTTATTTGGCTTGTTTATCATGGGTCAGGGGCTCGACCAAACACTTTGACTTTATGTAATAGTTTATGTAAGAGCTTGTGTTGCCCGCCATTTTGCATCTTCAAGTAAAGATCCGGGTACATCTTAGTCCTGGAAAAACACTCCAGTATGAGGATGGAGGAAGGAAGCTACATCTCAGCAGCGACAACCTTGTTAGTACAATCATTACTCATTTACTTAAGGCCGCACTGCGTTTAGTCCATCAGGAGAGAAAAACAACATGTTGTTTTAAAATCTAAGACACTCTACAGATTTTTACAGCCAGTGTATCACTTCCACTTGCAATGTGGACTTTTATGATGTAACAATAAGATCTCTTTTTGACGTCTGGTAAGTGCATCAAAATTAACCATCAATGCCAGACTCGGTGGCTTGACAGTGTTACAATTAGAAACTGTTGGTACATTGGTGGTGACCAACATAACAGCCCCCCTTGTCCTTCCAAAGTTGTTGTTGTTGAGTTGCAGAACATGTTTAAAGGTTTTGACAGCCAGTTCTGATCTTTCCCCTCCCACAAATGCTTTTAATTATACATCAGCATCAGTGCAGGGATGCACACAAAGATGGATGCAAATGAGGATGGACAGGAAGAGAATGACGGGAGAGAAATAACAAAAAGGAAAATTGAGGCAAAGAGGAAGGAAATAAACAGAAGCGAAGAAACAAGCCATTGATTGTAAGCAGGAGGATTCAGTAGAGGCCAACAGACTGAGAAACTAAAACCAAAGTGATGAAAATCTAAGTTGGGGAAAAGATTTTACATCAAAATAATTGGTTTAAGAGGTTAGACAGACAGACAGAACAAAAAATAAGAGACACACACACATTACTTCATTTGAACACCTCCTTATGTTTCTTTCATTTTTATCTTGGGTGGGAAAATTATGAAAAATAAGCAGCATTGAAGACAAAGAAATGAACAAGTGTCAGGCACTCGTCCTCTTTTCTCATTGTTCACATCCCATGTTCTATGACCTCCCTCTCTCATTTGTCTGTTCTCATGTATGTTGTAACATAGCTCATCATATATTTATGTTCTGGTTGAGTTGGGGTCTGTTTGATGAACACTAATAACACAAAGGAAAAATCCACAGTCTCATTTACTGTATCCTCTCCATCCTTCTCGTTGATACTACACAATGTCTGACTGAAATAAGCAAAGATTACATTATGTTTATATCATACATTTCACACATGCACATATACTAAACATCCTGTGCATCAGTTAATACATAGTCCACATAGGTGTTACGGTGAAACTGTGCCAATTTAATTGCACACATGCTTGATATTTAGATGGATCTTTACATCTAAACCAACTAATAACAGGTGGAGAAAAGGGAATTTACCTGTGTTAGAAAGGAACATACAGTTTTTCAGCTGTTATCTCCTACTCAGTGATGAAACACATTTTTAATTTGCCTAAACCCCGTGACACACCATAGGCCTTTTAAGTTTCAGTCATGGACCAGTTATCCACTTTGCCCAGACGACAATCCAGTTGTGATTAAATTTACAATACAGCTCATAGGGGTTTTGAGAATATTTGGCCGCACAGCAGAAGTTTGTAATGACTGACTGCTGCTAAGAGTAAATATAGTTAGCAGTGGCTCTCAGAAACATCCTGCAGACAATGTGCTTTGTGTGAAATGACACTTTGCTTTGATTGACTGGCATTGGCAGCTGAAGGTGTGGGTCTTTAAGCAGTGTGAAATATACTGTATCACTGTGCCAAACACTGCAAAGCTTCCTGAGGCCAAGTGCCAAAAGCTCTCACTCACACACATACACATCCTAATTCTCTGCCGCTGGCACAGGAAGAATTACCATTCTTCTTTTTCTTTCCCCATAATCTCCTTAACTCTCTTTCTTTCACCTCCCATCTCTCTGTCCATCAGCCCTGGCGCCAACAGCTGGCCTTACCAAATGTGACATCCATCGTTCCCTCCTCTCTTCTTCCTGTCCTGTTTTACCTCACCTCCTCTAGCCATCATTTGTGTCTGTACTGTCTCAACCCACCTCCACCTGCCCTTTCCTTTCCCTCTTGCCTTCTTTCCCAGCGATTCATCTGTCTTTCATTCCCCCTGACTGGGTCTCTGTGTGTCTTTCTGTCTCGCTCTCCTCCTGTGCCCATTCGTCTTTCTCTTTCTCGCTCTTTTCTGCATTCCCATTTACTGCCAGCCACTGAACCTATTCATCCACTTCTGACACCCTGACTCTCCTCCTGTGTCCCCTTCATTCATCTATCTGTCTTTTATCTATCACTCACAAAACCCGCACAACTGTGTTTATAACATGGAGGAGGCGAGAGGTTTTTACTGTTGGCCATCAGGGGGAATTAGAGTGAGGAATGTCAATGTGCCACAAATAATATTACTGTGCATCAAGAGATTAAATAATATTCAGTGGGTAAACTCTAAAAGTCAGTGTAATTGGCAATTTCCCAGCTGCATTAGTTCATAATGTAAGAATTGCTTACAATGATTCCAAACACCTCTAGATGCATTAATACTTAAGACCAACATAATAAAATACAGCAGATAACTCTGGTATGAACTAGATTTTATTAGTTCTAAGGGATGTCCTTTCAATATCACAACACTTATTTTGAAGGAAAAGTTCAAGTGGACTGTGGGTTCAAGGTAAAGGTCTAGTGTCTAGTCTTCTTTCTATTTGCTCATGTTTTTCTCTCTCCTTCACAGGCGTATATCTCTCTCTCCTGTTTACCCTTCACCTGCTATTCTCCCCCCTATTTCTATTTACTGACCATTAAAACTCAAAGTCGCCTCTACACCAGGCTTTACTGCCACTGTGTTTATAGTACGCTGAAAAAATAAATAATCACAGGCCGCGGGGCAGACTAATAACTGCTTATAAAAGGAGTGACCTTTTAAAAGCACAGGCCAAACACTCTTAATCCCTCTCACAAACACTCACTGTTCCAACTTCAACTAACATTCACGCACGAAAATCCACATAAGAAAAAGGAGCACCCATAAAGAATTTAAAGCGCTGGAGGAGGAGGCAGGAGAGCGATAATAGAGTGAACGGCGGCAAAGATGGAAGGCAAACAATCAGGCGACGCAGCAAAAACAGAGAGCAGAAGAGGTGAGAAGGAACGGATGGCTGAATGATAAGACGTGTGAGATGATATATCATCCTGTAAAATGAAGCCGGAGACAGAAAAGATATCTGTGATAGGAAGAATAAAAGTTAAGAGATGACAGGCTGGGAAGATGGATCGCACTAAGGTGGAGGGCTATAAGAAATAGAGAGAGAAAGCTGAGTGATAGATTGATGACTGGTGAGGAAAAAGGGGCAGATTGGGGTAGAACATTAAGCAGGAGAGGAAGAGAGTTAGAAAGAAAAAAGAAGAAAGAACTATAGGAGAGAAAGAGACCATGGGTAAGTGGAACGATGATGACAAAGACTTAAATGAAGTCAGATGGAGAGAAGAAGAAGAAGAACTGTATTGGAAAGAGTCCTGAGGAGGGAGGGTGAGAGATGGGAGTTGAGTCACATTGTTTCCTCCGCAAGCCATTAGTGATTTAATCACCCTGACATCACTGTGTGTGTATATGTGTGTGATGTGTGTGTGAATCTGTTGGTGGTACCAGATCACCCTGAGCTAGTGCAGTCAGGAACTGGCTCATCTTCCACAGCAGCAGGGATCCATCATGTCAGAACCAAGTTTCTCAATACAGGCCACAGGTTTGAAATGCCCTGCACATCTACAGTATATCTGATAGTAGCAGCATGACTTTATAACTGATAATATCACTAGAAACAAATTGTGACATAACCAATAAACACTTATATCAATATCAGTATCAACTCTTGGTAACACTTATTTTCATCACCTAGAGTCAGCAATGAGCTGTTAAGAGACAAGATGCAAGAAAATTTTCATTTAAACTAAAAGCCCATAAAACCCTTTGGTCCTCAAATTCTAATCCTTAAAAGTCTTATTCAAGCCTTTGCCATGTGTTTGCTTTACATTAAGGGGCAATTGCCTCTTTCTGCAATCTGAATATTCCTCTTATTTGCTGTAAAACCTGACCAGTGTTTCTCTCGTATACTGCAGAGTGCATTTTACTTCATTAGAATGATATTACAATCCCAGCAGTCTGCGACAAACAAAAGGTCACTGCTCTAATCGAATTTAATAATGCCCTCTGCCCAATCTGAGGATAAATTATTGGGCAGTGTGAGGTAATGCAAACAGCATGTCAGCAAAGTTGCATAGGAAGAAGAAACAGCAAACAGACTTTACTTGCCAAAAGTCTGAATTGAAGTTAAATGTGTAAATAAAACAGTTCAAATGTTCAGAAGTACAGAAGAAAGAAAAAGGGAAAAATTAAACTAATAAAAAATTCATATGATTTGAATCTTATATGCATTAAAATATTAAATTGTGAAATATTAATTAGCACCAAAAATGTAAGAAGCACAAACGAGACTACTAGGCAAGATAGAGGAATTAAGCACAGAATGACACCCCTGTCCAATCAGATTACAGTATATGAGTCATGTGACTCAAAAAATTTTATAACAGTGTTTATGAACTGGGAAACAAAAAAACAAAATTTTGGACATTTTAAAAAGGGGAAAAGCAGTTTCTTATTGGCCTTTGCACTGGATATTAAAATATGTACCTGCTAAATTCATTGGAGGCACCGAGCAGATGCAGGGTGCCCTTCATCAGATGGTGTCAGGAGTGAAGAACTAATTAAAAAAGACTTCAACATATGTTTATCTTCATCTATGAAACAACACAAACGCTGGATTTATGGGTCTTTACAAAAACAAGAGCATTAGTGTGTAGCAGAGGCTACAGGGCTTTGCAAACCTACCTAATTTGTTTCTAGGAGCAATCTCAGCATAGTAAAATTAATTTAATGAATTTCTAAGAGGCTTCCATGTGGAAGTCTAACCTCTGACATACATGCAGCAGCTAGTCACTCTGCTGAGAAAGAATTTAAAACCGTGAACAAGCTTGCAGTCAAATTAAACAAACGGCTAACCCACCCTGGAGCTTGTACCCTGGCCTTGTTGGTCAGTGAACCCAGCGCTGAGCCCTTTAATGTGGTTTCATCGTGGAGGGGGGAGGCCCTGAGCTGATGGGGAGCAGGGAGTAGAGGGTGGTACAGTGGATTGAGGCTCCAATCATGGGCATGGAAGGGCAGCAGACTGGCAGCCTGTTGCGGAAGCTCACGGTAGGTCTCCAAGCCATGATTACAGGGTGTGTGCAGTCTCCAGGGGTCTGATCACAGGCATTCGTCAGGGTGTGCATGTGCTTTTATGTGTGGGCACAGGACTGACCGAGGGGTGTGTTTGTGTGAGTGTGTCTGTGCTTGGCAAAGAAAATTGCTGGGACTGCAGGGCTTTAAAAAAAAAAAAAAAAAAAACAGCCTGAGGGGAAGGTGCAGGGCAAAAAAAAAAAAAACAAAAAGAAAGTGGAAGAGGAAGAAAAGTAAAGAGTTACAGGGATGCTAAATGGCAGAACTGTATAAGAAAGAGGAAACAACAACGGGGGAGAGCAGACAGCCAGAAACAGACAGAGGTGGCAGGATTAGCACTTCAAAGCCAAAGCTGCTGTAAGCTGTTCTGCTATTTTATCACTGCAACATCAGCCCTCTAACAATCTACCTGCCTTAACCACCACTGTAAAATCCTTGACTGCAACTTTTACTGTCATAGGCCCACAGATCAATACATGTTTCTATTGTTAAGCAGCAGCCGTGCGAGACAAAGACACTGGGAGGGAGGCAGAGAGAGAGAGAGAGAGAGAGAGAGAGAGAGAGAAAGAGAGTGAGGCACCAGAGGCAGGGGATGAAAAATGGGTTAAAACTGTGTTTAGAGGAAGCCAGACGTGCTCTGTGGCTGTGTGAGGTGCTGTCAGTCGACGTATGGTCTTATGGATAAAAATGTCAATAGGCAAACGACAGACGACGGCTGCCACAGCAGGAACATAATGCACACACACAGAGAAACTCTTCCAAACACACACAGGAAAAGCTCGGCAAGTTGTTAAAAATGTTGACTTAAGCTACTTAACTTTGACTGCTGACATAAGAGCAGATGAAGAGAAAAAGGGTGGCGGGGTTGTATAGAAAAAGAGTCAACGAGGAGGAAGAAGAGGTAGGAAAAAAAAGAGGAGAAGAGGGAGCGTATAAGTGCAAAATGAAAAAGACCAATAGAGGATGGCTTTGTATTTCTCCTGTGTGTCTTTGTTTTTGTTCTTTGACTGTTCTGTTCTTTGTTCTTTATCATCCAGGCTCTTTTTATCTTTTTCTGCCCTTCGTCTTTGTCCCTGCCTCCCTTGCAGACCATGACTATGCTGAAATATGATTTGCTCTTTAATCTTCATAATCCATTTGGCCAATTAATGTTTTCCTTTACTAATTAAAGAACCAACAATAGATGTGTATGTCCCACACTCTCACACTGGTCGATGCGTAGAATCTGTGAATAAATGCGAGGGAAGAGGAATAAGAAATGAAATCACTGGGAGGAGAGAAATAATAGGGGGAGCAATCATTCTCCTCTCAGTATTTAAGCTTTCAGTCCAGACACATGACAGCCAAAAAACAAACCCTTGGAAGAAAATGACAAATCAAAACACAACAAAGTTGCTTTTCTACTCCCATAATTCCCCCCTTTTATTCATGATCTTTCTTTCTTTTCAACATTTCTGTCTCTTACTGTCTCCTCTTTGTTGTGCTTACAATGGGAGGGATCAAAAGTTACTAAGGCAACAAACAGGGAGAAGGAGGAAAAAAAAGAAAACCCTGTCATCCTTACACAGACGCAGGAATCCTGACGTTTTTCAGCAGTAAGATGGGGGAAATGTAGGGAGGCAGAGACACAGGGGGGGGGGGGGGTGAAAGCGTTTATCTGCCTACTTTCAGGCGGCTTTTTGAACCTGAAAGGATGTGGGCTCTGTAGAAGAGAAGGGAGAAGACAGAGGGAAAAATGCAACTGTGTGGAAAAGTGTGGAAATTATCATGAAAAAACTACAAATACCTGCCTTGCAACTGTCACAAAGACGCGGAGTCATTTTGTGCAGTATTACACCGTATACTGTACAGTATATATGCAGGACAATATACAACTAAAGCCTGACTAAATACTGCAAAATTATAATAAGCTGGTTTTAATGATGGAGTTCTCTGTGGTATTTGTGAAAAAGAGACTCTACTGATACGATACATTAATCAACATTTTCATGTTAATTTACAATTGTCCTCATTAAGGTGACAGAAAACAGAAATCCAGTCACTATCAAATTTACGTCCAACTCGTTGCATACACTGTAAATGCTTTGACAAGGTTACCAACACACTGCAATCATGTTTGTAAGGTTATACTTTAAAGTAAAACACAGAAAACAACAGCAAGACCTCAGAATTGTTTGACTGGTCCAGTATATGATCAGAGGCTGTTCCTGGGTTTTCAGGGGATATTTTCTGTTATCAGCTCAGGGCATACATTTGCCCAGCAGGCAGCAGCGTGCACACTAACCAACCAGAATACATGCTGTGTTTGTGACAAACACGCTGTGACAGCTTTAATGTGGGAAATTTACGCCAACATTCTTGAAATAATGTGTTTTTCTACTCCTTGATTGGTTAATTGTACCATTACCTGTGATGCACAGCACTCAGGCTGCTTTATTCTGGTGTCTGCTCAGCCAATCTAGTAAACAACACATGCTCAGACTTTCAACACTCTGACATTGAAGAATAAAATCTAAGCTGCTGTCTGACACCGGTTTAATCTCCATATGATAAACAGTTTATTAAGCAGCGCACTGATAAGCAGGAAGGGCACAATGTGCAGACATACTGATTGTCTGAAGAATGCTAAATTGTGTATGAGAGTGTACAGTATGTGTGCAGGGGGAAGAGGAAGACGTGATGTGACTCCCATTAGGTGAGCAACAAACATGACTGTGGAAATATAATGAGCTGTTGACACACATGCATGCACCTGCAGCAGCAAGCGAGCACACAGACATGAATGCATCCGTATGTATGTATGTGCGCAGAGAGACCCACACTTGAATGCACACACTTTCCACACTGCGCGCACACACGCAGCGCAGAGCTCTCGGGGATTTGGAGTTCAAAGGATGTTTTATTTTAGGAACAGCTTTGGGTTAGTCACCCTACTTTGGTGACAGACGGAGAAACAGGTTGCAAATATCAAACACTCAACAAGCACTGTGACGCGCGCGCACACACCCACCCACACATACGTAAACACACAAACACACGGGCTCACGCGCTCGCTTTTCTCGTATTTCCTCAGCCTCTCTCTTAATTCCAAAAAAACATCTCGCCAAGGGGAGAATGTGTTGTTTCAAACTTACAAGCTGACTTCTCCTTCACCAGCAGCTAATGTATGATCACAGCCCTTCTGACAGCTTTGTCAGAAACACTAAGAAGTTGTGTTTGGGCTTCATTAACACAACACAACATGGCAGGATGCTGGGATTACAAGTAGATAAAAGTCAATATTGTAAAGTGGTAATTCAGCTTATACACTTCAGGGGAGGCTTCACTGAGCTCTATGATCCCATTAGAAAGCAAAAACCTGATTATTCTCCATCAGTGGAAAGATGCCAGTTGAATCATTTTGTTGCTTGCACCGATAACGATTGTGGACCCCACCCCCGCCAGGAGTTGTCCACTCTTATCTTGGCACCTTGAGGCCATGGACTCATTAAAAGGTAACTACATCTCCAATTTTAGTTGGAACCCTGAGTGTAGCACTGTGAGTGAGTCACTGTTTGCACTGTACTGTACTCACTTAAGCTCCAATTCCCATACAGCCTAGTTTCACCAGCAACTCCTAGTTTAAAAGGGATGACTTAGCTAGACTTCAAGGCACGTTGGTTCAGAAGTTATTCTCTCTGGGCCTAAAAACATGAGGAATAGCTTTCCTGGTTTAGCCCTGGCCTCCAGCACTACTGTGGAAATTTTTATTTTTGACTAGGATATGTCCTTTAATTCACACATAAAACTTCTTTCACTTGCACAATATTGCCAAAAATTAGGAGCATCCTCCCTCCTCCCTCCAGTTAATCCAGAATGCTGCAGGAAGAGTCCTGACAGAAACTAGCAAGAGAGATCATATTTCTCCTATATTAGCTTCTCTTCATATGGCTCCATGTAAAATCCACAATAGAATTTAAAATCCTTCTCCCCACATACAAATCCTTCATGATCAAGCTCCTTCATACCTTAACGACCTCATAGTACCATATTATCCCAATAGACCACTTCGCTCTCAGAGTGCAGGTCTACTTGAAGTTCCCAGAGTTTCCAAAAGCAGAATGGGAGGTAGAGCCTTTAGCTATCAAGCTCCTCTCCTGTGGAACCAGCTCCCAGTCTGGGTTCAGGAGGCAGACACCCTCTGTACCTATAAGGTTAAACTTAACTTAAACCCTGAAACATCCCTTAGTTATGCTGCTATAGGCCAAGACTGCCTGAGGACTCCCCCATCATGCACTGAGCTCTCTCCACTCTACTCTGTTCAATCAATTGAGGTTTTATAGTTGTAATGTTTTCTCAGTCTAGGAAATTGTCTTTAATTTGTGTGACATCAGTGTAAAGTCAGGCTTTGGGAAAACATGAGAATGCACAGCAATTGAATATACAGGGGTAATTAAAATGCAGTCTCAATCTTTTAGCACAATAAAATGTTTGTAGTTACTAAGAGCACATCTCACATCTCTGTGAGCACATTTCAATATTAAGTCTGGTCCTGTAATCATTGCAAACTGACTTGACTGGGAGGCACCAATATCTAAAGGGCTAGCAAACAAAATGTTGCTTTCATATCAGCTGCATGAAAGTATGAAACTGTATCTTAAAGCAACGTATTTAGACTTTAAACATATGGCAGGTTGATGTATTGAAACTTTTTGTCCTCCTTTAAGAAATTCCTGACACACACACACACACACACACACACACACACACACACACACAAGGGTAGGGAGCTGAACAGTTTGGTGGCGACACCTGTTTGAAATTTATAATGAGCACACACACACACACGCACACACGCACGCACACACACACACACACACACACGCACACACCCACACGCACAAACGCACACACACACGCTGCTCTCTGTGCCTTGGCTGTGACTGTGCTGAGCTGCAGGTCAGAGGAAGGCTAAGAATAAAATGACCCTGCTGTGCTTATGTCTCTTTCTTACACACATTCACGCTGTTCACTTTGGATCTGACTTCAGCACACACATGCCCTCTGATTAACAAAAACACGAGGAAGATAGAGCTGCAGACAGATAGTGTGAGAGACAGAGAGGCTTTTAGAACCCACTGGTGAACTGGAGAAGGATACATAAAAGAAAAATTAATTGGCTGAACAGAGAGAGAATTCATTATTCTCTGCAGTTCATAATGGGAGTCCAGACAGTGAGTAAATATAGCTTCACAGTGATGTGTGTGTGTTTAGATGTATGTACATTATGTGTGATTCCAGAGTGACACTGAAAAAACATGATTTCAATGGAGAAAATAATATATTGACATTAATGTACTGGCACACATATAGACATTCATTTACTCCCACTCTCCACTGTCTCTCTGCTGCCCTTGCTTCATAATTAAGTCATGAAACACAGACATATTCTCCTCCTTATCCTTCACGCTACATTCCTCACTCTTGCCCTTTTCTCTCTACTGTGTAGAGAGAAATGTGTAGTTAAAGACTGAATATGAAACATTATGCTCTTTGTGGGAATTTATTTCCACTGTTATCCTTGCTTTAAAACGTTTACAAACCAATTTTCATTCTCATTTTGGCATTGATGCACTATTTTCCCCTTGACTTGAACGACCTGGGTGGAGCACCAGACAGTCTTAAATAGGACGATGCACTTTAGGAGAGTATGTGAAATTAAAGACATACCGCTGGGGATTAACAAGAAATAGATTAACAAAATAAGGGTCTTAGTTAAAGCACCAATGCTGCGAGTATTTACAGTATATGAATCAAAAATACACCAACACCCCCCCCCCCTCTCTGAGCCTGGACTCTGGAGATCAGACACACACACACACACACACACAGACACACACACACACACACACACACACACAGTAGTTGTGAAGACAGTTCATTGGCCTTAAGCTTTCCTTTGACCCTAACCCTAAAACCAAGTCCTCAAAAAAAAAAAAAAAAAAGTCCTCACAAGGATGAGAATAAACATGTTCAGACAATCATAGAAAGACGTGTGCACAGACACACACGGTGTGAGCTGTCCATAGTGCTGAAGAAGATGCTAAATACATTGCACACCTTCTATTATGAGGATTTCATTGTTGCGAAACAAGACATGACAGGAGGGGCAAAGAGCAGTAAGGAGTGTGAGATTATTTTGAGTCTCATTAAACCGTCTAGCAGCTGAGAAGAAACTTGGTAAAGTACCTTTAAATACAATTAGAGCATGTGGAATTGCACTCTTCTCTCTTCACTCCCTTTCCTCCTCCTCTCGTCAGTTCAGCTCCAAAGCCTTTCAAAAGGATTTTCTGCAGCACGTTGTTCACCCCCATCCTCCCTTCTCCCAGACAACCGTCCACATTTTACCACTCTACTCTTTTGACACGCTTTTAGAAGATCTGTTTCCAAAAAACTGAATAAATAAGGAATGTTACACATTAATATGAAGCTGTTTTAATGGGGGGAAAATAGACAAAATTACATAAACTAAACTATTATGCATAAGTAAAGAAAGTCATACTGTAAGAGGGACAAGAGAGAATAGACTTATGCTGTGATTCAACTAAATTGCCTTGGCAGTAAAGCCTCTTCCCCTGAATAAAGGGTTAGACAGAGATGGATGGAGAAAATGGGCTTAAATAAGAGAGAGGGTGGGGTGGAGAGGAGGTCAGAAAGAAAAAGTGGAGGAAGATGAAAAGGTGTCAGGTGAGGGGGAGAAGAAAAGTTTGACAGTTTAAACACAAGGTGAAAGACAGAAGGCAGGAAGACACAAATGACGATGATGCGTAGGAGCGAGGGTTAGGGAGGGAGTGGAGATGAGATGGCAGAACAGACGTGAAAAGTAAAGAGGGGAGGGATATTATGAGAGAGTATAGACCTAAGGAGTAGATGAGGGTGAGTGTAAGAGATAATAAAAAAAGAATGATAAATAGAGAGATCAATGGACTGACTGAATGGATGTGTACAGTAGGTCTGACTAATGGATACATTGCTTACATGAAAGTATAAAAGCAAATATCACAGAGAGAAACCTGAAAAGATGAAAGCTCAGATGAGCATTAACAAAAGAAAAGAGAAGATTCAAGAGCCCGAGCATGAAGGATTAAGAGAGACGTGAACAGGGACCAGGGAATCATCAAATTCCTCTCATCCACCTCTAAAACTGAACCTTGGTTATACCATTTCTGCAGATATCTTGCAGCCAAACAACATTCACATTCACTAGTCTAGATGTTGGAATATTTCCATGGATAGTTCAGTTTTGAAGTGAAATTTCTGACTAGTTGGTGGCACAATAAATCCTATTGAACTTGGAGATTAGTGTTGTTAAAAAACTGAACAGGCAGTATGTTCTGTCCTCTTACAAAATAGTATTTTAACTTCCCATGTGTTAAATAAACCTGCAATACACCCAGTGTCTTTTATTTCATTTTTCTAGCATCAAATGTGTCTGTTAGTCTGTGAAATTTGCTGAATCTCTTGTGTAACAACTTGAAAAACTCATTTTGCACACATTTTTACGGCCAATTACATTAGTACTGCTTGCTGAATGTGAATGTAGTGTCCTAATCAAAAGGTGTGTCCAAAGTGATTCCCAGATGCTTCACAAATACAAGTCCTGAGTTGCTGACCCACGTACAGTAGATGAAGAGAAAACTGTTGTTGTTTACTCTTGACCCACAAAGCTGCAATCTCCCGGCTGTAAAACATCTCTATAATCCTCTTGCTGCAACCCACTAACAGAAGTTTCAATTTCAGCAAATCTAATCTTCTGCAGTCTCACATCAGCTTTTATATAGTTTCCTGTACTGACACACCAGCTACAGACTATTACGGCACTACCTGAGGGCAGCCTTGATCCTACACTATATCTCTTATCCCCCACCCCCATCCCCACATGCCTTCCTGACCTCACTTTTAACCAGCAGCAGTGATTATATTATTGATAGTGCATCACACACACACACACACACACACACGCACACACACACACACACACACGCACACACACACATGCACACACATGCACACACACAGTCTACCCTTGTAATGACACTCCTAGAGGCTGCCTCATGTCAGATGGCCAGTTTCTTGTCCATTAAACCATTAACTAAATTCTGGTTCTGGCACACATATACACACTGTTGTACTCTTTGTGGGAACCCTCAGTGATCCATTAGCTCATACCTTTACTTTCTGACCACAGTGCTTTACTTTAACCTAAACGTAATCTTAACCATTAAGTCAGGTCTAAACCAGAGCCATTTAAAGACCAAACATGACCTCGTACTAAAACTAAAATCGGTTCTTACAAGAGTAAAAGTACATCCACACACACGAACACACACACACGCACGCATTCAGACACATCCTGAATCTTCTTAGTCTTTTCCTAAGGGCGAGCAACAGATGACTAGCTTTTGGAGGGCCTTGCCAACATTTGCCTCCAAGCACAAGCACACACAGGAGCACACACAAACACAGTGGAGGTAATTTCATTGCGGTGATGATACTCTTGGACATAAATATACTGACTATCCCCCAATGTCACAACACTTAAGCACTAATCACTGTTCAAGCCTAACCCCAACCCTAACCCTATTTCCATCACTGTCAATCAAACAGGACCTTAAGGAAGTAGGAACCAGCCAAAGTGTCCTCACTTTGCATGAATATCCTGACTCCTTCCAGCTAAAGCTCAAATTGGTCTTCACACAGATAGACATACAAGACCACACACACAAACACACACATACAAAGTTTTATAGGCCCCAGGAGGAGCAGAGGAAACTGCCTTCCCAACCACTTTATGTATTGGTCAATTTAACACTGCTAACATCAGCATATTAAAAATGCATGCGCCCAAGGACGCAAGAGCCATTTTGTGAATGTGTATGTGTGTGCACACGTGTGTGCAGGCATTTTTATGCAGAATGGCCTACCTTGAAGAGTGGCGTTATTACACTGGTGTCTATCTTACAGAGCTATTTATACTGTGAATGTATGTTAAACACTCAATTGACCTACAATGCCATTTGTGAATGGAAGTCAATGACACAGAAAGAAAACAGAGACGGAAGAAGATGTCACTCATGGGCCAAAAATACGTCCTCCATATTTTGGCAACACAAAAAAAAAACCCATCTTCCTGAGAAACTGTAAGAAATGTAGCAGGATTTTCGGAGAGTCTCACAGTGGTCACCACTGCCACAACATAATGACAGCTTCAATAACAAAACCATCCTAGTAGCCTGACAGTGAGGGAGGGTGTAATAAGTATCGAACAGCTTGTACTGAAAGACGCTGACAGTTGAGACGTGTCCTGCTCAGTTATAGCACAGACTGACTTGACTCAGATATTGGAAAGTATTCAGTCTTTGTATTGGAAATGGGAAGGTGCAACATCCCCTGACATTGTGGAGGGATTCAAACAGTTACTGACAACAGGCCATTACTCACATGGTCTCATCGTTCTGAAACTCCAGCTTGCCAGCAGCTAGTTCGTAGTCCTCCCCTCCTTTAGCCGTGCCATCCACAGTTCGATAGGGAACAGCTACCAGGCCTCGGGCTCCTGACGTCCTGAGCACCTTCACCTCCATCACACCTACGCTCTCGCTCACCCTCTGACTGGCACTCTCAAAGGTAAAGATACCTGAGAACAGAAGAAAAGACATTAGACGACAGAAACAGTGGAAAGACATGAAAGATGAGGTTGATGACACCTACGCACTCACTCACTCGCTCTCCATGGTGTACTCTATACTGTACATAGGGAGAAGATAATAGAATGCCACCCACGGGCTCCCGATAAAAGATAATGGGCAAGGTAAACACCCACTCACTGATCCTCCCACACTTTAATTCTCTTTGGATGTTATCAAAGTCCTGTAAATGAGAGTGTGGCGACTGAGTGGAGTGGGACTTGGCCCTTTTATTACAGTTCTGTGTTTGGAAGATTTCAGATAATAAGGTCTGGCTGGTTCACTTTTGTGGAAAAGTGCTCGGTGCTCCCCATATATAAGGACTCAGTGAACAGGTGGACCTTTTCTTTCTGTGCATTTCCATGCAGTACGTACTGTTGCACAGCACCTGGATTCAAATCCGAGCTATAGCAAAACCATGCATATGTCTTTAAAATGTATTTATTATGAAGAAGCGTAAACTGACAGAGCTGGTTCTTTACATCTGCTGTGTGCATTTGTCTCCTTTGCTTTTAGTTGTGTACTCACATCTCAGTTAAACTTTAACCAAAAAACCTTGTTAGATACAGTAAAGAATGAATCAGGTATTCCTACCTGCGTGATCGTCATCGTAGATGGTGACTGTGGCCGTGTGGTTGTCCCCCAGCACGGCTTTGGGTGTGGCACTAGCATCCAGAGGGGCAGTGCCGATCTCAGGATAGCCGACCACTCGAGGGTTACTGAGATGGACGTAGAAATACTCATCTTCCTCAAAGATGTCGTCATCAATAACTCCAACTGTGATCTCTGTTAAAAGAAGTGTGTGTCGCCTTAACGGTGTCAGCCTGTGTGCAATTCCAATTTTCAATTTTACAGTATCAGCAACCTCTAATATTTGAGCCTCAGCCTCAATGACATGTGTTTTGAAAATATGTCATAAGTTATTGCAGTGACTGTTGTTTTTACCTTTAAGGGTCTCTCCTGGCTTAAACAGCAGCGTTCCCTCCACAAACTCATAATCCGAACCTGCGTTTGCCGTACCGTCCTCTGTGCGATAATCCACCTGGGGGGGGTATAAGAACACAGAGAGACGGGAAGGGGGGTGAGACGAAGGGGAGAGAGGGAGAGCGCGCAGAGCCGTCAAAGATGAAACAGGAGTGAACAGATATGAAAAGGGCAGATAAACACAAAGGGAGAGAAGAGAGAAGAGGAGAAAGAGGACAGCAAAGAAACAGAGGAGAGGCATTTGGAGAGATGAGAACAGAGGGTGAGAGAGAACAGAAAAACAGCTTCATTAAACTGAACCCTCTGGTCAGATACAGTCCGATAATAAGACTTTGAAGATAGTATGACAAAACTTTCTCTGTATCCTCTCCTTTCTCTTTGTCCTCTCTCCATTTGCCCACTTTATTAACCCCTTCCATCCCACACACAGCTTTACATACATTACTTTTATAGTCAGATAACAGTATCAGATTCTTGGTGTACACTGTGAAACTGATTTCATCTGTGTTTGTAAGCAAAGCAGAATCAGTGAGTCAGTGTTGGTGGTTCTAGTGTTGCAGTGTCATTCTCATGACTTGGATCTATTATTAGCTCTTCATGAAATGTATGAAAGTGACACAGCTGTGTAAGTGACACTTATTTTTGAATGTCTCCATTAAACTAGCTGATACTGCTGGGACTGCTGTATACTGCGGCCTGATAACATTTAGTAAATAATATTGTTTGGCTGGGGCTGAAATTTTCACTGTATGTTCAAATGAGTGAGAGAGCAGTGTAGATTTCTTCCACAGGGCAAAATCAGCCTTCAGCCATGCCGTCAGCACGCTGCTACAGAAAACACTCATGCGTCACAGCTCTATGTGTACACAAGGAGAAGAACACAGCTTTGTAAAACCCCACTAGTAATAACGAGCAGATCAGATATCATTTCACTGAGACAGACTCTCTGCGGGAGACTTGGAAGAAAACCTCTATTTCAGAGTATCTGGCCTCCGCTAAGCCCCAGATCACTGAACCTTTGCAAAAGCTTATATGTTTTCTTTGAGTTGCACCCTGAGCTGAAATCTAAAAATCTGAAAAGCGTTTTCTATTGTGTCTCCCGCTTCTCCTCAATTCTCCTCTCATCACCCACTTCTATCCCTTCGCCAGCATCCAAACAAAAAGAGAACAAGCATGCTCAAAGCCTCTGGAGGTGAGAACATCAACAGTAAAATCAGACTAAGTCTAGGAAATGTGCCAAAGATATGAAAGAGTTCAGTCCAGAGAGAAGATTTGTTTCCTCTGGTATCAGCTTCTTTTCTGAGTTTTCGTTGGCTGCTTTCCCTGGTCCACACACACTTTATTTACTTCACTTTAATTCCTGTTTTCTGAACAATCTAAAGTCTATTGTTTTTATTCTACACACACCTTAACAGTAATTCCAGGGTCTCCTCCATGTCTGCCAACGGTTAGTTTCAGTGAGCCGCAGTTTTCGAAACACTGGTACAAAGATGGTTGAAACTCTATCCTGACGGTGTGGGGGTCGTCCTCCTGGGCCTGGGTCTCATGGCTGCTCACCACCTGGAAACAAACACACACACAGCGTCAGGTGCAATGTGTCCTCCTACTCTGAATTTCATGCTAAATGCAGATGGGGTTGGGTATCTCACTTTGCGAGCCTGGTCGGCAGCGTGCTTCTTGAGGATGTTGCCTGCTCCGATCATCATCCTGGTTGCTTGGATACGGTAGAACGCTCTGCTCTTCTGCTGCTGCATCAGGACCTAAAAAAAACAAAGTGAACTGATTAACAGTGTCTTTTTTTTCTTATCTATCATGGTCATGTAAAACGTTTGTTTCACATTTTTATGGTCTTAAGTTTAGAAAAGCTTTTACATTAAAGCAGACTGAAAGTCCCTCGAGAAATTCTTTCAAAGGCTCCACAGGGAGGTGGTTCTTTTAGCTGCTAACTTCAGATCTAATGAGCCTTATCATTCCATATTAAGTGATTTCAATATAAATTTTGTGATGAAAAACAATCCTAACCACGAAAGTCCAAATCCCCTGACCACTAAGTAAAAAAAACACTATTTCATTTTTTGTTCAGTGATTCATTATGACCACAAGAACCTTAATTTATGCAGCTGAGTTTCATCTGTAGGGTAGCTGTCATTCTTGTTTACAGCACAAGGCTGAGTGACTAGCTGCTGGGGAAGGGAGGTGTGAATGCAAACAAACATCTGGGAGTTGCCCAGTGCACCTTTGCCTGCCAAACTCCTTTACTTCTCTCTTTCTCTACCAAAAAACAAAGACCACAAAACGAGTTGGAGGGGCAGCAGGGGAAGGAAGAGGGGAAGTAGAAAAAGGGAGAGCAGCGGAGGCTTGGACAGCTTCTGCAGTTCAGGATTAACAAGTGAAATGTGTGTACTAGATAAAACTGAAGAATCAATGTACCAGCTTGTTGATTACTATTCATTAAATAAACATTTGTTTACATTCTGACATTTACTTTGGTACATATCACAACAAAGTAGTAGGTGAATGACAACCATCTAGTAGCAGCTTCTTTTGTTCATTCACTAGGGATGAGAACAGACTCTGGGTAATGCAATGACAAATGCCAAATTTAACCAAAAGCTACATTTAGAAGTACAGTCCTAAAATATCAATAAACGAATTTCAACACTAAACTGCACCCAAAAATCTTATCTCAAGGTCTAGAATTGAAGTTTAGAACAGTGTTTCAAAGTCTTCTCATAGCATGAACTCAATGAAAAAAAAAAAAAAAAAATGGACCTTGAGTTAAAATTCTTTCATCATGCTACAGTACAACCTCCCAGCTCACACATCTAATGCTCTTGTAACTTACCGGGCAAAAAATGACCTGGACGGCAGAGAGGTTGCATTTTACAGTGTTGTCAGTCAAGTCAATCGGCACCTTCCTCTGTGCAGACTAGTGGTTTAGTCAGCATACAACATTACATGAGAAGTGTCCTGAAAAACTACATTCTTCTCTGTGCTAGAGAATTAGACACCCACTCCATAACTTCTCCATACTTGTCTTATATTTGGTGTGGGTTTTGTGTTTGGCTGTCCGTAAAGGCAGTGGAAAGGTTCATTTATTTATCAGTACGGAAGATGCTCTGGAACATTTTGTATAACAGCTGTGTGGTGTCACCTACAGGAACTGTCCTACCTGCTCTCACCTCAGACACCTTGTTCACACCTGAAAGTGTTACAGTGTCACCTCCAGCACAATGTCACTGACAGCAATTGCATATGAAATGTGCCGCATGAAGCTGTGTGTGTGTGTGTGTGTGTGTGTGTGTGTGTTACTGTTTAAATGTGTTCGGTGTAGAAAAGCTCAGAAAATGAGTTGGGAGGCTTTAAGTCAAAACTTTACAGAGCAAAGTAGAGAAGAGAAGTGAAGCCAGAGAAAGCCAGTCGAAAGAAATGGTGCACTGTGCTATTTTAGGCAATTTAGCTGCTTCATTTATGCTTCAGCAGCTGCTTGGCCACTAACATCCAAGTATATTCATACAGGTGTACTCACACTTTATGATCTCACACTTCACCTGACTCATCTTAACAGTTTGTGCTGCTACAGCTGCCTCAGCTGCCCAGCTAAATTGGTAGCATACTTTTAAAAACTGACACTTATTATTTTTATAATCTTTTACACAAACAGAAAAGATAAAAATGTGTGGCTTTAGACGGAGATATGTGGTGTAACCATAGCCCTTTCTTCACACAGATTCACATAAAACCACAACAACAACAGACTGAGCGCACAAATGTTAATTATAGAGTTTTGATTATTGAGCACAGCCAGTTTCTGGTTTTCATGCTAAAAACTAAATGAATCACTGCTCAGGCCTAGCTCCATGCTAAACATGCTACTATCACTGATTTATGGATTTATTGATTTTTACTCTTGGCAGAAAAAGCAAATAATAAAATGGGTTTTTTCCCCAAATGTCAAACTACTTCTAATAAAATGCTGTACATACTGAGTATTAATAAACTGACAAACTTACATACAGTAGCTATAATTTGTTTGTGTGTTTATGTGTGCGCACTTTTCAGCCCATTCCTCCTAACCTGATAATTAGCCATCTCTATCAGCTGCTCCATGTCTTTGTCCGGGTGCCTCTGCTTCAGCTCCTTCAGTGTCCTTGCCATGTCCCTCCTGGCCTCGTCCTCTTCGTCCTTCGCTCCTCCTTCTTCCATCATACCACCATCCATCCCGCTGTGACAGTTCAATGCCATCTGTCCATCCAGCTCCAGCATGTCCATTTTGGTGAACCCACCCAGACCCAGCCCTCCTCCCCCTCCTACATCCATGCCTCCTATTCCCCCGTCTGCCCCTCCTTCAGTCTCAATGATGATGCCGCGGTTCTTGTCGGCACGGTAACGCTTGCGGACGTACTTATAGAAGAGGAGGCGGCGGTCGGCCACCCAGGCCTGGACCACGCAGAGGGGAAAGCAGAGGAAGGTCAGCACTGCCTCCCACACCTGAAGAAGAGAGGAGACAGGATTAACACTTTTCGCTTCCTTGCCTTCCCAGCATCCCGTGTTTCTTTTTTTTTTAAATCAAATTCTCCACACTTCAATTTCTTTCCATCCTCACCTCCACTTCTCCAGGCGAGAAGACGCTCAGAATTAGGTAGAGCCAGATGTAGGCAAAGATACTCCATGCCGCCGTGACGAAAAACACCCGAAGGTGTTTGATTTTGCGCGTCTCCCCATCAGGAACCACATAGACACACAGGGCGATGATGATGAACATGTTGAAGGCAGCACTGCCCACAATGGTGCTAGGACCCAGAGAGCCGGCCTCGAAATTGTGGCCGCACACCTATAGGAGGGGTGAAAATCAGATTACTGTGTTCTCATTACATTCAGGATCAGATAATCTAATGTGTTACAACCCAGCTCATAATGCACTGACCTCAATAACAGACAGCAGTATCTCGGGGGCACTAGAACCCAAGGCCATTAGAGTGAGATTAGAAACAGTCTCATTCCAGATCCTGACCGTGGCCGTGGTGGTCTCACCATTCGGCTTCTTTATGGTAATCTCCTTCTCCTGGGAGGTTATGACCTGGAGAGAAGAGAAGAAGACAGAATAAAACTTAAGAAAAAAAAGAAAAGCAGAAGTACTAAAGGGAAAGTGAGTAAGTGAAAAATGAAAGGTGCGATGAGGCAAAAGACAAGTAAACAAACCTTAAAGAGGCACCAAAATTAAAGGAAACCCAACAAAAAGCTATTTGTCATTTGTATTGGTGTCAAACTTGTGTCACATTAAATAAGATCCAGCGTATTTTCCAAAAACTGATTATAAGAGGTCGTACCTAATAATAAGTGTGTGGTTATTCATGCGTTTCCTACCTCTATAGACGACATAAATCGGTCCGCTATAATGCTCATGCCCAGGAACATATAGATGAGTGCTACGAAGTAAACAATGGCCCGTGCCACTTTGTCCCCTACGGACGGGTTCTGAGGGTTCCACACAGGCAGGACCACTCCTGAAATTGATAATAAAACAGAGTTTTGCAGAAAAGCTCACAAGCAATTTTTGGTTGCAACAATTTTGTGTAATACTGTAATTCTTTGACAGTGAGCATTTTATAAGAGCTCAGTGGCAGTAGAACCTGGTTAAGGATTATAATATGTGGGAGATCCACCTCATGGTCACATTTCATTCTGCTAAAACTTATGGAAATGGGTCGATGTGTAGTTTCGGGGGAGTAAGGCGGCATAATCACCTGATAACTCATGAATAGTGCTTTTTTACTAGGAGGAAATGAAACACCATCACCTTGGTGTGCTGTGGGGTTCCTGCTGTTTTATTTTCCTAGGTATTCTATGAATATTCTGCTGACTTTTACTAATGCATTTGCACCTGGCAAATAAATCTTTTTTCTGTTATTTGCAAAGCCTGCAGTAAATGCCAGGAGGTTATGCTCTTTCAAAATTAAGGAATCCATAGACTAATGTATTGGTACTACAAAATGTGCACAATAAATTTTATGGAGTTTAGCGGTGGACTTCTATCACATTATTTTAGATTATGATAAAGAAAAAAAATAGCTTTGTAAAAATAGTATAAGAATATGAATTGCATACGGATTTAATATATATATATATATATATATATTCTGCCTCCATTATAAAAATGACTGACACATTTCATGCTTAATTACGGTTTATAACATACAGAGAAATGACATATTATGCTGTGTTTTGTCTGAAATCTGCTGGATGACAATAGTGAACATTTAATTAAAACTTCGTGTGTAGCTGTGATAAAAATTTCACAATATAACCCTTTCCCTTTTGAACAACTGCATCACTGAAGAACTGCAATACATCCTGTCATCATGTTAATCCCTCTGACTAAATTGCTGCGTCCATGTATACAAAAAGCCCACCTTCCTGACAGGTGTCTCCAACAGCTGAGCAGTTTTTCTCTGATGAACTTGCATGGACCGATTCAGGACATGACAGGAGCAGAAAAGAAGAGAGGAAGAAGAAGCAGAGCGGGGTGAGAGAGGATCGAGGCACAGCCATGACTGCTGGACCCATTTCTGCTGCTGCAGCCAGGACTTCGCTGGGCTCTACTGGGCCCTACTGGAACGGCTCAGTGCAGGATGACGTGCAAATCCTGGGGTTAAACAGAGAAAAGGTACAGACATAAGAAGAGTGGTTATTCTACCTTTCAGTCAAGTCATTAAATGAACTCTCCCATGAACCATTTCCTCTGGTTTTAATAGTCTTACCAAGAAACCCCCTTCTGTTGCTTTTAAATAATCTCAAGTGATTTATTTTAAGGATGCTGAAAGTGGCAGAAATAAACATCCCTGGCTTTTATGGTCTAAAATCAAAACATTGTATTTGTAGCTAAGGGAACGTTCGATTTGTAAGAACTCAATATAACGCAGCTGCAAAGTGCTTTAAGGCGGATTAACACATCAAATGACATGAAAAAACAATAAAATCCACAATAAAGCACGCCAGAAAAAGCTCCACAGATGATCCGACAGCCATCATGAGGTAGACTGCCCTTAGATTAAGCAGCACTCTTGAAATCAGTTGTGGTAACAGATAACCAATGTAAAAATGTCTCTGGGTTGATTTAGCCTCCACTGAAGCTAACTGGACTCATGGCTCTCACTGCCAAGGCACAGTTGCTATGAATTCCAGAGGTGATACGTTTTCACAATTGAGAAAAGGATCTTTATGTTTCCCATATCTCGCATGTGTGTGCAGCCGGATATAAATGCTGTTCTGTGCTCCTGATGTTCGCCAGTAAAAATAGGCTGAGCTGAGAGCAAGAAGTAAACAGCAGTGATATAACAGCTATATGTTTCCATGTCGAGGAGGCAAAGTGGCTTTTCAGAGTTTATATGCTGTGAGTGAAAAAAGGACCAAAACAGGAAAAAAAAAAAAAAAAAACAAAGAGGGAAAACAGAAACAGTTTGAACTGGAAGTGTGAGGTCAAACCAATGCAAACACACAGCAAACAGTGGAACAGAAACGTACACACGGAACTCATAGATACACAAATGGCCTTGTAGTACATAAGTTGCTGACTTTGTACTCAATACACGCACGCGCGCGCACACGCACACGCGCACACACACACGCACACACACACACACACACGCACACACACACCCGCACACACACACACCACAATCAGGGTTAGTCAGCCTTGGACAAAAAATTGCTGACCCTGTTTACACACAAACACTTATGCGTGCACTAACACACCTATACACAAATAACTGCAGTTCGTCATTTGTGGTGACATTAGCAGGGAGCTGCTGACCCCGTCATCATCTGTCTTCCAGGGTCTCGCTGCTCTGACAATAACCTGTCACTTCAATATTCATCTCGCTTCTCTCCGCTGCTGTCTGTCCTGCTGCTTCCTTCCCACTCTCTTCTGTCCTTCTCTTTCTTTGTAGTGAAACTGTAGACTTCTGCATCACATTTTAGCTTTGTGTCACAAAAGTGATCTTTTTTCAATAAGGGAAGAAACTTGAACTTTCACACACAGGATGCAATTTTAAAAACCTTCTCAAATCTTCTTACAAATGTGTTTGGACACATTTACACACCCTTAACACTCGTCTCATCCCCACTAATTGTCCACATATGTGCATAAGTTATTATCCGGTAGTTCACAGTCTCTCTCCCTCTCTCTCTCTCTCTCTCTCCACCTACATGTGTGCTCATCACTTCACATTTCTAGCACCTCTCCATATCCCCCGCTCGCTCTCTCTTTTCACATCTCTGCTCGATCCAGCCTCATCGCTCCATTTATGGCATCCTCACTCGTAAACAAATCCTCGACTGTTCGAGTGTTTGCAGTATATGTGTATTTGCTGCCACAAACCAAGACAATCATAGTAAAAGAAATAGGGAGTTTTTCTGCTTTATAGAGTTTAAGTTTGAGTGTATAGTGGCAACACACTGGCTGAGTACAGAACTGAATGGCTCTCGTTAAAATGCAGATGTGGCTGAATTTCAGCTTATAAGGTATTTAGAATTTGCATAGATGCATTTGTGCTCCAAAAAGCTATTAGCCTTAAGTCATTTTCAGAGCTGACTTAAGTGTGTCCCTGTAATTACAATGATAAAGACTTCCATCCACAGAGCAAATTAACACAAAATGAAAAAGTGAAAAGCTGATATCTGCAGATGTTTCTCTCGGGCAGTAGTAACTCTGTACTCTACACAAACATCACAGCGTTGGTGCCAAAGGTATGTATATACAGTGGGGCCATAGAGCCACATCTTTATTATCTTGTCTTGTATGCGTGTGTTTCCGAATACACACCCTGTCCTGTTCTGATTTTTCTCACAGCTTACACACACACCCAGGCTCAGAAACAATATAATCCACTAATGCGTTTAAAAAAATGTCAAAGATTTCAAAGATCTGCAGTGTTTATGTGGAGTGTGTGTGTGTGTGTGTGTGTGTGTTTGTGAGCAAACGTGTCTTCACAGTGACGGATGATCCCAGTGGCAGATCAATGTTGAGTCCTGTAGGGAGTGACACTGAGCAACCACCAGAGCACTGACCACAATCACACACACACGCGCACACACGCACACACACACAGTGTTGGCTAACTGCTAGTGAAGTATTTTAGTTTAGTTTCGTCTCATATCTGCCTCAGACTTACAGAATTTATTTTAAAATAGTCTGTGTTTGTACTTTCATCAGATCCCATTACCAAAAATGATTACTGGCATCTTTTTGACTTTGCATCATTTTATAGCAGCCTGTTCTCCTAAAATGTAAGAAGACTAAGGAATAGAGGCATCATTAGCTGTTTTAAGCTCCAGAGGGATGCATTTGCCAGCACTAACATTATGTGCTGTGCTCCATCTTGGGCAACAGTTTGCAAAACCGGGCTCTTTGAGACTCAAGGAGCTGCATGCAGTAACACTTAAATCTTAAAATCTTTCAGATATGAGTTTAAAAATAAATCACCATAAACTTGCAGTGGATGTAGCTGTCTGTTTACTCGTTGCATTCACTGTCCTCTTCAAATCTGCACACACTCTCTCATACACACACACACACACACACACACACACTGTGCAGCAAATTTTAACACTGTTTGCAGGGGACAGCCAGGCTGCATCCCTGATGTCTTTCATTTCGTTCCACTGGGCTGTTTTTCCCCATGTCTTCAATCTGCACTGAGTATGGGCAGCACTTTGCAACACTCTCCAACATGCTTGGACAGCTGTATACATGGCCCAGTGGGGCACACTCTCTATCACCCTTAAATCTGCCTAATTATGCGTCTCATCAGCTCTTCAGCCACTCGATAGCTGTAATCCCAGAGCCACACATGCTCATGGCTGCCACCATCTCTCCACCTCTTTCTTTATCTCCCTGCATCCCCTCAATTCCTTTTTTGGGTGGCAACTTTGACTTTTATTTCTGTTTATCGTTACCTCTGTTTTATTGTTCCTAATCCCCTTGTCTGCTATGTCATCCTCCTCTCATCTTTCCTCTAGTCCTGACCAAGTAACCACTCATTGCCACACCAACACCCCCCCCCCCCTCTGAGCCTGGACTCTGGAGATCAGACACAGACACACACACACATGCGCGCGCGCGCACACACACACACACATGCGCGCGCGCACACACACACACACACACACACACACACACACACACAAACACACAAACACACAAACAAAATACTTCCTTGTGCACATACTCACTCTCTGTGAAGAAGAGATAACTAAGAGAAAAAAGGCTGGTCATGCAGGAAGGCAAGAATAAGGTCAGGGCTGAAGAGATGGAGGGGTAAGAAGATAGAGGAACGGATGGGGAGAGAAGATGGAGGAAAGACAGGCAGGGAGGAGAATTTTAATAATGATGGTTATCATGTGCCACTTTTCGTAAAATCCATTTAAAAGACACACACAGTAAAATAAACATAAAGAGATGAAGGAATGGGGAAAACAAAACAGTCCTTAACAGCAGAAACCTACTTAGCCTTAATCTGATCGAATGGCATTGTCATTATTTTTCTTGTCCATATAGTTTTCTCATAAGTCAGCACCTTCAAAGAACATAAAATACACAAAAGTGCCAAAAAACTAACAAATAAAATAATCTTTAGAGAGTCTATAAATCCAGATCCAGTCACTAATGCGTTGCTGTTATATAAAATGTCTTTATCTGGAGGGCAAAGTGGAAAAAAAACTACACTACCCACACTCTTGAAGCTCAGACTTTCCCTCGGGGTGTTTGAGAAGTCACAGGTGATTTGTGATGAAAACAGTGATATAATTGCACCTCACTGTCAAAGGTGTTTTACAGCATAATGTTAGGTCCCATTACTGGGTAAATCAGTGTTAGCAGTGTGAAAGGATAGAAGGAGGGAGAAAAAGAAGAAAAGGATGGTCTCATGGGAGTAGGAATGCTAGCTGAGCCCATGAAAATGTGATAAGTTGAATGTCATTTAACCCTGAGACAACATTAGCCATCTGCAGTGTGTGTGTGTGTGTGTGTGTGTGTGTGTGTGTGTGTGTGTGTGTGGTGATTCATGGCGTTAAACAAGGCAGACAGTGCTGATGTGATATGAATTTACAGCCATGGTCGATGCTCTTACTGCTTTCAATAAACAGGTCGAAGCTCGTGTGTATGTGATTGTGCTTTACAGTGGGTGTGAATATGTGCGTTGTCTGCCTTCATCTCATCCTCCAGCGCCCTCTGGCACTTACTATGCTTAACATTTTCCAAATTCACTGTTGAGGCGAACATTGTTATTATGGGTTATTCAGCTTATATTCTTCCAGGCAGACAATTTCTTTATTCATGTGGCATACTTTCATGTTTGTTGCTTTAAGATAACAGATTTTAAAAAAATGTTTCTCTAGTTTTACTGACTTATAGAAGAGGTTTTAAACTTGTAATCCTACAAATTTCAGTCTTGGTTGTTTTTGGCGACCCCTGTGGGGTGGTTTAATACTGCAGCGGAAATACGACAGTTGAACACTCATTACTCCCTTAAAACAGCTAATATACAGCTGTAGGAGAGTGAAGGTAAAACATTGTAATCAATAAGATAAAATTATGTACAAAGAAATAATGAAATGCTACATCATATATTTGTAAATTCATTGAGCAGTAGTCATAGAATATACACTGAACAGCTGTAGTAGATGCAGATGCAAACCAAAACAGATTTGATGAAACTCAAAGATTTAAACTTGAAGACATGAATATTATCAGACTTTTATTTTTAGACCTTAAGACATTGGACATTAAAGTCTTTCTTTTCTTATCCTCATTGTGCTCATTAACGACCTGTTAGATCAGTGTCTTAGATCCTTACACTTACAAGCCTCTGAACACACACACACACACACACACACACACACGTACGCACACACACACACACCTGGAGGACATAAACACATATATAACTGAGCAAACAATACAATCATAGTACACCCACAAACATATATATACAAATAAACGTATGCCCACAGAGATACTGTACAAGCATGGATTTTTACAGTAAATACATGCTATAGCACATGTTATGAGCACATATACACACACAGTATTGCATCTAATTTACAGATGTCAGTTTCAGTCATATGATGCGCAGGAAGTCGGATCAAGCCGTTAGCCAAGGTCACAAAGGTTAAGACAGACACAGAGAGAGACAGAGACAGAGACAGAGACAGAGACAGAGACAGAGACAGAGACAGAGACAGAGACAGAGACAGAGACAGAGACAGAGACAGAGACAGAGACAGAGACAGAGACAGAGACAGAGACAGAGACAGAGACAGAGACAGAGACAGAGACAGAGACAGAGACAGAGACAGAGACAGAGACAGAGACAGAGACAGAGAGACAGAGACACAGACAGAGACAGAGACAGAGACAGAGACAGAGACAGAGACAGAGACAGACAGAGACAGACAGACAGACAGACAGACAGACAGACAGACAGACAGACAGACAGACAGACAGACAGACAGACAGACAGACAGACAGACCGACAGACCGACAGACCGACAGACCGACCGACAGACCGACCGACCGACCGACCGACCGACCGACCGACCGACCGACCGACCGACCGACCGACCGAGAGAGAGAGAGACAGACAGACAGAGCTTGTGTTTAATCCCACAGCTTTTGGTCACAGTTTCTCCTGTATTCCCACTGTGCCACTTCTTGTTGCTTTGTCCTTTTAAATATCATGTGGCTCCACTATAAGATGGTTTGCTACAGAATAATGTAAAGAACAGGAGAAGGTCAAGTGAAGTTCATGAATAGTGGAGTCTCGCTGCTCCAGGACAAGTCTGGCTTCTTTATTTGCAGCATACAAATTCACCTCAGGCTATCGAGTCACTGTGGGTTAGTGTTAACCTGCCTATAGCAATGAAGTGTCTTTCCCTTGAAATTCTTCCTTTTGTTTGTCTTTTGAACATTGTTGTTATGATACATGAAACTACATAAAGTGCAAAGACACAGGCCTGCAGCCAAAGTTCTCACTTCTTTAATAATAATGGTTTCTTGCTCTGTCTGCCCCTTCATCTGCATATGGCATCGACATGTGGACGTTTGTGTAGGCGAGAACATCAGCCAAATGGGGTTAAAAGGGTTTTAATGGGCTGTGACATTAATATAGAAGAAGATGATGCATGGTGATGATGCCTGATGAGACTGGCTGTAAGTGTGGTTTGTGTGGGTGTGAGTGTGTTTTCATGTATGTATGTGAGAGTGAATAGATGTGTGTGTGTGTGTGTGTGTGTGTGAGAGAGTGAGTGAGTGAGTGAGAGTGAGTGAGTGAGTGAGAGAGAGAGAGAGACCAGGGGCATTAAAAATCACAGAACTCTGGATGTGTAAATTCACATCTTTGAAACTGAAGTAGATACGTTTTATAAAAAGAAAATGGACACAGGCAGGAGCTGTAGACAGTGTCCAGTCAGTTGAAGCCTGAGATGAGTGAGTCTATAACAGCAGCTGTACAAAAGTGTGTGGTTTGAGGCAGATTCAGTAAAATATGATGGCTTTTGCTGTATCTCCTTTTCCCCTCTACTCTCTCTGCCTTCACTTTCCTTTCTTTCACTCTTTCTATTTTCCCTTCCTCTTTCATTTCATTCTTCCTCAATCTCTGTCTCCCTCCCTCCATTTCACCATCTCTGTTGTGTAACAAATGACAGCAATTTCAATAAAACGGCTAAAGAAAATCCCCTTGTCACTGACGGCTCAGAGATGGAAAGTGAGAGAAAGGGACAGATGCCATTTGCTCGTGTTGAAGGGAGGATGAGACTGGAGGGAGAAAACACGAAAACAAAAAAGAGGAGGAAAGAGAAAGAGAAAGCAAACACAGGAACAATAATTGGAACCTGTAATAATCCTTCCTGATCTCTCTCTTACATGGCTGAATAGTCAAACACACACACACAGTATACGTGTTGCACACATGCCTGTCATTTCTTCATGTCACACTCTCGGAGCAACATGATGTTTTCCACTGCATCTGCACAAGTTCTCCTTCACACATACACTATATAGTGAACTTTGGTAACTCTGGTATCCCATTAGTCACCGTGGTAACAGCACAGGGCCAATCATCTTTGTTAAGCCAGCCATTTTCCACACTTGACCATAGCGTAGTCACTGTGAATTTGTAATACACACACACACACACACACACACACACACACAAACACAACAAGAGTGTGCCGCAGAGACTGAACAGGCCTCTGTGGTGGTGTGGCGTTACCACAGTGATTAATGGGATGGGAACATTATTATCATTATCATTATGCATATGAAATGAGTGGGCGACGTACACTGTGTGTGTGCATATATGTGTGTGTGCATGTGTGTGTCAGCCAGATGGGAGAAACCAGAGAGTAACGCTAGCAGATTATTCATACAGACGACATTAACTAAATCAATTAGATAAGAGGGTTTTCCTCATAAATTAGACTGTTAAGTGGAGATCGCAATGACAAGCTGAAGCACAGGACCATGCATTACAGTGGATTTCCTGATGGAAGATGTATTAGCTGCAGTAGAAGCGTAAAGTGGTCCACTCTGGGCTGTGTGTTACAGTCTCTTTGCTGGTGCAAAGGGTGTTGACTACAGAGCACTATAATTTATTTGTTGTGTTTGTAGACACTCCAAGCCAATAAGAGGTGAAGTTTTTACTGGGATTTTATTTTATTTCTATTTTTTGCATTAGTGAGCCATATAACAAATTTTTACTGTCACATGCTTTAGTGTTACAGCAACAGTTTGAGTAGTAAAAAAGGGACAGAAGCACCCCTTAGGGCCTGACAGCCTTCCCAGTATCCACAAATGAAGACAGTAGCATAGACTTGTACAGTCTTTCACTGACGCTTTTATGGTATTACACTGATTTGTACATACTATACTAAAAAGATGTTCGACATTCTGACAAGCACATCATATGAAGCATGGTGACCCCTTTTTCAATGCTCAGATTCTCCTGTGACTGTATATTTTGCTCAAGTGAGATGTCAGACATGTTTTCCACCTATTAATACAGCTTTTCTTCATAAACTGTCCCAGATACCAGGATCCAAAACATGCATCTATGCTTACAGTATGCCCAAACCTGCTAATAAAACCAGTAAAAATGTCCCTGCTGTAATTATGAGTGGGAACACAATTCATACGTGTGTGTGTGTGTGTGTGTGTGTGTGGGTGGGCATATGTGTGCTGTGGGATATGGGAGTGAGAGGAGAGTCAGCATTAATATTTCACTGTTGCATAGGCAATTAAACATTCTCAGACACATGCAAATGCTGGTTGAGCACAATGTGAAGTAGATGGAATGAACCTTTACTGCTATTATGGAGAAAAGAATAGTCACCACGCCTGCCAAATCAAATAGCTACTGGTTAGTTAGAGCGCGCACACACACACACGCACGCACGCACGCACACACACACGCACACAAAGCTTTTATATTCTTCACATTCACAGATGTCCCTGTAAACAATAACTCTTAAATGCAAATGAATGTGGACAGACCTTTACTGTCAGCGTTAGACAGTTAAGCATAGAGGTCGCCCTAATATTTAACAGGTTCAATTATTCGAGCGACACACACTCATGCAAACGCGCACACACACACGCACACCGTAGTGAAGGTGTAGCCACAGACAAGCGAGGATGCTGGTTAAATCCAGTTGGAGAACAGACTGCAAAGGCCGTGAAGAAAAGGACGAAGACAGAGAGGCAGAGGAAGGCGTCGAAAGAAAGAGCCAAAAAAAAATAAAATAGCGAGAGGTTTAGATTAGGAGGTGAACATTTTCAGGCTTGGCAGCGAAGGAATTCACAGAATTACCAGCAGCGACACCAGTGAGGCCTGGCAATCAACAGCTGAACAGACTTCTCTACCTCAAGGTCACACACCTACCCTCACACACACGCACACACACGTGCACGCGCACACGCACACACGCACAAATGAAACGTGACAGCAGTGTGATAGAGCAAGGACACAGCAGTGTTTCCAGGGACGTACAATTTCAACATGCTGTCTCACCGTCACATCAACTCACTCTTTTCAGATTCACCTTTGAATGCTCATCTCTCAAATAAAGTCGGCAGGCTGACTTATAAAGTCTCCTCTGGTATCACCGGAGTTTGGGTTGTAGACTCTGCACTCTTTATTGACTAATTTGGGAGAGCTCAGTAGAAGGATTAGCTGGCTACTTGTCTGGGCATTGATTAAACAAGAGAGCAGGACTTAAAGGGGAATTTCACCACTGCAAAAGGGGCAAATTCATTAAAACTAAGTTGCTTTTAAAGAGGACATACAATTATTTTTTAAATAGGTGCATCATGCTATGCTACGGTCAATTTTTGAGCTATCCTTATATAGTAAAAAAAAGAAATCGTTCTTGTATTCATACAGAAAACATGGGAATGAATCGTTGTGTTTGTTAGTCTCCATTATGTTGACCACTAGGAGAAAATCCTGCCCCAGATGATTTACATTAAAGGGATTTAAAGGGATAGGGAAGACTACATTTTTTAGAAAATCCACACCATCCTAAACGACAGCCAAAGGATCAGTGGGATACTCTGTACCTAAGATTTATTAGTGCAACTTCAGCCGTGCTTGTACAAGACATCATAAACAAGTGTTTCTCATTTCTTCCAGTGTGTCTGATGGAGAGACATGCCGGTAATGGAACATGTGAATCATAAATAATTGTACAAAGCCCTTTTGCTATTCACTATTTTCTGCCTCTTAGGTTTTTATAGAATGCAGAGACTGGATGCAAATCAGGAGGTGGTGGAAGCATCCAATATGGATTAAAATTGTGAGGATACTGGCCAGTTCATTTTTTCCATATAGGGTACCTATTGAAAGCATAGAAGTGTAAATGATGTACAAAAGTAACCTGAGAGATATGGGATCATATAAGGGGATGGTGTGAGTCTAGGCAGGGCAGCTTTCCCCTGTACGACGTGCTGAAACCTAAACCAGCTGACTGATAAACACCAGGAGGCTCACTGTTCGTCACAACACAAATGGATCCTCTATCCTCTTTTTGAGACATTTCTGAAGATGAGCCCAACATGAGCAGAAACCTGAACCCTTGATACTCTTTGTGTGTTTGTGAGGAAAACAATGGTAGCAGAACCAGCTATTTTCAAGTCATTTTGTAGAGAACCTCCCAGGGACACAGCTGTAGGCGTAATCGAGCTCAAATCAGCCGTGGTGCAATGGCAAGGCAGTATGGTCTGAGTACAGTCTGATTATTTTGACCCCCGTGTCTCAAGGTCTGTCTGAAGCATTGCAGAAGGTTTGTTTCAACAACTGGAACAAGGTAATCAGTGTTAGGCTCATTAAAACAAATTTGGTTAATTAACAAGAACCACAATCGATAGAGGAGGCAGAGACGAGGAAATTCGAAAACAGTTTATATTTATGCTGTGACTGACAAAAGAAGGAAGAGAGAGAGAGAGAGAGAGAGAGAGAGAGAGTCTCAAATGCAGCAGTGAGCAGAGGAAATGAGGGAGTGCTATAAAAAAGTCAGGTGCTAAAGGAGATATATAGCCTCGCTAATATGAACGCTGTTCTATTTTAACCTTGAGGAGGAATAAAAATTCCACACACACACACACACACACACACACACACACACACACACACACACACACACACACACACACACACACACACACACACACACACACACACACACACACACACACACACACACACACACACACACACACACACACACACACACACAGCCTTGAAAATCCTTAAAACCTTCCAATCAGGAGTAGAGAAGAACACAGCATGTGATGCCACATTAAACTCAAATTTTTCTATGAACTATTCTGATATTGTCTGAAATTTCGTATCTAAAACAACAGAAGAGTGGGTAAAAAAGAAGAGAAGACAAAATATTTTGTGCGAACACAATGTGCCAGCAGGGATCCATTTCAGCAGCAGCCATGCAGGGCAGTTTGGTACTGACACTGTAACCATAAGATATTAAAGTAAATATTAAGTTGCGTTTTGGAAGATCTCCATTCTGAAATCTGCTCATCGAAAATGGATTAAATGCTGATGTGTAATGAGATCTTTGTCATAATGACAGTAAACCACCTTTACATGTGATCTTCTACCTTCCAATGACTTTAACACCTGCTGTGTTTATTCTCAAAAATGTGAAACATCCTGTTTTATTCAAACAAACTTTTTGGTGACACTCTGACAGAGCTAAACCATCAGGAAAGTCAGAAAAATGTCAAACTGTGAAAAGTTCTTGGAATGAAAGGATAAATTGCAGCGAAAGCTATTTTGTACTCCAAAGTACCACAATGACCACCATCAGAAAAGCCCATTACTGTCTCCAGTGTTAGAAAAAGCTTCAGCATCTTCTGGTAAAAATGAAAAGAGACTTTTCTGCAGGACGCTTGAAGATGCTGAGACTAATTGTCCATTATGTAGGTGGGAGCGTCTGATCCCACCTTGTTCCTGTGATGATAATAGGTTCTTGCATTTAGCTGTTAATTACTTCTGCTGCCCGCATGTGTGTGTGTGTTTGCTCATTATGCTGATCACGCTCAAAGAGTGTGTGCAGCCATGGGTGAAACCACCCCACTGCTGCAGAGAGACAAAAGGGAGGGAAAGAAAAAACAAAAACAGAAAACATTAGGTAGAGACTGAGGTTAGTGCCTGGGTCACCCTGACATTATGAGAGGTATGCCAGCACACACACACACAGACACACACACACAGACACACACACACACGGACACACACACACACGGACACACACACACACGGACACACACACACACTAGATACAAGCAGGGACACACACATACAGAGTGAGGCTGTGGCTTGGTGTGGTGATGCCAGAGCGGTTGATTTCAATGCTCTGCACTTGACACCACCATCTGGCTTTGCTGAGAGGAGAAACACACACACAGACACACACACACACACACACACACACCACTGTTACTATTACTTAGAGAACCACAAAAATAACTCACTTGATTTCTGCCAATAACATCACACAGGTGAGAATAAGCACTGGAATGCAGACTGTTACTATAGAAACGCAGAAGAAAACATTTACAGTAATTACAGATATCGCACATAGACCTCATACGTGCCAACTACAAATACGCACACATATTCCTATGCATGAAAAATGTATTTATCTTCACATAAGTTTAAAAGTATCCAGCCTCAAGTAAATTAAGTTGCAGATGTCCTTTACTCATACAGCTCCCTAACAAATCTCCTCTGTGTCATCTTTGCTGAAAAGTAATCCACTCTCAGGCTGCTCATGCTAACCATGATTCCATCCAATAAAACTATGGAAAAAGAACACATCACACATGCAGCAAAGTATAATTTCCCAAGAAAAGCCAAAAGGAAACAGGTGGTTGTAAAGGTGACCTTAGCGAGTCTCAACTGTCATCCATGGGGGGGCATCACCTGTGGGTAACGCTCCCAGGGGTCTGGAGACAAGGCACAAGGGAGGTCTGCCTGAGCAGGTGGTGTCGGCCGTATGCCGGGCAAAGCTGTATGATTGATGTACAGTGGTGCTTTGTTGTTTGTACAAAATGCTAAATTGATTTTTTGCATGTGAATTGCAAAGAAACAATAGTTTTACACTAATTACAGTGGTGTGAAAAAGTGTTGGCCCCCTTCCTGATTTCTTATTGTTTTGCATGTTTGTCACAGCAATGTTTCAGATCATCAAACAAATTTAAATATTAGTCAAAGATAACACAAGTAAACACATCATGCAGTTTTTTTTATTATTAGGGGAAAACAAAATCCAAAACTACATGGCCCTGTGTGAAAAAGTGTTGGCCCCTAAACCTAATGACTGGTTGGTCCACCCTTAGAGCAACAACTGCAATCAAGTGTTTGCAATAACTTGCAATGAGTCTGTTACAGGAATGTGGAGGAATTTTGGCCACTCATCTTTGCAGAATTGTTGTAATTCAGCCACATTGGAGGGTTTTCGAGCATGAACCACCTTTTTAAGGTCATGCCACAGCATCTCCATCGGACTCAGGTCAGGACTTTGACTAGGCCACTCCAAAGTCTTCATTTTGTTTTTCTTCAGCCATTCAGAGGTGGACTTGCTGCTGTGTTTTGGATCACTGTCCTGCTGCAGAACCCAAGTTCGCTTCAGCTTAAGGTCATGAACAGATGGCCGGACATTCTCCTTCATGATTTTTTGGTAGACTCAGAATTCATGGTTCCATTTATCACAGCAAGTCTTCCAGGTCCTGAAGCAGCAAAACAGTCCCAGACCATCACACTACCACCACCATATTTTACTGTTGGTATGATGTTCTTTTTCTGAAATGCAGTGTTACTTTTACACCAGACGTAATGGGGCACACACCTTCCAAAAAGTTCAACTTTTGTCTCGTCAGTCCACAGAGTATTTTCTCAAAAGTCTTAGGGATCATCAAGATGTTTTCTAGAAAAACTGAGACGAGCCTTAATGTTCTTATTGCTCAGCAGTGGTTTTCGTCTTGGAACTCTGCCATGCAGACCATTTTTGCCCAGTCTCTCTCTTATGGGGGAGTCATGAACAGTGACCTTAACTGAGGCAAGTGAGGCCTGCAGTTCTTTGGATGTTGTTGTGGGGTCTTTTGTGACCTCTTGGATGAGTTGGACAGTAGATAATGGCTGTCACTTTGGTTCTCTGCAGTCCCAAAGCTTTAGAAATGGCTTTATAACCTTTTCCAGACTGACAGATCTCAATTCCTTTCTTTCTCATTGGTTTTTGAATTTCTTTGGATCTCAGCATGATGTCTAGCTTTTGAGGATCCTTTGGTCTATTTCACTTTGTCAGGCAGGTCCTATTTAAGTAATTTCTTGATTGTGAACAGGTGTGGCAGTAATCAGGCCTGGGTGTGGCTAGAGGAACTGAACTCATAATAAAAACCATTTAAAAACTGCATGATGTGTTTACTTGTGTTATCTTTGACTTATATTTAAATTTGTTTGATGATCTGAAACAAAGTGTGACAAACATGCAAAACAATAAGAAATCAGGAAGGGGGCCAACACATTTCCACACCACTTTATATCATATATTATACTGTGGTGTATTGTAAATGGATGTTAGTATTATTTATTTGGGGCACAAGTCAAGTGTTTAGGGCAACACATGAGAAAGCTTATACTAACTAGATATAAGTTCAAGTCATTTGTAGGCACAGGCAGTGAAATTGGCATCTACATGAAAATGTCACACTTTAGCACTTGAACATTCAATGTGAAAAGGTCAGACAGCTCCCTTTTTCACCAAGCTCAGAGCTCTGCACTGTTGGCCTCTGCTCGGTGTTATTCGAAGGCGGCGTGGTGGGGGCTGCTGATGGTGTCTCTATCTCCGTGCCTGTAACACACTCTAGCTTCAAGCTGGCAATGTTGCGGTTGCAGTTTCACCTTATTAACTGCTAGGAACCCTGTTGTCTCAGCTACAGTGACTTTTGTGAAACCATGTTGCCGCGCTGGGGTTAAATGCTGTATTACATGTAATATGCAAGCTACTTAAGAATCGCCTCCATTAAATTTCAATATCCCACCCTGGCACTGTGGTGCGAGGCTAATGGTGCTCTGGAAGCTCCATGCATGGCTGTGCACACAGGAGACACGTGCATTTAACAGACAGATATGAAGTGGTGTAGTGTGTCCACGCTGGCCTACTGCCCACGAAAAAGACAGGAATTCTAAGGGCATGCCCCGTTGCTCTCTTTCTGCCCATCTTTTATCTTCTCCTGTGAAATATATCTCGGTCTTGCTGTTTGAATTCACTTTTTTGTGAATCATCATGAATCACTCTTCTCTCTCATTTTCTTTTGAGGTGATATCTCTCAGTCAGCATCAGACCAGCCTTCCCGATGCAACCTTTCTCAGCCATTTACCATTTTTATCTCTCCTGTCTTTCCCCCCCATCTCCTTACACTGCACTTCTCTTCATAATTTGCTTTGTCGGCCACATATCTCCATTCTACAAAGCTCTATTTTTCTTCATTGTCCTTGTTTACTGACATTTATCTCTTCTCAGTCATTTCTCCACCATTTAATCCATTACAACATTACAAGGGACCCAAAAAACATGGCCTGGTTTGAATCAGTCAGTGTTATTTTTCATTAACGAACTGGCCTGTCTCCATTCTTAATCTCCACCATAATGGCTTCCATCTATTCGTTGCACCTTACACTCATTATAATGTTCTAATTAGGTTTAATCTTATCCCACACTCCATTTTCATAGCAATCATCCATCCATTCTCCACCTCCTGCAGCAGTACTATTGTCAACTTCAGGGACTTATCTTGGTTAATCTCCACTGCTCTTCTCGCCTCTTTTTACTCCTCACTCCATCTCCCACATCCACCTGTCATGCATCTTCAAGTCTCTTAATGATAATGTCGCTTTTTTTCTATCAATTGCTCACTTGTCTTTTCCTCTTTCTGGCTATACTGATTTGTACATTTACCAAAGCAATAAAACGGTTCCGCCTGCACACATCAGCATCTACGGAACATATGGCAACAAATTAGACAGTGGAAAAGCTGTGATCAGTAAAACTAATTATGTCAACACTGGAAAGAGTTGCCATGTTAAATGAATTAGAACTGAGGAAGGAAATCCTACTTAAATATATGACACCCACAGATATTAATAAAACAGTTTCAACCAGGAGACAAAGAGTGAAAGACTGAAAAAGTCAAAGAAGCAAAGAACTAAATTAAAAATTTTAAAAGGACAAACCAAAGTACAATGTGACAGTGTTTAGCAGCTAATTAAAAATATTTGTAATTATTGTCCATGCGGTGTGGATCTATTGTGAAGCAGTGGTGTGTGACAGGCTGAGGGAATTCTAAAGGTCAAACACGCACACACGCACACCACATGCAATGTACTGTTTGCCAACATGGAGACATTTAGCTTCTGCAACACATGTACCAAAAGGCAGAAATACATTAAAAACAGACACATAGATGAAAATTGAAGTTTAAACCTCAGAGTGTGCTGCTGTTATGTCTAAATGGCACCATATTAAGTCGAGGGTGACTCACTGTTGCAGCTGACTGCCTATTTGGCTCTCCACGTTGCCAACAGTCAGTAACCAGTCCACACCAGAAAGACTGGACGGACAGGCAACAAATGTTTTCTGAGGTGTGGAAGTCAGCAGAGGGGATGACTCATGAAATGTTGAGACACTGTTCACAACCGGGAGTTTGACTTTACCATGACCTGGTTATCTGGCCTGCTGTGTGTGCGCTCCCAGGAGCAGGACATCACACACTTTGTTTGATACTTATGATCTGAGAACTTTACAGTTGCTACATGTGGAACTGCTATGCAGAGTAAATCCCTGTGTGCCTGAAGGATTTGAGAGGAAACAGGGTAGAGTAGTACATCCACTTTCTTTGAATTTCAGGGGAAAAAACTCTTTTTTGCTTTCTTGTTGCATCTCAGATGAGAAGACTGATACCACTTTTATGTGTGTATGGTAACAGCTTGAACCAGGAGTCAATTAGTAGAAATCACTGTCCCCAGTGAACACTAAATAGTTCACTGGCCACAAATATGCATTTACTTTATGTCAGTGCCTTCCAAGTAGTCAGTGTATGTTTTGAGCTCTTTAAAGAGGCTGGTGATTTTGCACCAAACTAAGACTACAGACTTCATTTTCTCCCAACACATGAGACAAAAGTTGACCTTTTTGACATTCTGTGTGTCAGAAAAGAAGAAAATACACCAACAAAAACTAAAATGGGTCCAGAAATTGCACAGCAACAGGTGTTTAATGTCCTTTTCAGTGTGGATGTTTCACAAAAAAATTAAAAAAAATAAAATAAAAAAAACACCACTGAAAAAACGATAAGGCCAGTACATGGGATTATGTTTCATTTCCAAAGGTCACATCCAAAATCTCATTCAAGCCTGTGAGTCGGTGCTGCTTAAAAAAACATGACTGATATCCCACAATAACACCACCACTCTGGAGTTGTTATAGATTTTGCTGGAGTCTCAAATCCCCAATCCCTGCTGAGAGCAATACACGTCCCCCCAGCACCTCCAGGAGTACTTTGATTTAATGTCTTTCGGTCTGGTGCAGCAGGAGAGTATCTCAACCAATTTTCAACCACAGGACATAAGCTCAGTGATAGAAAGCATCCACGAATCAACACTGAATCCCTGCAGCTTTGAGGGCAGAGTGAACCGAGAACAAATCCGCTGAAAGAAAAACGAAACAAAATTCAAAACCTATGGTGCAACTTGGGTCAAACTTGGATTGTGTAATTGGACTTTTAGGGTAATAAACCACTGTGATGGACTGGTGACCTGTCCAGGGTGTACCCCGGTCTTTCACCCAAAGAGAGCTGGGATAGGCTCCAGCAGATCCCTGGGACCCTGGTTAGGAATAAGTGGGTATAAATGATGGATGGATAATAAGTCATAGAGAAGCCCAAACTACTGACAACAGGGAAAACTAATCTGGAGCAACTGGCAACTACAGTCCACAGAGAACAAATCATTTTTTTGATTGTTTCTTGGCAAAATGAGATCATACATATTCAAAATCTGCTGTGTTTCCTGTTATAAGAAGACACTGCATTTTACATCAAAAAAAGTCAGAAAAGGCATCATGGGACAGAACGTGAGAAAGGATTGGGAGGACATACAAGTGAGCTGCCAATTTTCTTTTGTTCCCTGGAGATCATAAAGAGAGTTTGACATTATGTGGGCCAGGTGCACTGTCCAGCAGCCTCACAATCATCATGACACTCCGGTAAGGAAATCTGTAAGTCCGAAATCTGTAAGACTGTAAGAGCTTGGATTTCACACACTGAGCTTAGACAAATGTCCATAGCTAACAGTAAAATAACAATACACTGAAGCTGCTATTCTTATTTGCCACCCAGCCTTGTCATTTAGCTTCATCAGAAGGTTTTTGCTTAGTGCAGCTTTGGGTGTTGCAGCCTGACTCATGTCTGTGAATACAAAAAGAACAGTGCAACTCTAAATAATTAGCACTGTCCACATCTCACACCCCTCACAGTTTTGTGCTTTTGCTGGTAGGAGAGTTTGTTTTATATAACCCCCTCAGGTTGAGAACTGCTCATACCCACAAAACTGCAGGAACACACACGCACCATAAATGAATCATGCTTCACGGTGAACGCTCCAATAACGTTTGAGTTCCCATCTTCTCTCGCTCAAAGGCATCTCGAGCTTTTCTCACCTGCTTTGCCGTACACAGACGCAAACTTCTCCACTTATGCAACCTACATTAGCGAGCCATATAACCTAGTGCTGTGGATGCCCCTGGAGCACACGCACTGACACACACACGAACACAAGCAGCATGTTGCACTGCTCTGTTAACAATGTAACTCTGCCCTTTAGGGGCTTACACACCTGCTCCAGCTTCAAGCAGACACACACTCATTCTGTTTCAGCCCCACATCCACCAGCTCTTACTCCTACACACACACACACACACACACACACTCATACAATCAGAATCCAGCAAAACAATAAGTGTGCATCATCAGTACGTCACATCCAATAATACTTTATACAGCAGTGAAAATAAATGACAGTATAGTGTAGGAGAATGGACCCATAATCTCCCAGTATCTGTGTGTGTGTGTGAGTAGAAAGCAGATTCAATACTGTTGCCATGGTGATTAATCAGATACAAAAGTCGAACGTTATCATTACGGGTATGAGAGGAGTGTGTGACAGAGAGAGAAAACAGGAGTGAGAGAGGGGCAAGAGAAATGAGAACTCACTGGTGAAATGAGTTTAGTCCAAGCCTCCTGGCTGCTTGTCTATCTTTGGATCAATACCGTTTCCTCGCTTCTAACCAGGACACCGTTTAACAGGGCAGTTAAAGAAGGTCAACACACACACACACACCACATATGTACAGAACGTCTTCAGAGTAAATCTGAGGGAAAACAACTTTGCGCCTGCCTGTCGTCTCTCTTGTAAATTATGAATTAAACTGCTCCTTTTGACCGACAACTCCAAGCAACACAGCTCTGAGAGCAAAGAGAGGTTCCCCAGGGGACGGTGGTAGGAGCGAGGGTAGACGAGCATGTGTGGGTCTGGGACTGGAAGATTGCCAGTTTAAATCCCTTGACTGGCTTGGCAAGAAAGTGAATAAAAAAACATCCTCTACTAGTCCAAGATTTAGAGTTTGGTGCCTTTGAGCAAGGAATCAAACATGTAAAGCTCAAAGGACTGCAGCTGTATTTGTCATCTCTCTTGTGTGAGGAACATAGCATCGACTAAAAACAGGTAAAGACCTACACTGAACAGCAGCCTGGTGATTTTCCACATCATCATGAAACAGTTCAGAATGACTTCCTGTCTCTCTGGTATTCATCACAAAAAAATGTAAAGCTGACAAAGTGCTCACTTTAAGGGATTTAGTTAAACAAGTTTCAAGTTCCTACTTTATTTTCACACCAGACTGAGATAAACTTTAAGTAACGGCCCCGTAGGTGGTAAATCTGAAACCTTAAAGCTGCACTACTTCAATTATTTTAATGTGAGCAATGGCTCAAATCACTATGTGTGTAATGTGATGCTAACCATAGAGAATTACTGTTCTCTGTGGAGCACTTCCTTAAACTCAATGTTTGAGTTTATGGCCTGCAACTGTAATGTTTTGGTTTACCCAAACACACCCTCATCGTGTGTCATGTGCAGCCACAGCAGCCAGCTAGTTTTGGCAAAGAAGCACTTTAGACCTGCTGTGCATTACCTAACCAGCATACAGCAATCAAAGAGGTGCTTTTCCACTGGAGTTCATGGAGACCAAAACACAGCTCTATATTTCCCTTCAGAACTTTATAAGGCATATTCAGAGTAAATCTCTCCTCTGGCCCATAACTTTAATGTTCAATGTTAATGACTTCATTTCCAGCTGCAGAAAACAGCTGTTTTTGCAAGTTTTACAAGGCACTTATATATAAAAATGTATAATATATAGTAGTATATAAATGTATACCTAATTTATAATTATTGAGGATGAACATTTAAAATATGCAAATTTTATAGGGATATAAGAGATCCCCGATTAATCTGTCCTGTAAATTACATAAGCATGTCATAAATTTCTGAGTTCCAGAGGTGTATGTTTGTGTGAGTTCAAAGTTCAACTAGGCAGTTCTTGCTGCTGCAAGCAAGTCAAATTCAACTTACAGATCCAGAGGGCAATGCAACCTAACTGAGGCAAGCATGAAAGAGCTTTTGAAGCGTTCGACCCTCACCCAGCAGATCTGAGAATAACAAGCGTTCATTACACAGTCCATCACACACTCAGCTGCACACACACTTTCAAGTTCCATCCATCACACAGTCACACTGAGCCACACGGAGGTTTGTGCTAATGTTCCTACTCTCATACATTTCTGATGTATAGGACATGCATGTTAGCTGTGTGTACTAACGTGTGTAATGTGAGTGGGTGGGTTTAGAAGTGTAGGCGTGCACGTGAATATTCAGAGATAGCACACCATTTATTCAGTCTTTGAAGCCAGTAATTGGCAACAGGCTCATTGTGAGGGTGCGGAGATGCACGCGTGTGTGTATATGTGTGTGTTTAGTGGTGCTTGATATCTACTTTGATCTGTCTAAAAGCATGTTTGAAGATGCAACTGAGATCCAAGCAAGCAACAGATTGTCGTGCTGGTAGTGGCAGAACAGGAGGGAAGCGCTGAAGATGGAGAGGAGGATGTTAGGAGACGGGAAAGAAAAGATAAAAACAGGACACAGGGAAAAATAACAGTAATTAAATGGACAGCAAAGGAAAAGAGAATAAAAGCAAGAAAAAAAAACGGAGTCGTGGCAGAATGATACAGAGGAGGAAATGAGAAAAGTGTCAGTGGGTGCTTTAGGCTGCATAGGTCAGAGAGGTTTGGTGGAGGATCAGCAGAGAGATGAATGGTGAAGTGTGTATGAATGTTTCATTCCACTTCTAGATTAGGCCTACATTAGAGAATGAAATGAATGAATATGGCCTTGGGACTAGAGGTTAATTACTAATAAAGACATGATCAGGGATCAGAGAGAAAAAAGAAGTGGGTGGACTCCAGTAGTGGAAAAGGACTCTCTGATGTGTGTATTAATAAGCATCCCAGAGCGGTATTAACTGGCAAAACTGTATTAGCCAAAATTTAAAGTTAAATTCAATTGAGGATATAGACCAACTTGCACATGGTTATACTGAAAGGTGGACAGAGTAGTGCATATACATACAGTGGTGTGAAAAAGTGTTGGCCCCCTTCCTGATTTCTTTGTATGTTTGTCACACTTTAATATTTCAGATCATCAAACCAATGAAAATATTAGTCAAAGATAACACAAGTAAACACATCATGCAGTTTTTAAATGAAGGTTTTTATTATTAAGGGAAAACAAAATCCAAAACTACATGGCCCTGGGTGAAAAAGTTAAGATCCCTGGCCCTGTTAAGATCGTCAAAAGCTAGACATCATGCTGAGATCCAAAGAAATTCAAAAACCAACGAGAAAGAAAGTAATTTAGCTCTATCAGTCTGGAAAAGGTTATAAAGCCATTTCTAAAGCTTTGGGACTGCAGAGAACCACAGTGAGAGCCATTATCTACTGTCCAACTCATCCAAGAGGTCACAAAAGACCCCACAACAACATCCAAAGAACTGCAGGCCTCACTTGCCTCAGTTAAGGTCCCTGTTCATGACTCCACCATAAGAAAGAGACTGAGCAAAAATGGTCTGCATGGCAGAGTTCCAAGACGAAAACCACTGCTGAGCAAGAAGAACATTAAGGCTCGTCTCAGTTTTTCCAGAAAACATCTTGATGATCCCTAAGACTTTTGAGAAAATACTCTGTGGACTGACGAGATTTTGTCTCCACAGAGAATCATGAATTCTGCTGTCTACCAAAAAATCCTGAAGGAGAATGTCCGGCCATCTGTTCATGACCTTAAGCTGAAGCGAACTTGGGTTCTGCAGCAGGACAGTGATCCAAAACACAGCAGCAAGTCCACCTCTGAATGGCTGAAGAAAAACAAAATTAAGACTTTGGAGTGGCCTAGTCAAAGTCCTGACCTGAATCCAATTGAGATGCTGTGGCATGACCTTAAAAAGGTGGTTCATGCTCGAAAACCCTCCAATGTGGCTGAATTACAACAATTCTGCAAAGACGAGTGGCCAAAATTCCTCCACATTCCTGTAACAGACTCATTGCAAGTTATTGCAAACGCTTGATTGCAGTTGTTGCTCTAAGGGTGGACCAACCAGTTATTAGGTTTAGGGGCCAACACTTTTTCACACAGGGCCATGTAGTTTTGGATTTTGTTTTCCCCTAATAATAAAAACCTTCATTTAAAAACTGCATGATGTGTTTACTTGTGTTGTCTTTGACTAATATTTAAATTTGTTTGATCTGAAATATTAAAGTGTGACAAATATGCAACAAAATAAGAAATCAGGAAGGGGGCCAACACTTTTTCACACCACTGTATATACACTCAGTTCCCAGTTCAGCTTGTGTTACACTCATTTGTGTTTCTATTATTTATATTTTCTACACTTTACAATGTAGATTAACTGCAGGAACTGCACATGGTGCCAGGCTTCATTAGATCATTATCACTCATTATCCAGGATATGATGGCATGACAGCTTTTTCTGATTGGCTTGTGGGTGCAGAGTAATTTTATGTAATGAAATACATGTATATAAAGGTGTTTGATCACCATTTCAAATGAGTGCAGTGTTAATTTGATTATTATTTGTCACGTCAATGTGTCTTGTATCTGTCTTGCTCTTCACACTCACCAGCATTAACATATTCAATGTATGTCCAGGTGTTTCATGGCTACAAACAAATGAACATGTTATATGAAAAACAGCCTCCAACCAGCTGTGGTCTGTACGGTGCGAGAGTGTAAAGTGGCCCTGGCAGTTTGATCAGTCTCACTGATGTGATATATGCAATCTCATAATGAAATTACAAATCTGGTGTTACGCAACACACAATCAGCATAATTGACTTTCTATGGGTAGGGGGTCATGGATATGTTTGGTTCACAAACACACATACTCACACTCTTGCTCTCCCCAAGCACAAGTCATATTGCAGATGTTCATATCCAGTATCTGCCAGCCTCTGTTTGTTTGTTTTCATCTGTGTGTGTGTATATATGTGATGTTGAGAGGTACTGGCAGCCGGGTGCTCAAATTTTTGTCCCTTGCTAATGTCACACAGGGAGAGGATAACACAGCCAGGGGGAGCTTGCAAACTAAAGTGCGCACACACACACACACACACACACACACACACACACACACACACACACACACACACACACACACACACACACACACACACACACACACACACACACACACACACACACTTCTATCTTTGTGAGGACACAATGCCTTCCCTAGACCCTAACCCGAAACTTAACCATCACAACTAAATGCCTAACTCCAACCCAAACATAACTCTAACCCTAAAACCAAGTCTTATCCCTCAAATAGGAGTCTGAACAAAATGTCCTCACTACAAGAGAATTATGCTCAAAAAATGATGCACTTACTGTGCATAAAAAATGAGTACAAAGATTAGGAGTAGACATATGAACTTAGCATTGACTTCTGGATGTTCTATAATGTTGGACACCAATTGTCTGTTGTTTTTTTTTTTTAGCTGCCATGACTTTGTGACATGTTCATGCAGGTTGTTGATTTAAGTGTTTTGTTTTGTTTTTTTTTTACTGCTGCAGGGCCTTGATGACACACACACACACACACACAGACACACACACACATCCAAGCCATCCTGAGAAAATCTCAGTCTTTTGAGTCTTTTGCCCTGCAACCACCCTAGATGCCTTTACACCTCCACCCAAAGCTCCTCTCTATTTTTATGTCACGGCGATTTACGGCAGCTGAGGCGTTAGCTTCAAGTGACTTGCAGTTGTACAAACCATAAAAGAACTCAAGATTTGAGGGGACCAGCTATCCCTTTATGAATAAAGCTTCATGAACAGCGGATTTAGTCAAGCTGACTTGTTTATGAATAAGTACGTCTGCAGCATGTTGTAAAATTTAAAAGGGACAACAGCAGTGAGGAAAAGGAAGGCTTTTACAGAAAGGGGCATATGGACAAAATGCTACTGTACAAAAAGTACTTTTACAAGTCCTGAATTCAACATCCTACCTATATCCAAGTAAGAGTACAGAAATATTGTAAATTAAATTGATTTTAAGAAATAAAAATACTGCAAAGTACCTCAAACCTATACTTTGGTACATCACTTGAGCAGATGTACTTGCTTATGTTGATTGGATTAACTTTTCTTTTGATACCTGTTCTCATACCTCCCCCCTTTTACCTCTAAACCTTATGTTCATCACTCTTCTTGCAGCCCCACTGCCTGGTCACTATTGTCCACCAGCTAAGAAATAAGCTCACAGTACAAGTCCTTTGGCTCCACATTCAGCCATATTCATAAACACCTGGCACTCGCCTGCTCCCGTTCGCTTCCATTTCTTTAATTTGAAAAATAAATACCCCTGCTGAGATGAGAAATGACTTTTTCAAATGAATGCCAAAAAGAGGTGTGTCACACTGTGTGTGTGTGCAGGCCTATGAGCGATGCCAAGAAGCAGAACAGTTTGATAACAGAGCAGATGGATAACACAAGTGTGTTACATTTGTTTGTGTTCAGGAAATGGGAGCGACAGAGCTGCGGTAAAACTAATGAAGTTCGATGGAAACGAGTCTTTCATTAGCTCAGTGCTTTATACACACACACACACACACTCTGCCCTTTATTTTTTTTTTCCACAGGAGAAACACAAAGAGGCCGTGAAAACGCTGCATGTCTGAAATGTATTTTCAAAAGAGGCTATTATTTTCAGGGAGCAAAAGAAAAGATAAAAACAACTTTATTTTCAGATTCATGCTGACACCCATGCCCTTTTGAAATCGGTCACACTGTGGTCTGAGTAGCTGGGAGAGGACACACTCACTCCTCCAAACACAAACCATGGAAGCTTGAACAGAGAAACTGTACTTATGTGTGTTTGCACAGAGGTGGGATGTGAATGTTTAAAAAGGGATGTGTGTGCGACAACACACGAAGGCAGGGTAGGATTATGGGTATTTAGGAGTGCCTGTCATCCACTCCTGCTTCATTTTATTTTTTAATGTTTTCCCTTCTGTCGCTCTTATGATCCTCATTCCTTGTTTAATCCAGTCAGAAAATCGGTCGACAGTCCTTCCCCTAAAGACGCGCACACACACGCACACACACACACAAGAACACAAAGCACCCAGTCCAATGAAGCTGACACTTGCAAGATTTCACCGTCACACATGCATGCACTCGTGAACACACCATCACACATGCATCGCATGCTGAAACGCCTCGCAGCCATGCATGCAATGCTGCTGGACAGCTTATGAATGTGTGCATGTGTGGACTCTTATCAGATTACATAAACCAGGTTTGGGTTTATGCTGCTGTGACAGATTAAACATAAATAAATTGAAGGGGCGGCTGGGAAAGACAGACTAAAATGGCCAAGAGAGAGAAAACTGAACCAGAACAGATAATTAGGATATATAATGTATAATAAAATGAAGTGTTACAGGGCACAGCAGGGCAAGCTCTCTAATGGATGAAGGGGCTGTTGTTGAGCCGGGCAGGAAGAGACAGTAATAAGGACATATGGCAGTGATAGTGGAAACTGGGCGGAGAGAAAACAGAGGTGAGGCAGAGGGATAAATGTAGTAAACAACCGAGGAGAGGAGCGACAGACAGGGGATGGAGGAGGGCAGGAGGTGAGGAGGCTGGGCAGAGTAATGTAGTGAGCTGGGGGAAACGAGGGAGAGGGGGAGAGAGAGAGGGAGGAGAGGCAGTGAGAGAAAAAGAAGAGGATCTGGGGATGGATAGGCTAGAACAAGAGGGAAAATGATAGAGGAAGACAGGAGTGAACCTGACAAGTGAAACGACGAGGAAGGAGGTAATCCAAAGAAAGAAGTTGGAGCAGGAGCGACTGTAGGAGCAAGGAAATGAAAGAGAGCAAAAGAAGGGGAAGAGGAGAAAGAGGAACAGAAAAAAACTATTATTCTCACACTACAATATCAAAGGTTATTAAGGCTGAAGGTTTTTCAATATTACCTTCCAGGAATATACCACTCTTTCATCAGGGAAACTAGGATTTCTCACTAGATTTGAAATTTGCCTATACAGTTGCAAAGTCAATATTTCTTAAGTTCCTCATGGTGATGATCCAGCAGTTTTATCACCAATCTGCAGTTCCCCTAAGCTCTGCAGAGCACCTTACCATATTCCAGTTCATTGCTTTGGTTTTAAGGCCCGTAGCCTTAATGCTTTAATTCACTCTCACCGCTCTGAGCTGTTTTCTGAGAAATACCTCTGACTGGATGCTACTGCTCAGCTCCACAGATGTAGACAGAAAACAGCGACTCACTGAAGACTGACGTGGAGTATTTAACAGCCTTAGAAACTGGCGGACACAAAAACAGCAGTGAAGCAAGAGAAACACAAATGACTGCTGATGTTGCTCTCTACGTGCCGGATGTGCAAACTGTTGATCTTAAATTTCAATTTTACTCTAATTTTATGACACCCCTGGATTCATACCTGACACATATTGTGGCTTGTAGTGATGGTTTGGGGCACTAGAGCGTTGCTGATGGGTGTTTAGTTGTGATGTCAGGACTGAGTCATCACCTGTTGAATGCAACTCTGCATTCTCATTTGGGGATAGAGACCTATGTGTCTGACTAAACTATGCCTGAATATTTGTATTTACATATTTTTGCACTCTATTAAAATCATACTTATCCTAAAATATATTTTGCCTTACAGAAAGACTCCAGGCTGCTATTTTGGCATGAAAACTAATTGGAAGAAACTGCAGGAGCTGAAATGTTTATTGAGAGACAGACAAGAGCTGAACTTGGAGAGGAAAGAGGGTGAAAGAGACAGGAGAGATGCAGAAAATTAAAGAGTGAAAGCAGAACAAAGGGTGGAGACGGAAGGAGAAAGAAAATAACAAGGAAAAGAAGGGAGGGAAAGAGGCAGAGGGAGTCAAACACACAGAGAGAAGAAAGCCACCAGGAAATAAATCTGCGCTTGAGAAACAAGTGCTTCATCTGCTCGACAACCAACAGCCACTCCAAAGAGAGAGAGAGAGAGAGAGAGAGAGAGAGAGAGGCAGGCTTGGGCTCTCTGCGGTTTTGCTCATTGCTTTAGATCCCCCTTTAAAAGAACACATGAAGCCTATTCAAGCCTGTCCATTCAGAAATGTTTCAAAAGGTTAATGCATTCTTCATCTGTGCCCACTTTCACAGGTGACTGGCCAAGTCATGTGACTGTCCATCTTTGCTGTCCTTCCTATTCACAAACTCACAGTCGACTGTGCTGCATCCTGGCCTCAGAGGCCAACTAAGGAAAGGAAAGAAGGATGCTGGGCTGTTTTTCTTTCTGCATCTTCCTCTGGCTTTCAGAATTCATAACCACTCTAGTCACTTGCCTCCACTTAGCACAGTGTCATACTGCCAAGCGCTGAGCCATCTCTGGAGCGTAATTTAAGGCAATAACAACATTAGTGACAACAATAATGTCATCTCCAGGACAGTCCTCCATGAAAATCGTGGTACAGACAACTACAGACACAGTCACAGACAGTTTTACTATCTCACACACACTGTCGCCAGATGAACTGTGTGTCATATTCTGAGGTAACTCATAAAACAAATGGCTCCACCTCACTGTTTTCTATTCTTAGCAGGAGCAGGGTGAGCCTCTCTGCATATCAATGCCCCGCTCATCGTTAAACTAGTTAGATGACAGGGATCAGCATCAAGTGTGTTTGTGTCTTTTCATAAATGTCAGTCTGTGTTAGCGTTTGTGTGAGACTTTCTGTGTACACACTTTTTTGGACCTTTGTGGGTATCTGTGTTTGTGTGCTGGGTGCTGATTGTAACTACACGTCGACCCTAGAACTCAAGGACACAGAAATAACTGTGTGTGCTGTAGCAGTCATTTGAGAATCGCAGTTAATCTTTCAAGACGAATGAGAAAACCTGATCGAGGGGCCTGGCAATCCAGTCCACTATGACTACTGATCCTGCACAGGAATCATTAGCCAGCATCAGTTCGTGACTGGACACCTGATAGGAAAGCCTGGAGCTATTCCATGTTAGTTATAGTATCATATAAACTATAATCCTCAATTAGAAGTTAATGAATTGGGTTTAGTTATTTGATTACTGTTTAAATACACATATTTGATCCAATAAGGCATTGGGACGAGTATTTCTGACAGTGTTCCTCATTATAAATCAGAAGTATAAGATATAAATCCAGCACACTCAGGGGTTTGCTATACTAACCTTAGCCAACTTTAGATGCATATCCACATAGACAACTGACACTAGTGATTCACTTACTTACACAGGCTCATAGGTCACATCAGTCAGCTTAAACAAGGTTTTACTGTAATGACACCCACTGAACTCACTATGAGAAGTAAAACTGACCTCTATTCATTTTCTGTATTACAAGAAAGATTTGCATTGTGGGTAGGCAAGCAATGCAGGGTGCACCACTATTGGCATTAAAGAGAGGAAAACTTTAACACTGCCTGAAAGTTCTGCAGCGGTTTTCTTTATATATAAAAAAAAAAAAAAAACTAAAAGGAAAAGGAGGTGATAGTGGGTCAGAAAGTTTAGTCTATCTGCTGTGGATAAATGTGCAGGAGCAGATTATTACTTTAGTTTCTGAGGGCACATCTTTGTGTATTCCAGGAAACACAACGCTGCTTAGCACAAAAGCACCTAGATAGTTGTGTGAAAGTGGTTGGTTGCTTATTTAATACTCACTACCTTGTTTGCTACCCACATCAACAAGGTGATGCTGCTTCACTTGCAGTGGGTTTTCACCATTACGCTGTTATGTAAACCTGGAATTAATGTGAATATTGTAGCTGTTTACCAGTCCTCTTAAACCCCTTGCACCTGCCGTGCATCTTGATGTACTGAGGTACCGGTCGCTGGAGAACCTGGTAGCTCTCCCCACACTGTGATGGATTGTTCTGTGTTTTATTGATGAGTGTTGGGGGCCCTGCAAACAAAGTTATCCACATTTGCCAAGTATGTGTTGAGAGAAGTATAATACACCATGACATAAAACTAACTCAGTAATGTCAGGTGTAAAAATCACTGCAATAAAAATATTAAGCTGTATTTCTCCTTTAACTCTCCTAAACATATAAATATGTATTCAGGACCTTTATGATCGTCACAATCCAAGGTAGTATTAGTAACAAGCGGTCTTTATTGCTGTATTTTATAAAAGACATAACTTCACTCTGTTAAATATGTTTAAATATATTTCAGAAGACACTTGGGGTCTACACCTGGCACGTGATAAAGGTAGTTTAAAGAATGAATTCGCCTCCTCTCGGTGGTAAACTACCACTGAGAGCAGTAATTCTGCAAGATCCCAATTCTGTGTGTCTGATTGAGGTCCCAGTTTAGTCAATATGAGGACTAAGCAAACTGCTGCATTCAGTGCTACAAGCTATTAAAGAAGTCATCATAAGCCACTTCCCCCTCTGAAAGTGAGGTATGCCAGTGACGGTCCAACAGAAACTGCTGCCAAGCTTGGAAATCACACTATTTGGCAATACAGGCATCGAATGAATCCCTGAAGTGACACTTAGGGAGCAATTGGAAACTGAGCTGAATGAATGATGTGAGTGACCCATCCAACCTTGTCAACCCTATAAGGTAAATCAGGGTGATATTAGGTTGCCACTACTCATCTTTAATGGTTTTATGGTCTCAGAGGGTGTTTAACTCAGAATATACCTGGCACCTATATTGTTCTATCCCTCTGTATAAGTGATTATTGATTTTATTTTTTTTAAGCAAAGTATAGAGTTTCCTTTGATACTTAATGAAGGAGCATCACTTCGATCTAAACTTGATTTAGGCCTTACTCACATTGTTTTAAACACATTTTAGTTTGGTTATGCTGTATTTTCTAATCGTGTGGCTGGATTTAACCAAAGCCTGTAATGGCACTGACAGTTTTGGGTTTGATAGACTACAGTTTGATAGTGAAAAGCACTGACATTTGGCCACTCACTCATAGCAGATTCTCCTTTAGTCTGGTAGGGGTGCCAGAACAGGCAGTGTGTTGAGACAGACACTGCGTGAAATAAAACAGAATAGACAATGACTTTGTGTCACAGCCAGAGAGGAGATCAACAAAATGATTTATCACTGTCCTCGCATTCTATTGGTATAGTGACTTAATTAATCAACCTGTAGGCAGAAGGTCACAGCTTTAAGACTCCAGAGGGGGCTCATAGTTACGTTGCAATAAGATTAAAATGCCTGATCAAATCATCCTGATCAAATGGCAATCTAAAGTGATGAAGAAGATGGACTGGGACCTTTTTAAAAAATTGAAATCAAGCTACCTTCCCAGCAGAAGAGATACTAAATTTAAATGTTGCCGGTGAGTCAGTTAGAAAGCTGGGGATGAGGGCTGAGAGTTTAATGAGCCCTATGGGGAAAATGCTTGGGAAAACAGGCTGCATTTTCTGCTGCACACATTAGGCACATGGAGCCCCAGTGTGATGGGGACTACTACTAAGTGAATAAGAAAGCAACTGTGACATAAATAAGAGCACTAATAAGCTATGTAAAACACAAAGTAATCTTTTATGCAAGCATTTATGAATTATGAAAACAACCCATTAATAGGAAATTTCAAAAATGTGTTATTTCATGGTGGCATTTTTTTGTTCCTTTTTTTATTACATGCCAATATTTTTCTCTACTTTTCTACTTTCTGATGATTCACAACATTATCTTGCTTCGTTCCTCACCATTCACAACATGAGGCATCTATCTCCAGGACTAACACCCCCTAATGACACCACTAAAAGCATATAACACACACACACACACACACACACACACACAAACACAAACACAAACACACAAACACACGTAACACACACAGGAGAGAAGAGGATTATGACCACAGGGATTTTCCTGTCCCTCCCTGCCATCGGACAATCACGCTATGCAGACAGCAGTAGAATCCCCAGGATCAGTGAGTGGTAACAACGCAAGTCGCCAGAGACTGTGGCCAAAGATACTTGTAACCAGATTAACATGGACAAGAATAGAGGCCAAGATGTGGGTTACCACCTTCTCCAGCAGGGACGTGTGTGTGTTGTTTAAACCATTAACGGATTAGTTGAGGATGCAGTCAAGGGAAAGGAAGGGAAGACACAGACATGGATATTTTTGGCACCAGCCAAAATACACAGACTTTGCAGGTACGGAGGCAACATTATGTGCGCGCACACACACACACACACACACACACACACACACACACACACACACACACACACACACACACACACACGAACCATGAATGTACAGCCTGACCAAAATCAATGTCAATATTAACATTTCTAGGATTAGATGCATCTCAAAATAATGAATAAATACACGTGTTTTAACTTGCAAACAGTGGATTTCTTTGGACCTGCAGTCATTTCCAGTCAAAGCACAACTAAATCAACATGGATGTCAGGGAACCACAAAACATACTGTTAGTGTCCGAGTTGGTTGAGGGCAAAAATATACTGTGCACAAAATGAGTGGGTTGTCATTCCTTTCTCTGAAGCTAGAGTCTTTTTGCAAACAGAATCAACAAAGATTCATGTTGTCTCAAAAGATTTTTTCAGTGTTATGGCTTTTAAAACAACATCACTTTCCAACAACCTAACTCTAGAAAGTGCCGTTTTATTACCCTTTAAATGATTTAAATCCTTCAGTGCTGCAGCCAGGAAATACTGAATTGAATTTCTGACCCTTTGCATGACTGTAGGTGTTAACTCAAGCACCAGACAGGGCCCACACTGGCTCCTACTGTCAGTAAATACCCACAAACAGTAGCAACCAGCCTGACTTGGTCAAAGCTGCTTGTTACAAAGACTTGGTGTGAGATATGAAAACTCAGTTATGGCCTACATTTTCTTAGACAGCTTGGATTCTTGAATTATTGAGAGGGGCGACATATCTTTAGGTTAATTATTAATTGTTGTAGAAAAAGTCCTCATCGTCATCATCATGCTGCCATTAGCTCTGCTATCATAAACTGCCATCATCATCATCGTCATGCCAGTAGCTCAGCTACAATCAGAAAACGCCAAACTTTCACCATGTCATCAATATCAAGCACGCCCTTATCTTCATTGTTCTTAGGGCCTCTACTAGAATCATCTTCATCACCAGAACTATTACCACCACCATCATCATCATCATCATCATCATGGTGGCATTAATAAAACTACCTCCATCATCTAAATATTCTTCCTCCTCTTCATCACCACCATGACCAGTTATTGAAAAACACTGAACATTTAGACCTACTCAACAACAACTACCGTGCATTTTAATTCATCAACAACATTATTCCTCTGTCATTTCCTGCAGAACTTCACCATCCGCGCACGGTTTTACTCCTCCCGCGCACCATGACCCTGGTGCGCAGTCCCTCTATGCCCGGGTGTGTTCTCAGTCCCTAACCCTAATCTCATCCTCCCTCGTCGGCCACCGACTTCAAAGCCTGCGCGTTTTCCACTCTCCCCTATCCCCCTGCTGGAGGAACAGTCTCGGTCTGTTCAGACGGCGCCGGTCAAGACCCACGGTTTACGCACGTACTCTATTTCCCAGCAGGGCAGCCTGTGCGCTGGATAAATGCTTAATTGGAGCGGTCGCCTACTGAAGGCGTCTCCCGGACAGGACGAGGCTCTGCGATTCCGCACACACCTGACAGCCACCTCCAACCATGGGTGTTTGTCCGGTAGATCCCGCTGCTATCTCTCTGTGAGGTACACGATCAGTTTCTGTTTCTCCCTCCACCTGAACTCGCCCTGGCACGTTTGGTGCTCCTTTTCTGCGCACCGATCTGTGCACAATACCCCACCCGCGGCAATTAACCGAACTGCCAAAGTGATTATTATTGCCCCTCAGGCTTTACCTTTCAGCATACTTCTTACCACACACCGTCTCCTGCCTCGCACACGGCTCAAATATGACCAGTAAGAGCAACTAAACAAATATAATCAATCCACAGCCTATAAATTCATAGTGATAATATTAGGTAATACACACGTTGCTGTTGTCTCCCACAGGTTAGGTAGCCTACTCTGGATGGAGCCCAGGTCTGGATCCGTTCATTCATTCATTCATCGCTGTGTGTGTTCATCCTTCCCTCCGTTTCTCTCTCATTCAGCTGATAATAAACGCATCTACTCCTCTGAAGCGGCGGAGGCTTTGGAGCAGGCGCACTTCACCCGGTGGCTGATGCGCCCTCCCGAGAGAGAGAGAGAGAGAGAGAGAGAGAGAGAGAGAGAGAGAGAGAGAGAGAGAGAGAGAGAGAGAGAGAGAGAGAGAGAGAGAGAGAGAGTGAAAAAGAAAAAAGATGTGGCTGAGGGAGATTGAGCTGATGTGAGAGCAGGAGTGGATGGATGAGCACAGAGCTAGACAGTGGCTATTACTGTGTGTTTGTGCCTGTGTGTGTGCGTTTTTTTGGGGGGTGAATGTGAAGCATGTAGGCAGTGGTATCACCCCTGCACTGATAAGCACAGATCAGTGGAGGAAGAAGAGGAGAGGAGGAACTGAAGTAGCAGGAAAATAGCTGAGCTGATGATGAAAAATGGACTGAGGGGGAAAGTTTGTGGCTTTAGATAACTTTAAATTACTCATTTTGTCCAATGGTGAGTTCAAAACACAAATATGTTACTTTTAAAATGATATAAAACAGAGTAAAGCAGAAGATTCCCACATTTGAGAAGCTGGAACCAACCTTGTCTGGGATTTCTGATTTTAAAACACAATCAAAATGACCACCAACTTATAAGTTAAGGCACCAATCATCAACCTCAACTTCCTTGTTTGTGTCTGGCCAAGGAATTTTTGTTCCTCATCTTTCAGCCCTTTCATTTCCACACCACAGCTGCATAGTAAAGGCATGAAAACGTAGGAAAAAAATATTTATTAAAAAGATGCAGATCCAGTCATTCAACTAATCAATTCAGCTCTTTACAGTTGATATTATTTGAATGTTATTGTGAAAAATTGCACGAAAACCAGTTGTTAGAGTCTACACAAAGCTTCAAATCCTTGACCAGGAAAAGATGAGAATGAAGCAGTGAAAATATAAAATACTGGCATAGACACAAATGGTACATATTAGTTTAGTTATTACAGTGTTTCACCTGATATTCTGTCTGAGGGCAAATTTATTTGCAGATCTATTAAGTGCTGTTCCGCCTTGTCTCACCTCTGTACAGAGGACGAGGCAAAGACGAACAGGCTCAGATGAGGGGGTGAGATGAATTAAGGAGGGGAATGAAAGAGCAGGGGGAGATGGGTAAGGACAGAGACAAGGGAGAAGAAAGAAGAAAGGGAGAAGGAAGAGCTGGGTGCTGCTGCGAGGATGGGAAAAGGAGCGGGAGAGGCGCTAAGGTCGGTGTAAGTAATGAGACAGAGGAAAGGAGTCTTTTTACATTTTCCGTCTTCGCGTGAAGCACGGCCCTTACACCGAAAGTTAATTCATACCCTGAGAGGACATGTCTCTCACACACATACACACATTAAAATTTAACAACTGACGCCCAGTTCTTGTGTACGCTGAGAGAACACAGCTTCACACTAAAATCCACATCCAAATCTATTCCAGCTAAATGCCCAACTGTGAATTCATAACAGGACAAACACACACACACACACATATACACAACAGTGCAAAACATGCTTGAAAGAATGACACACACAAGCACGTGCTCAAACATACGGACGCCCACACACAGATTTCTCTTCTAACTGCTGATGACAGTCTATAAATGAACAGCAGCACATGGTATATTCACGCACTTTACTACTGAATACCATGGTGGGTTGTGTTTCAAATAAGGAAATATTCATTTTTGTTATATAAAGAATAAGATTGGCAAGACTCAAAATACACACTTCAGCACCCATTCATGGTATCATAACCCACTCCTGTTATATACAGTAGTTTTTGGAGCTGTATAACACAACAGTAATAAACAAGACCAGGTTTTGCCTTTGGATGTTAGTAGAAACAATGACCTCATGAAAATCAATATGAGCAGATTTATTCCTTAACATGCAGATATTGTTGAACAGGACACCAGACCCTCTGTTTCATTTCAATTGAATACACTTCTCTACAAACTACCATGTCAAATTCAATTAGTGATTTTTTTTTCCCCCTTGCCTTCCCAGAATGCCTTTTCACTGACCAGAGGGAATGGCAATAGGCTTGTTCATTTCAATTCCAATGCAGTTTTGTCAACATATAGGGTTCAGTGCACCTCTCCATGCTCTATGGCAGATAAAAAAAAAAAAAAAATATATATATATATATATATATATATATATATATATATATATATATATTACTACTGAAATTATTAGAATCTCTGCATCACAAAGATCATGTTACAAAATACTTATTTAAAACAAGATTTCTGTAACTCTGCCACATGATGTTCCTTACTCCTCTGTCTCTTGTTTTTTCCCCTTCACTCAGCACAGCATCAAAGAATTACACAGCTCGTGCCTATTAACCCTCAGAGTTTGTGTGTCTGCCTGCTTCACTGCTATATTGCCAAACTATCCGCTATATCTTCAGAGAAAGCTACATTTCTGCCGTTTCTATGGCAATGGCAGGATAAGTGGAGCGGACTATATCTGAAAACGATGACCATACCCCTGTGCATATAGACGTCTTTGAAAGCCGAACCCAATTCTTCTGTGAAGAAAATGGCTGTTTTTAATGAAACGGTATTTATTCTTTAACTTGAGACTTGGTTACACCTCTGTTTAATGTAAAAGGAATAAGCCTTATTTTTCACTATGGTTTCAAAAAAAAAAAAAAAAACAAACAAACATGTAAAATAGTCTGATTCCACAAAAACCCCACATACTCTATAGGAGCCCACACACTCCATTTCAAGAAGCACAAACTTTGTAGGGATCATTTTTCATCCTAATATTTCTACAACATTACCCTCTTTGTTACTCCAGGCTAGCAAACTAGCTGTAATTTGAAATGCACTGAATGTGAACAATGTAACCCCCCCTTTTGCCCTTTAAGCTCTGCTACAGCTGATGCTCACAGCCCAGCTTTGCATTTCAGCAGTGAGTAAAAACAGCCTTTTGTACGATCACAGCCTAATGGTGGAGTGCGCTACACATACTCAATAGCCCTTGACCCCAGGTTCAGGTTATTTTTGTGTGAAAAATTAATTTTTTTTTTCCCCCTCTAAATTTACATAAATATGCTTGTGTGTTATCGATTGCTCAGTTGCTTATTTGTGAGATATAACTTACATATTAAATATTAATATTAAAAAGTCTAAGAAAATGTAGTGAAGCCTGAAGTGTGGAATAATGTACTGTCAAAGCCACAGGGGTAAAAATAAAATGATGAAAGTAGGAAAGTAAAGCTTTCCATTGGTGCTCTGACCACGCTGACACCAAGGTTTTCAAGCTTTACTACACTGATGATATTAAAAACATTGTATACCTAACAGAGCACCACCCCAACACACAGCAATTAAAAACACAATTCTTATTCACTGTTCATTAGTTTGCTTTTAGCCAAATATTATAAATTAAAGTGAGTGATAGGAGAGGGTGGCCATTTATTTTTGATGCTTGTTTATTTTCTCTAGTGCATTTATTTCAGCAATGGTCGGGCTACTTGGTAACACAAAGTTTGCTAACACAAAGTTAGCAAGCTTTCATATTTCAAGAGCTCCAGCAAAAATAAATACATAAATAAATAAAACAGAAAAACCTAAGGAGCCTTATGACTGGTCTGCAGTTTCCCAAGGCCAATTTTCCATCCTTACCTTACCTAAATCAAAATCTATGATGATCTCTTTGATGTTGAGCAATCTTGTACTAATTCAAAAACCGGACACCTTATTTCTGATTCATCTGATACCCCAACCATTGCAATGGCATCAGCAAATTTAAATATAATACACTCATTAGTGCATGACAAATAAAGGAACAGCCACTGGTCTGCAATCCTTAAAAATAATACATTTTTATTATTTAGGCACAAGTAGTGCAGAACTTTGGTTGATAGGAGTTGAAATATGTGCTTACTGGAGCTAACACAACATAAACGGGATGTGGACATCTTCACAATAAGCAATGTCATATGTCACCCAGGGAAGAACAAGTATCAGTAAAAATGTCCAAAACAGTGCAATGCAAGAGCCATTTAACCCAACACAAAAACAGCTCGACAGGAGATATCAACCTTTTCATCTAACTATTTCAAGAAAGTAGATGTTATGTTACAGCATACACCCGTTTCATTATATTAGGATGCTGTTGAATAAAGGCTAATGAAGTTTAAATTCCCTAAATCCCATTTCAGAATCCTCTCATGTACTTGGAAATGTGGCTCAAATATTGGACATGATTACACAGTCGTCCACTAATCAAGCCATTCTGCTTTATCTCCAGCCTTATAAACCATTGTTGGCCCCTGATTATTCATGAGCTGCCTTAGACTCAGTGTGTCAGGCCATCAAAGCAATTGGAAGTCACGCTGAGTATGGTTCATAAGGGAGCTGTGAAACAGAACCAAATGATGATGAGGAGGATTGCAAGTAAATGAGCCTTGATCATTTGAAGACGAAACGATCAGTGTCATAGCCGCACTACACTGTTTCTACCTGAGCCCTGCTGGAATATACAGGCCAATACAGTATTGCCCTGCTTGTACATTCACCCACACACTCAGCATCTGTCATGTGGTTCTGAATATACTGTATCTTCCAAGGTTGTGTCCATTCACTGACATGAACACAAACACACACACTTTGAGCAGGTACGTACATTCAATCCAAATGGTCCTCGAACATTACACATATGAACCCACACAGACACACATCACCACACACAAAAAATTCAGATGAGATGCAAACTGGCTCCGGTGTAATTCATGAAAATAAAAATGCATTCTCTAGGCCAGATGAGGTCTGCAATACCAAAGGTGATATCAGGAACCAAATGTCAGCTCCAAAATGGGAAATGTTTTCATGTAATCACCAACTAATTATGACAAATCTTCACCACTGCCACGAAGGAAATATTTATTCCTTGACCATGTCTGGTCTTCTTCTGTACTACAAACTACAGTTTGTTGCGTAATCTTAGCCAAAAACCAAAAATAGAGAAGTTTCTACGAGTGAACAAGTCATAGCAGTAAGTTCCACTTTACAGTTCGCAGTGTAGCTATCAAAACATTCTACAGTTTTGCAATATGCATGTACTTTTTCGCAACACATATCAAAAAATGAACTCAGATTTAACCCAGTCAGCGTGTATTTACATTACACTTCTGCAGAACACACTCAACTTCTAACTTTGAATGTACACACACCACAACCTAAATACAGTAGCTGCTACCTCTATCCACACCAACAGATGAAACATACACAAATATTAAATCAAACATGCACACGTGTGTATGGCTTCACACATATAGATAAGCATGTGCCTGTGCTCCCATGAATACACACATTCATGCCACATGATATAACCTGGGGTGTTGCAAGGAAAGTGGTTCCAAAGTGCAATTCATCACTTCTGTCTCTTCTGTTTCTTCTCCCCTTAAGCAATACTGACTTTTCACCATGATTCATATCTCACACACACACACACACACACACACAGAGGTCCTGCATTTGTATGTACACATCTGATGGTAACATTCATATTTAGTGCTTTAGAGATAGCTAGATAGATAGATAGATAGATAGATAGATAGAGCCACAAGGATATAGCTGAATGACATAATACAATTACTGTCCTTGTAATGATGGCCATCTATCACAGTCTTTTATTATTTGTATGCATTGTTATGCTAATGTAACTATTACTTATCCTATTTCTGTTCTGCTGACTGGTACTTGCTAGAGCCTGTAGTCAGTACAAGTTCTCATTAACATTCAGGAGTTGTTTAATGTAATTGTGCTGCTCCCCTATTTTACGGCACTTTTCTAACTTTGCTGAAAGTGCAATCAGAATGAAGAGAAAGTTGTACACGGTGTGAAAATGGAACCACTAATGAATTACACCATCTTGTCTGAAATCCATATTCACTCCAAAACGATTTTCCAAAATCTTGTTGGTTATGTTCTTGTTCCCGGCTAAGCTCTTAAGATTTTGTGACCACCTGACTGAGTCCGACAAGCAGCTTGTTTCTATCAAGCAACATCAATTAAACAGGAGCATTGACGGCATCAGCAAAGCTCTACATGAACTAGTTCAGTTAGCAACTCAGATACACAAGGGGAGCAGATCTTGAGAAAAAGGGAGATAGAGAGAAAGAGTATAGAGGGTAAAGGGAAGAGAGGATGACAGATTGAGGAGGAGGAGAGTAGAAAGAGAGAGGCACAGATGGACAGAAAGTAAAGGAGGCGCAGAGGGTAGAGAAATGGAAAAAGAGAGACGGTGAAAGAATAAATGGAAACTGTTGAGATTTTACGATTAGGTGAAATGAGAAAGATGAGGGAGGGGATTAAGGCAAAGAGGACAACGAATCCACTAATGCAGATGCCATGTACTTTCATTTGAGCTTGTTTTGTATTGTTCTGTGTTTCTCCATCCAATTTCCTGTCTCCTGTCACTGTCAAAACAAAACAAATAAAATCTTTAAGGAGGATGGATTACCCACTCTTGGAGAAAGATGGAAGAGAGAGCAGAAACAAGGAGCAGCCACTGAAAATGGCACCTGACCTAATAACTGTTATACAAAATGTCAATGACCGTGATAAGCAGGTTGTAATTTAAATGGCTTGTACTTTGCTGAATCAATGTATTAATTACTGATGGCAGGTAATGCATAAGGTATTTGTGTGCAGAGAAATTGGCTATAGGTTTTCAATTTTCAACAAAACACTTGGTCAAATAAAAGATTTGACTTAATTTGATCAAAAACGTCAAAAAAAAAAGAGAGAAAAAAAGTGCCTACTTAATGATCTTTTATCTAGTTCAAGCAAACTGTGAATATCTAAAAACCTGAAAATGTGCACATCTATAGCTCAGGGTGCACTAAATTAAAGGGTTTACAAAAGAGGACATCACATCCATATCAGGGCAGAACCAGTCTGCCCTTTTTGATAAAACTATTCATTAACTATCATTAGACAACATAATGACAGGCATGTACAACTATGCATTTAAAGTTCTCATATGGTCTACACAGGTTTCAGACAAATTTGCCTTCATCTACAGTAGCTCACTGGACAGAAACACACACACATCTCCACACACTCCAACCACATTTAAACAGCCTAACCATAATTGATGGTGTTACAGGGTGAAAAGACGGTAGGACGACAGTGTGTGTGTGGTATGTAAGTTGAGAAAATAGAAAACAGGCATGGATGGGCGTGAGTGTGTGAGTCCAAGTCAAGACAGAGGTTAATTATAATTTCTAACCTTTGGCCAAACCAGACTCACAGTGAAACACATTTGAAATACAATAGCGTCTTACAGAAAAGGTTATTTTGTCTGTTTTTAACTATATAACAATACATTTGGTCCATGCTCTAAAGGACTAGTTCAACATTATGAGAATAATGCTTCTTTATTGCTGAGCGTTAGATGTCGAGCTGGACATTTTATATTTTTAGCTGCTGTAGAACAAGCCAACAACACATTTTTTGTCCCAAAGTTTGGTTTGAGAAGAGCTGGGCAGGCTACACAAGGGTGGAGTGGACTGAATTAGAAAGCTGCCATATGTCCGCCTTGTGATCACAGACTGGCTTAGTTATAGAGGGACCCGTATATAATGAACATGTACTGAAAGCAATGATGAAAGTGTTCAAGGTGAATGCACAGTGTCCTCACTGTAGGTCATCTTTGCTCTGTCCGTGTTCCTGTCTCTTGCACCTCTGCCTTTCTTTTTTCTTGGACTCTGTACCACTCAGCCAAAGGTCTTACATTCATGGTCATCTTTTTCAGTCTTCTGTTACCTAAATTCTCACTCTGCACTGTCACCACACTTCCCTCATCTCTTGATCTACCTTCACGTTTGACCCCTCATCTGCTGCTTTTACAGTTTGTTGTTCTGTCTCTCCCTGACACCATATCTGGAAGACACAGTCCACATTTCAGATGTGCTTCAGAACAGGAAAAACAAGCCATCCTCTTTTTTTCTAAATCATGTGTCTTTCTTTCTTTCTAAGCTCTCCAACTTCAAATAACTCAAACCTGCAGTGCATGTTCCTCAGCTCCCACACTGAGCTGACTGAACCTGAGGTCTGCAGAGAGGGGAAAATATTGCAAAGAATAGTGAGTGGAGCAGCAGCAGTGGCAGACAGGCGGTGTCCTGGCAATGAAATGGAAGGGACATTTCAGGAGCCACTTGGAAATGCTACTGCATTTGCTCTCAAACAGTTACAAGACACACACACACACACACACACACACTTGAGTAGTGGTTTGGAGAGAGTGTGGGAGTGCATATGCCTCCGTTTCTGAAAATAACCACCAGATGAGGGGCAGGGAGGCAGGGTGAGGCTGGTACAAGGAGATATAAATGGATGCTAATTGTATAGCTCCTTCAGATTACACTCAAATCCAGCAGACATATACACAAACACACACACGCTCCGTCAGTGTATGTGTGTGAAAAAACTATCTTACTTCATACTGGAAACTGTGGTATCAGTCTCTCACTCGGACTCAGATGATTAGTTTTATGGATGTTGAATGCTATAAAGTTGGTGCACACATGGCTTGCCTCTGACTCCAAACACACACACGTACACACAGCACAGATTACAATGGATAATAACTGCCTGGTTCTCAAATGGCATCCAAATCCAACCAAAGAGAACTCCCATGTATTATTTCTATAATCCCTCTAAAAATAGTTTTTGAAAAAAGCAAGACTCAGTCTTCCATCCATACACCAGTCTCCAAATAGCTGGCTGTGAAGACTTTACATGTTTATCTAAGCTTACAAACTCACATTTGTTCTATGTGGATGGACTGAATTAGAAGGAGCTGCATCACATCACCTCAAATACATCACAATTCACTTCCCAAACATTGCCTCTTCTACTGAAGAGTCACTGACTCACTTGCAACATGGACTAATTTTGTTTTTAATCTCACAATAGTCTCTCACTGAAAAAGAGAGGAGAGGCAGTAATGACAGAGGAGTGTGAGCGGAATAGAGATATTAATAGTCGACAATAACCGGTTGACTCTCCTGCTTCCTGAAAGTGCAGTGGAAAAACATTCTGTATAAAACATACCCTCATATACACTTCATATTGCAATAAGGAACACAAATCATGTTTGTCACACAAGCAGTACTCTGTCAAAAACATATTTCTGCAGTATCAGATTTCCAGGAAATGAGAAACTTTTTCTTTGATGTAGCTTTAACAATGTAATTTCTTTGGATATCTGAGCGTTGCATCATCTAATATGAACGTGTTGCAAAACAGTGGTTAGCACTGTTGCCTCACAGCAAGAAGGTTCCTGGTCTGAAACCCATCAGGGACCTTTCTGTGTGGAGTTTGCATGTTCCCCCTGTGCTTGTGTGGGTTTTCTCCAGGTACTCTGGTTTCCTCCCACAGTCCAAAAACATGTATGTCAGGTTGATTGGTGACTCTAAATTGCCCATAGGAGTGAGTGTGAGTGTGTGAGGTTGTTTGTCTCTATGTGGCCCTGTGATGGACTGGTGACCTGTCCAGGGTGGACCCCTGCCTTTCACCCAAAGAGAGCTGGGATAGGCTCCAGCAGATCCCTGGGACCCTGGTTAGGAATAAGTGGGTATAGATGATGGATGAATGGATGTTGCAAAACAGGTTATTAGAGTTAGCAGTTTTGATTACAACCAAACCAAAACCTTAGGGTTCTTTCCTCTTGTCATAAGAAACCACATGACTTCTGAAAGCAGATGAAGCAGTGTGAGCAAAGACAAGCACAACTCAGCAAAACTCGCAGCAGCTCAGTTTGTAGTCCTGTTTCCCCACCTGCTGCTCATGAAAGGTTTAACAACCAAATGCATGGTATGATTTTCTGCCCACTTTCTCTGACAACCAAAAAGAAAAAAAAGAAAAAAAGAGAAGACATTTATTTTACTGTTGGTGTGCTGCCTTTTTGATGTTTAACACATTTTACTACAGAGATCAAATCCATTTAAAACTACCTTACTGGAAGTCTATTGAATCATGTTCCGGAAAAGACAGTATAATTAGTGTGTTTACATTGGTGTGGCTACTGCCTTGTGGTCCAACTGCTCCTTATCAGGCTCAACACCTGCCAAAGGAAAATCTCACATAACTTGTGCAACACAAGCCCTGTCCTTTCTGTGTATCTCCTAATGATTCATGAGGCCTTATTTTTATGCTTGTGGCAAACTGCATACAGAAAAAAGAGTTCTTAAGTGATATATATATAAAACTCATTCTCCTTAAGTATTCATAAAAATGTGAAATTGTATTGGTATTTATTGGTATTCCTATTGTAAGTTATATTTTACATCTACTCCACTAGTAGAAAAGAGGCACATATTTTATTTATTTTTTTTATTCCCTACATGTATTTAACAGTTACTGGTACTACTAGTAACATTGTATTGGATTTCACAATAAAAACAGATGATCAGAAAAAAAAGAACTAATGCAATGTTGGAAAATAAAGTACCTTAATTTTTAAATTAGCTTCATCTTGACCAGCTACGCCATTAAAAAGCTGTGCACACACTAGTAACAATATTCAGGTAATAAAATATATAAAAATGGTGACGCTAATTAAAAAGGCACCTCCTAAATAAACCATTCTGTAGTACAAACATATCTGAATGTCTCTTCCACCACTGAAATTACACTGTCCTCTGGCTCTATTAAATGTGGTTGCGCCACCACACTGCACATTACGGTAACCCGATGAGGGAAAACAAAACCACAGCCCTGTCCTAGCTCGCAACAGTGACGTCAGCGCGCAGCGGCGGTGCAGTGACGCGCGGCTATTGGGTGAGCGGGGCGCTAAACTGTATTGTACCGTAAAAAGATAAGACGCCGATAACAACAACAACAACAGCTGCGCAAACAGATGAGGCCGAATAAACACACGGTCGCACTTTTCGGCTTCACACTATAAAGCTTTCGGGTAAGGAACTATGTTTTTTTGTTGTTTTTTTTTACATATGGTTACGCTAATGTAGCCCCGCACCAGCTTCCGCCCTGTGGGAAGTTTCTTTTGTCCTCTTCAGTCAACAACAACAAAACAAGCGGGTCAGTGTGTTGAAACAAGACGACGGAGTTTTGTTTGTTTTGTTTCACAGCGTAACAAGAGCCCGTTAATAATATCAGACAGGCCTCTGCGTTGTCAGAATAACCGCTTGTCTCGGGAGGTAACGTTACACTATGGATACCTTTGGACTGGAAATACGAGGGGCAGCAGACTAAACACAGCCTGGAGGGTGTGTTAGATACGGGCAGCATCGGCGATACGATGGATGATGCCGTTTCACGATTCATGAATAATTAGCTAATGCACAACTGCCATGTCCCCAGTGTTTTTCTAACAGTGTATACTGTTGATTTGGTCAACATTTCTATGCCTTATGTTGTAGTTCTCTCAGACGTGCAGGCCACATACACACTAACCAGCTGTGGTTTTAGTAACCTTGAATCTCTATAGCATTTATTCAATATGCACACGTATGTATGGGCATTTTCTGTTTTGCTGTGCCACTGTTTCTAACATTTTTCCTAACTCTCCAGATGTCACCATGGCTGCAAAATTCAGTATTTCAGAAAGCGAATCAGACTCATCAGAGGAGGTAGAGGGAGGAAAACAGAAGAAGTCGTCAGCAAGGCAAGAGCAACAGGTTTCTCAGCGCCACGCCCTTGCCTTACCTGAGCTCAGAACAACAGGTAAGAAACCACAAAGGATTATGGGAACTTGGGACTACAAAAGAAAAAGTGACCAGCTTAACGCTAGTGGCAGCTGCACTAAACATTTGGTACTAATGTAAGTAAAGATGCCACAGCACGGTTACAGATTGAGTCGCTAAACCTGCCAAAGTACGTCTGAGCATCCTTAACCACAAACTGCTCCAAATGGGACTAAAACATTCTCCTTGCTTGTAGTTTTGGACTACTTTAACTTTTCTGCCTGTTCATAGGAACATAAGAGGTGGACAAATACACATATACAGTCAGAGAAAGAAAACCTAGTTTGTTGCATTTCTGTTCAGTTGTCACCAGTGTATTCAATGTCCAACATTGCTATTCCAGATCCTTAAGTATTTTATGTCAAATGCTGTGTCAGCATTTAGTAGTTGTTTATGACATTAGCATGAATTTCATCCTAGTTTCACTTTTTCCCCCCCAACAGCTGCTGCAGTGTGACTACCCAGTCTATCCCACAACAGAGGGGAAACAATATTTTATGTCAGTGCATCAATCCAAATTCATTATTTCTCTAACATGTCTGTTTTTACTGCCATTTCTTGGCTTTGTCTGCTCTACTTTGCAGAAATTTACAATCTGGTCGTCCTTATGGGTATTAAAATTAGTTGGGTAGCTATATGAAATGTATGCTAACCAGTTTTGCAAAATGGCTCTGTTCAAAGCAGTAAAGAAGGATTTTATTTTTATTTCATCCACATGGTTTGATGTTTCTGAACATATTGTTCGAGTAATAACTAGTGATTTAAATTCCTCTAATCCTGCTGTATTTCCTGGTGCCTTATGTTGAGCAAGTGTTGCCCCTATGAAGCAGTAAAAAAAAAAAAAAACAACCTTCTCACCTTTCTGTCTCCCATGTAGCCTCCAATCGAATCAGGCTGAGTTCGGAGTCCCAGTCCAGGGTGGATGAGGAGGCTGGTACGCCCACAGACGGAGCTCCATTTAGGGGAAGGTCCAAGTCAGCTCCCCCTGCTCTGTGGGCAGCCAAGAAATATGGCCAGCAGCTCCGAAGGATGAGCGATGAGTTTGACAGCCTCCTGGATAAAGGGGTGAGAATGAGGGGTCAAATGATAGAAGGATTTAAAAGGACTTTTATAAAAAAGGCAAATGAATGTCTTTATGATTAGATACAGCAAGAGAGCGACAGGCAGTTTGTTTGAAAAGAGGTTGTGATAATGGATGTGCTCTGGGTAAAAGATAATTTTCTGCTTGGATAAGACTATGACATTTCCTTAAAAAATGACCTAATCCAATTGGGGAATGAGAATTTTTTATAATTTTTTTCTCTTGCAGGAAATGAGAGTGAGGAATGCTGGCAAGGCCCAAAAGATGCACCACTCTAAAACCTGGTGGAGCTACCTCTTTAGTTACCAGGAGACAGATGGAGAAAACAACCTCCATGAAAACCACACACCCCGCACAGAGTAGGCCCTGAGAGAGGACAGGACCAAAGATGTGACGCCACAAGGACTGAGAAATCTGCGTGAATGAGTAGACAGCAGTGGAGACATGAGAACAGCTGCGACGAGAAGAAGACCTGCTCCAGAAGAATGGTTGGTGTTATCAATAGCACTGAGGTCCAAGATCACTGACATTTTTAGACTTCATCGATGACTACATTTATATACAGTTTTGTATTTGTATTGTGTGATGTAAACAACATTGTAGGGCAACCCACTGTGAAATGGTAAAAAGTGACAAGTGTGGGGACAGCTGTCTGAACCCCTTTAAAAAAAAAAAAAAAATGGACAGAAGGATCAGAAGGAAGAGCAGACCTAAGAACAAAGAACATCATAATAAGGGGATTTGAGAGGTGAACACTCAGTTGAGTTGCCTACCATTTCAGTTGTCTCTCACATCAACACTATGCAATATACTGTAGATGGAGAGACAAATGTGCTGAAATCCACACACCTGACTGTTTCAGGCCACCTTAAACACCGTTAGAATTTCCTTCCTTCTTTCCTTCCTCTTTTTCTTGAGGAAGCTACTGATGTCAGTGTGTTACTAAGGCTTGTTTTGCTGCATATGTTTCTGCTAAACAGACACCACCTCACAAAGATCACTGTAATTTTGTGCCAAAAAAATAGTTCAGGCATCAGAGGGAGAGAATACATAAAGGAAGGATTTTTTAAGTGTTCAAACTTAGGCCTTTTTCCAGCTTCCTGTTCTACTACCTACAATACAGATCCATTAAAACCAATGTACTCAAGTGTCAACTGCTTTATAGCTCAAAATGATTAAAAATGGAACAATCTTTTACAAAGACAATCTCTGATGATACAGAAATATCTTTTGTAAAGCTTCAGGGTTAGATTATATCTGAAGAAAATTACATTAAAGATACATAAAAAGCACAAACCAATATGAGTCTCATTTTAAAGCCTTGGATGAACAAAAAAATAATTTTATGTGTAAATATTTTGTTAATATTTTATTAAATGGCAGGGGTAAGGGTTGTAAGCAATGTGGTCAGAATTTTATTTTACGAGTTCTTATTGTACAAGGTTACCATGCTGGCTAACCTAGCAATAGGCAGTGAACAATCCATGGATCTGATACATGTGATGTGCATATTTAAAGATGAAGGTGGGGATGGATTACAAGGAGCCAGTGCACTATTGTCTTGGTCCCTATTATTCAGTAACCAGCAGATTTAGTCACATTTAAACACAAGTGTAAGAGGCATTAAACTTGAGTTTTTCAAACTACTTAAAGAGCTTGTTCAGAAAAAAAAGGGTTTAAATATGCATTTGTGTAAATGTGAGTTTTTTGCTTTCATCTGCACTGAAGATGAAATAAAATGGGATGTTAATGTATCAAGCCTTAGGTCTGGGAGTACTGATCGAGCACTAGATTTGCATTTATCAAAGTTGTGATTATTGATATTAATCATTATAATCTAAGATCAGCATTTCTATGCTGCTTGGTATCTATATATAAATAGGCTATTTGTGACTTTTTTTAAATCAATGTGTGATTTTTGAAAATGGTGATAGGTTCTACTCGTGTTTTATTCTCTTCCTCTCGACTTGTAGGGTTGAGTTGTGAAGGGCTCGGGTGTACAGGCTGATGGACGGCATTTGCATTATCTTTTCCCTTAAACTTTTCTCCAGCTTTTTTAAAGATTTTTTTTTACCTTACCGTGTTAGGGCTTTCATTTTGATAACAGAATTCAAGACAATCGAAATGGCATCATCTTTTTCTGAGATTGATCCAGTCCTACCACTGTTTGGCAACATAATACATCACTGTGTTAAAACTGGCCGAATTATACTGATAACGCTTTAATATGAATTAGCTTCTGGTGGACAGCTCACAGATATTAACAGGGAAGTCAGGGATAAATGCTTAAGTAACTGTGCAGCTGTAACATACTGTTTTACGTTTCAACACGTCAGTCTGAGTAAATCTGCCCATACATGGTGTTGTGAGCTTGGGGCCAGATAGAAATGCTTTGTTTGCTCGTTAAAATAAAGTTCAGATGAATTTTAAGTATATTATTATGAACTGCCTTGAACATGCTGTAACCTGTATGACACCGCATAGCCAGCCTGGTCCGTTTACCCAATTTCCGCCTTAAGCTTTACAGCTCGCTGTCACATATTACTGTACACGCAAGAAAAATAGGAAAAAAGCACAGTGGCGTGAAAGTGTGTTTACTGTCACAACTGAGAAAAATGAAAATTCAGGCTTGAAACACCATTTTAGTAATAGTCCCATGAGCATTCATGGTTTTGCCTTTTATACCTTTGTGACACTAAATACACCTGAAAGGAAAAACATGCCTGGCCACCTGGGGTTTTGCAACCATCCTTGGTATTACTTGAATCTGGAGATGTGTGTGGACAAAGCAGAATTCTAATAATATTTAACTTTTTTGTTAGATTCCTTTTTCTTTCTAATGACTTTTGTAAATGTATTTTCTCTACAGCTGTGTGACATCTGGTATATGCTGTCCTGATTAAATAATTTAAAGAATGGTTTTAAAGCAAGTCTCTTGTGTGATTCATCATCACGTAGAAGACTGAAAAAACTATTTGGATAGTCAGGTGACAGAAATGCTGATTATCTAAATCCAGCTTCCTTTATCTATTTAAAGCAAACAGAGAATATTATTTAATTGGAATCCTACCTAAAATAATCCAGTACATAGGACAATTTGAAAAACCTCTCTCAAGACCTACTTTTTTCATGTTAGTGCATAAAAATAAGGAAATTGTCTTTAAGTGATGGCTGATTAAATATGTCCGGAAACAAAAAACATTGGTCATTAGGCAACAAATGGTACAGAGTGTATAATGACAATCAGGTTACAATAAACAGGGCAGCTTAATGACCAGTGAGAACTGTTGGAAATCTCATTAACTGAGGAGCGTGTGTCATCTCCCAGCAGTTTGCCACAGCTACATTACATATGGTCAGAAGTAAAGAACAGCGTCAGTAAGAATGTACCATGGAAGACAATTAGCAGCCTATCAAGCCACTGCTGATGGATCCCAGCAATACTTGTGTCCGCAGTCCAGAGCTGACAGTCTCTCCATGTCTCTGTCAGTAAGTGTGAAGTCAAAAATCCTGGCATTGTCCTTTATTCTGCCTGGATTTGACGACTTAGGGAGCACTGGGACACCCTGCTGCACTGCCCAGCGCAACAGGACCTGGAGGGTGGGGACAAAAGAGCAAAGTATTTGTGCTAAACATGTTATTCACTCAACACTGAGAACATAAAGCTGTACATTCACCCAGATCCTTTTGTGTGTGGTTACCTGTGCAGGTGTACATTCACAGTTCTTTGCCACTTCCATAACTATGGGGTCAGTGACCAGCTCCCCAGTTCCTAAAGAGGAGTAGGCTTGGAAACACACCCCATACTCCTCACAAATCCTCCTCAGCTCTGTCTGACGCAGCCGTGGGTGAAACTCTACCTGAAAAAGAAGCCATACACATCCTCTGTACTATTCTTTCAAATTGCATGCACAGAGAACTTTTTCTTTTATTTATTGCATTGATGTAAAATTGCATATATCCTCAATTCACTGTCTGACATTATACCTGGAGCACTGCTGGAGGGACTTTGCAGCTTTGTATCAGTTCCTTCAGGTGTGCCGGTGTGTAGTTAGACACTCCAATGGCCTTCAGCTTCCCCTGGGCATGCAGCTCCTCCAGTGTGGCCCAACTCTTAGCTCGGTTACCTGGAATTACATATTAATTAGGACCTGATCACTGTTACAAACAAGTGATGCACCTGCCCAAGGCAAAGAGTTATTTGAAATGCCTTAGAAAGCAGGCCATACATATACAGTTGTATATAAAGAAGAAACTTGACTTATATGCACTTTACCTGGGTTGTGTTGGTCAGTTACCACCAGACCCTGTGTGCCAGGCCAGTGGATTAGATAAAGGTCTATGTAACCCAAGTCCAGCTGAGACAGACTGTGGAGGGCTCCTCCCATGGCGCTATCACCCTGATCCTTAGGGCCCAACTTACTGTATGGAGTAGGTGAGAGAGGAAGACAGTTAAAGGAAAGATTTGCATAGTGCACTATGCACATAGACACTGCAAGAGCAATCAGCACTGATAGCAACACTGTCTGTGTAATGCTGATATTACCATATTTTTTGGACTATAAGTCACACTGGAATAATAGTCACTTTTAGCAAAAACAGACTTTATTACCTGCACTTTGAAGTCTGCAGTATAGTTTTCTCTTTTGGGAAGCATTTGCACTTGTGCTACACTAAGAGGTAGAGTTTAGCGTGAACGCCTTTTTACTTTCAGGAGTACAATATTATCTTCAACTGAGTCAAGAGTGCCATCTAACACTAGTGACTACTCAACAGAATGACTGTAAATAGACACATAGAAGTCCCTTCCCATACAAATCACACTACAAACCAGAGGAGTAAAAAAGTGTGACTTATACTCCAGAAAATAAAGTGAATCATCACGTTTATTTCCCAGCTGCATTCAAGATGACCTGCATGTTAAAAAGAAATGCTGGAAAGGATATTATTGCAATGTATTTAGTGACCTGCTCTGCTTTTTTTGGGGACATATAATCTTATATACATCACCTGATTATGAATACATCCTCTCTTATCAAGCCATATTTGGGCAGGAGCTCCTTCAGGGCTCGCCCCAAGTCAGCTTCATTCCGGTAGACAGCTGCGCTGTCAAAGGCCCGGTAACCAGCAGCCAGGGCAGCATCCACAGCCCAGTACACATCCTCAGAACCGCATAGCTTGTAGGTCCCCAATCCGAGAAGGGGCATAGGAACCCCCGTATTTAGGACAACAGAAGTGGTGGAGGAGGACATCTTGTCTGAAATGATTTTCTCTGCACCCTGTTTGGACTACTTATTCCATCCAACTCTGTTAAAGAGAAAGAGAGTTAAGTGTGAAATGTTTAACAGGGTTTATTAAGTAATGAAGATTCACACAAATGTATTGCACTAGATAATAATAATAGCACAATAAAGCACACACTCTTACAATAATGCAGTTTTAGAACATCACAGCATAGTCATGAGCACAAACACTGGCACAATAAGCCTCTTTTTTTAAAAAAAAAACAGTGCATCACAATGTTCCTATAACAAAGTGCAACACGTTACTGAGACAAAATGTCAAAGTTTATCTGTATACTGTAATGTAGTTCAACAGCACCGCAAACTACATCACCCAAAACGCCTATACAGTTTTAATCCTTGCCCGTCTCACACACAAACTGGACATTACAGCCTCCACTAAGCTCAAATGTGCTACAGTCAGTTAAAATAAGTCAGTGTGTGAAAACAATGGTGCAATAGCCTCTGAACACTGTACCGATGTTTAAGAGCAGAGACTTTCAGCTGGACATCTCGATGCCTCGTGTCACAACAAACTTAAAAAAATAAAAACAAATACAAATCACGTGACCCTGACGAAGCTTCGTTACGTTACTGCGCGTGTAGGACACGTACGGTTTTTGAGCACTGGTCGAGGTTGTCGAAGTTTATAAACGGCCACAATCCCTCAAAACATCGCGGGGTGTTTTAGTGGAGGAGAGCTTTTGCATATGGTTTCATCGACTGGTAACCACGTGCCTGCTTACGCCTTTTTCCTTAATGCATTAATATGACAGGTGCCGCCTTTTAACTGCGCCTAATGCTGCGGGTCAGTGAACCATTTCCAACACGGTTACATTATATGAATTGAGTACGTCAGAAAGCATCGGTTTATCCACCACTAGTGAAAGCTAGTCATCAGTTTAATAAAAAAAACAACCAAACACACACCAAACCACCTTACGCTACCTTATTCAAAGATTACCCTACTACTACCGGTTTCTACTATCCCTGGTCAGCTGATCGTCATGTGACTCTGGGGGTGGTTTTCGCCGTCACCATAGTGATACCCGCTCCGGTGCCGCTGATTGGATTAAGGTCCAACTAATCAGACAAGCCCAAGAGACCGGAAGGCGGGAACTTGGTGTGTCTAGCCAATCTCGAGGCGAGTCAAGCGTTTGATTGACAGACAAGGTTTTAACTGTTGACGTCCAGCAGGAGGGAGACGTTAGAGCGCGGGACGACATAGGAAAGTCAGACTCTCCTTAACTGTAAACATTACGGTAATAAAAGAGAGAGAGGTAACTTATTATTGCAGTACATCCTCAGGTTAAACTGTATCTGAGCTGTTTTCCTGGCCAACTAGCTAAGAAATATGAAGTTTACATGTAAGCTAACGTAGTATTCTTCCTGTCTAAACTAACCAGTCCTCCACTGCATCAATTCATTCTCGTCTTCCTTTACGATTTTGTTGGCCAAGCCACTTTAGGTCAACCATGCCACTACAGGCTTTCTCCTTCCCTTTCCCTGAAACACGATTCTTCAGAGCCGGTAGTCTCATCTACAAGTTCAAGATCAGAGGAGGCAGCAGCTACAGGCAAGACAAGAGCAGCTCATGACTTCACTTCAGTTTTTTTTCTTTTTCTCCCATGTGGAGAGAGCACATGAAGTCTAATATGAGAGTAATAAAGACCACCGACAAATCCCAGGACCACCAAGTCAAGTTAAACTGGTTAAGCTGATTATACTGACCATGAGGCAACAACAGAAAAAAAAAAATAGTACAATCCCAATAACACCAGTCTTAAGCCAGGATTCTGTGGAAATAGTGGCCTAGAAATAATTTTGCAAAGTATCTATAGTTGCATACCTTGGTGATCTTTCTTTATGACAGTTTACAATAATGAAATGTAATAATTTGTTTTTACAAGTCACCAAACCCAAGACAACTGCTATTGAAAAACCTGGACCACTAGAAAAAGTGCAAATATTTTATTATATATATTACTTCAAATAGAGACTAGTGTCAATTAGACCAACTAGAGACACAAATAGTTATTTTTCTGGCAAAGTAAATCTTCTCAAAATTAGTTCCCTCTGCATTTTCTCCTCAACATTTAATACTAAGACACAGTAAAACTTCTTCACTCTCAAAAGCTGTTGGTTTAATAACTGAGCTGGAAACATTGATCTTTTTTACTGATACTACAACTATAAAGGTTACTATTACATGTTCTGATACACGTCACCTGAGTTTCATTTCATCTACAAGACAAGAGGGTCTAAGGCCCCACAGGATCTGGCTGTCTTTATTCTGGGATAATGTCCTAAAATAAGCGTCCCGATGGATCCTGGAATGCCTTAAAGCATTTCTCTCCTTTTTTTTTTTTTTAAATTGAACTATACTTAATGTTTTTGACACTGGAGAGTCAGCAGCACTCCACTGCTACACTTTGATATTTATGCCCAACAGTCACAAGCTTTTCAATACATGTGCTGCATCAGCAAAAATACATTCACTGGTGCAAACTGGTGTAATCAGCTTTACAGCATTAGGAAGAAAAAAAAAAAAAACATTGCCAAACCTGGGAGTGCTACAAATATACAAATCTGTTGTAAGATAGTTATAATATGTACACTGTATTTCATCAGTGGTGAGGAAACGATAGAAGTAAACTGCTTCGATCAGGAACTGGAGGTAATTATATTTCAGCTACTTAGTCACTCTGTTAACATCACACATTTGTTATATTGACTTATTGTTATTCTCTCAATCCTTTCTCAAATTAATTGATTAAATAATTTCCACAGTAAATTCAGTCTGACCTCACTTTATTCATATTACACTTCTCTTTTTATCTCCTTCACTTTAACCCTTTATTTCTCTACCCCTTTGTTTTCAGGACATCATCAGAACTGTTCTTGGCAACCTGGACAGTCTTCAGCCTTTCTCCTCTACAAACTTTAATGTCTTTCCTTGTATCCTTTACAATCACTGTATACATGTGTCTGCTAGCTTTCTATATATTCCACTGTTCATCCCCATGTCAGTTCTGTACAGTACATCTCTCTATCACATTTCCAGCCTTTGTCACTGTGATACATGTGCAGGAGGTCATGCAGCTAGGTTAATTATCTTTAAAAGCTGCCAACACTGCAAAATACTGATCAAAGGACAGGACCACAGATTGCTGTCATCTCCTTGCAGACTCATGTTGAAAGTGCTGATTTACTAGAGGTTAACTGTAACTACCAGATAAGAAGCATTGGGAGGGAGTGTCTAAGGTGATGTGCAAACACAGTGAGAAGAAGCTGAGAGCCTATCCTTTCATTCTCTTCCTCTATCTGGAGAAAAACACACAGAACGGTGAGGGAAAAGCACACAGCTTGTCTAGACTTTTCAGAAAATGCATCCTGTAGCTACATGCAAACCGTTGCAAAGATTACAAAACATACATACAGAAGTTACACATTCAGGACCTCACTCACTCACGGTTACAGGCACGTGTCACACACATTAGGCAGTAAAAACTATGCCTGACACAAACAGGCACAAATCTGAGTTAGTCTTTTCTCTTCGACCCATATGTCTCTCTTGATCCCGGTGTTTCAGATAAGAGTCACGTCAAGTTGTACCTATGTAGCCCAATGTCACAGAGCATAAATTTGTGTTTTTGTACCATAAATAGCCCTGTTGTGAGGTATTGTCTGTGTGATAATACCGGATATTGTGATTGTCAGTATAGTACAGAAACAGACATACAAGAAACTGTTCAGGCATGGTGATGTCTCCTATTTAACTTTCAGGAAAGAAAGCAGAGGAGAAGTTAAACCCAGTGAGTTTTTGTTCTCTTACTTACATATAAGTGAGAATAAAGAATGTGTAGATTGTAAGATTGTTTCATTTCTACAATCAAACTCTCTTACAATACCCAGGGGGGTATTGTAAGAGAGTATTACTGAAAGAACACGGTTTACCGTTCAAGTTACTAGTTTTTGTAAAGCAAATAATGTTCACCCCATCTTGTTTCACAGTGATGCTCACTGAATGGATTATTGCAGTATTGCACTGCATTATATTATTGAACGTACTGAAAATGGCCCCTACTGTGCTTTTAGTATATTAGGGGACAAAATAATGGGTATATTCATAATATAATACAGTGCAGTGTAGTACAACCACAATCTAATACTCCAGAAATGTCAATAGGCCTAATTAATTCTCTGACAGTGTCCACAGTGCATTACAAACTTAAAGATGGATCAAATTAAATTGAACAGGTGTCTTATCACATCTATCCCTGGTGTCATATGTTTGTTTTTTGGTTTCTAGGAGAAAGAATTATCACAGCACTTCTATGTTTCTGAGCCCCAGTCAAAACGCTGTAAGACAGATTCACCACTAGAGGGGGCCATACTAAAGGACTTAATCAAAGACATGGCGGCTGAAAGCAAGGCGTCTGTGATGAGGTGAGTTCTCACAATACCACTGTAATGCATCTGCAGCTCTCAGCTTTAATGTTCTCAGTCATTTTAACTTAAAACATATTTGTGCTGCTTAAAGTACAAAGAATCACAATAGAATGATTTAAAAAAAAAAAAAAATCACTGCAAATAACATGTATTGAATTACTTCAGATCCAACTAAATTTGACTTCAAGAAATGTTTTGCCATAATGTATAATCATGGTAGCTGTTCTATATCTCTGGGTGTGTCAGACCATTGTGGAAATCACTGCAACAGCAATATATTACTGTAAGAATGACAAAAACTGCCTTTGACTGTGACAGTAAATGCAGCAGGTGTTATTGGCCTCATCATGGGTTACAGTGTACTGTTATCCACTGTCATTGTGTTTCTTTCTTCCTCCTCACTGGGAACATCATGTGTTGTAAAGGTGGCGATGTGATTAATGAGAGGCAAGAGGAAGCTTGTTTACACAAGCACTGTACACGTTAATATACACAGAAATGAAAATAAGTGTTCTTGTTCATGAAATCATTCACATCTATTCCGACAACCAACCTGATAACCACACAAACACACACTTGCTCGCTCCAGTGACTCTCACAATTATGAGACAGACAAGAGGTGAACGGGCGCCATTTCAATCACTGACAGGCAGATCAGTGGGGTGAAAATGATTATTTAAAGTGCACACTCACACAAACCTACACACACACACAGACACACACAAAAAGGTCTTGTCCTCCACCTGGCTTATATTTAACTTATGTAAACACAATTGTGTCTTTTTTTTTTTTAAACTTAAGGAACACACACTCTGATGCACAAAGTATATAAACATCATCACCGATTCACAGGAAAAAAAACTCATTGAGCAATTTCACTCAGTAACATTTACCACATTATATTACATGTCCTTACAAAGCTGCTACACAAAAACACACAGTGGTACCAGTTCAAAAGCCAAGTATGGCACACACACAGAGCCCAAACACAATTACTGTGCATGCATACTCAATATGCAAAACATGTAGTACACACACATACACTGAGCAAGAGGTCATTTCATCACAGGAAAGTCTAGTCTAAGAATCTGGGCAAATAGGAAGCAGTTCTCCTGTTAATGTATTAATAAATCTGGTTGTGTCCCAGTTCCAGCCAGCTGCACATGGACAATCCACACGCAGAGAGAGGGGTCAAAGAGGAGCCGGGACTTGCCGACAAGGTGATGCTTTTTAAGTGCTCAACTGATTTGTCACACTCTGAAATGTCAAACGAAGAAGTCAGCCATTTTATCACAGTTGCTTAGAATTAACTGAACCCAACAATTCATCTTCTAGTTTATAACACCATTTCATTTCCTCTCCGCCACATACTCAAACACACACACACACACACAACTTGCAGCACCTCTGTCTTTACTGCAGCCCCAGGGTAACATTAGCTCAGACAGGTAGGATAACGAGTGTGATTAAGGTTAATAATAGCATTACATCAGACACAGAGTGTACAGGTTTCTGTGTATATGCCAGAGAGAGTGTGTGTTTCTGCTGATGTGCTTCAGTTTGATTAGCAACCAAGTCCCAAAATTACCCTCCATCCCACTCCCATCTCATCCACAGCCCTTCATCTCATCTGATTTTTTTTTAACACTTGTCCACTCTGACTTTTTTCCACCTCTTCAATGTCTCGCTTTGTTTTTTTTTTTTCCCCAACGTGTGTTTCAAGCGGAAAAAATGATTTAAACTAATTATGTCAGCCCATTGAGTTATTTATTTTCTTAACTCTGAGCAGGAAGTGCCAATTGAAGTCTACAAAGCTTTGACAAGGATTAGGTTTGAGTATTGTGGTAATCTCCGGGTGATCTTTAAGAACATGTTATTCTTGCACACACAAGTTCAAAAGAATAGTAAACATTTTTATAAGTAAATTCCAATTCACACTGATAGTGGGGGCAGATTTGGAGGGTTTAACTAAAGCAACACACTGTACTAACATCTAGGACTAGTTCTACACCAGCTCCCACAAGGTGAATGTATGAAAGTCTGTAGCCACAAATTATAATATAGTTAACTCATTATATACTAACTCTAAGTTAGCAGCCCAGAAATGTTAATGGCTTATGTTTGAGCAGATTCAATATACTGTTTCTTTGTCACTCTTCTGTATTTTTGACACTTCCCTAACCCCTTTATTCAGAGTGCTGCTTTTAAACAGCCACACGAACTCAATATAGAATCTAGAGAAGAAGAAGAAGATCAGACTGGACGATAGCTGTTTGGTGGGTCTTTTTAATTTCTTCTAATCCTGCAGAAAGAGACCATGGAGTTTAATAACTCACCCATCTGAGATCAGGAGTCAGCACGGCCAGTGAAAGGGGGACTCCAGGTGAAGTGTTTACTATTCTTTTTACTATCCTTGTCCTCCACAGGATGGAGGAGGAGAGGAGGAAGAGGAGGTAGAAAATGCAAACATGGCCCTTGAGACATCTGGGAGGTCAGGGATTCTGACCCGACTGGCCAGGTAGGTAAGGCAGTGAGTGGGTATACCTTCAGCCCGAGTAGCCAGGTTCAGAGCAGCTACATGTTCATTTCACTTGCATGCTACACACAAAAGCTGAAACGTTAACTTAGCAGCAGATCAGTACATCTGCACACAGCAGGGGTTAAGCCTCAGCTCTGTGGATATGGTGATGATATCACCCTCTTACTTGTAGATTTGATTGACTTTTACACCCACCGGAGAAACAAAAGCTGATTAGTACTGATGATCTGCATGAAAAAATTTGCCAAAGATTAAAATGGACTGGGGAAATCCAGCTATTATTCGCACAGAAATTATCCCTGTGACATGTCTGTTAAGACAAGCTGAAACACTAGATGTCCCTAGGCAAGACAAAGACTGACAGATGTAACTCCACAGCACAGGAACATGCCAATCTTACAAATGAGCCTTTCTGCAGTAATAATGATATACGGTAGCAGAATTATGGGGTCAGACCTAAAATGTCTCTCTCTCTCTCCCTCTCTCTCACTTTGCAGCTATGTCTTCCCTTTCTCTGTGTTCTTCAGAGACCACTGAAATGTCAGAGCACCATACTGGTCCCACTAGTGGAGCCTTACTGGGGTTTATTAGGTTTATAAACTGATCACAAAACTGTGTTATGGTTTTTAAACATTAAGAGATTTGTTAGGTTTCTGTTTCCTTCATCTTCCACTTATTTTTTTATATTGTTAATGTCATTGAGGTTTCTGTTCTTGTTCTATTATTCATATCAGACTTGATGTTTGTTGATTTGTTAGAAACCTAAACTATTGTTACAGAGATGGAAATTCAATATACTATGTTTTGTAGTTTTTCACCAGAATAAGAGAACAAATGTTATTACTCCTGTGTTTCCTATTCCCTTCATGGTTCATTCCTTTGTTTGATGTTCCAACATCTTTAACTTGTTTCGGTTTTATTTTACTTAAATCGTTTATTTTCCTGTAGGTTGTTTGGTTTGCAGGACAGAAAGGGTAAGCAAACAGTAAATAAATAAATAAATGTGTGCCCCTAAAATCAACATCATGTCTTTGTTATATATAGATCCGATTTCCTTTCACCATTGAATTCTGATCTTCAGTCTACTGCATTTTTTCTACCTTCATATGCTGGTGTTAAGACAACATACACAGAGTTGTCTTGTGTTCAGGTTTGAATTTATGCAAATAACGTTTCCTGATTCTGTACATTACAGCCACTGTGCTGTGTTTTTACTGCATTAACATGAGGAAAATGTATTTTAGAGCAGCTTATGGAATTATTATGTAAAGCATGAACAGAACAGTTATATCTTTCCTCCATGACTGTCCAGTGAGTTCACAAGAACACACACAACCATTGTAAATAATCTTCCTTAATATGTCTACTCCTGTGTGTGTCCTTAAGTGCACATCTTCAGCTTCAGTGAGTATCACCTTGTGGAAACTCCACTTTCCTCCTGTCAATCTAAATTAGCCCAGTGTTGTGTGTGTGTGTGTGTACGTCCTAAGTCTTAGGAACTGAAATATTTTAAAATCTGCACACATACACACAAATCTTTGCAGCTAATTTTAATTTTACCTGTAACTGCTATAGAAAAATGAAATGCTATTGTAAACAGACGGGTCTGTCAGACAATATGTTGAAAATGTGGGTGGAGGGGGTGAGGGGGGGGGGGTTCAAATGTGTCAACTTGACTAAAACATCATCTTAGAAATAGGAACAGGTTGCCTAATCCTCTCTTTATATTGTCATAGAGCCCAAAATAACACACACATAATTTATCTTGCACTCACATCTACTCGCACTTTAACAACACACACTATTCTGTCAGACATAATAACACACACACACACACACACACACACACACACAGTAAGAGTACCTAGAATAACAGTCACACATGATTGCACCATCCGTAACTTACACTGCTATACAGACACACATTACGTACTTTTATCCACACACACACACAATGAGATTAAAATAACAGGGCAGAAGTGGAAGCGGACACGTTAATGACATAGTTATTCAAGACGCCATGGTTTCCACGGCAGCCGAGAGCGACAGGGCCACTGAACGATACAAACATCACTCACCCCGCTGAGTCACACTGCAGTAATCTGTGTGTGTGTGTGTGTGTGTGTGTGTGTGTGTGTGTGTGTGTGTGTGTGCAAAAAAGTCTCTGGTTTAAGGAAGTTCATTCACATCTCTCCCTGCTGATGAGGAGCCTGTGACCTGCTGTCACACTCACACTCTCTCTTGGGTTGGGATGAAATGAGAAGAAACACACACTGCAGCCGTCTGTGCAACTTACAGCTAACACACTAACAGCTTTGTGTGTTTGTGTGTGTTTGTGTTTGTGTGTTTGTGTGTGTGTGTGTGTGTGTGTGTGTGTGTGTGTGTGGGTGGGGGGGGGGTTCAACTGATGATATCACACTTTCTGTTTTCCTATTGACATAACTGGATTGGGAATGTTTGGGGAAGAGGGACCATAAGATGATAATTGTGTTTTCTTTAGAGTGAGAGAGGTTGTGTGTGTTCAACACTCCATCCCACATTATCACAAACACTGCAGCCTCTTCATAAAGCACCTTGAAATAGGTATTTTGTTGCTCTAACATCGCCTACTGACATACAGTACAAAACATTACTAAGAGTAATTCATTGTATTGTTGTGTAACGTTGTTGGTGTTTCTTGACAATAAATCTCTTTGTATTGTCTAACCTTTTTGCAAGGCTAACCACCATAACTCAAGTAGCCCATTTTTTCTATTTCAGTGACCTTCTCATTACTCTCATTTATTTGTAGAAAGAAATGAATATTTATTTAGTAATTTTTGAAAACAAGGCCAGAAATGACTTAAATTAACTTAATGAAACAATGATGATTCATACGCAAGTACGGGACTAAATATTCATTGAACCAAGCACATAGGCGCTTACGGCCAGCTGCCTGTCACACACACTACGTGCCAAACAGCTGCTGTGTTCAATTCACACAGGCTCTGTGGGACACACTGCCACGGTCCCTGTACCAACACCAAACCCAATAAAGACACACAGTGGTGCAACACAATACCGAAAACAGCTTAAACAAAATCATACAAAAACACATTTAACTTGAAGTCAGCAGCATAAACTAACATGGGAAAATCAGTTGGCTTCACACTTAAACCACTGCAAAGTACCAGCACTAAAGCAATAACAAAGAAAATTCTGTTTTAACACACATATTAAAAACAAAATGAGAAACATTCCTACCTTTAATGAGACAGAATAAACCAAACCAGGTTTGCTCTCCTGAGCTGCTGTGCTGCAGTGAGGCCTTCAGCTCCCAGGTGAGTTTTTCCACGAGTGGCTGATGTTTGGTTCATGTTAGCTTTATGCAAGAACCAGTGCTAATGCTGCATTATCTGGGCTAGGTAGAGTCTTCCTTGGGTTACTGAGTATCATCATACTGTCCTTTATTGTAAATCCAAAGTTAGTCAGATTTTCTTGTATTTGCCTCAGTTTTGTCACTGTTGAAAACACAGCTGACCAGCATTAGTCTCATTAGGCTACTTCCCCTGACACCTGCAGGTTAAGGAAAGACCTGGTAAAGCTCACCTTAATTTAAAATAGCGACACTTATGTGTTGCGGGGAGAAGTGCAGGACAGACTAAAGATTTTGGGCTGGTGGAGGGGGATGTTTAACTTATTTTGCTTTTATTTTAAATTAGGAGGCAGTTTATTTTACAATTAGAACTGATACAAAAGTAATTATTGTGACTATGAATTATTTGAAATCTCTCTAACTTTAATTTGGAGGAGCTCAGGTATGTTCTGGCTGCCCCGTGATTTGAGTGCATTTTGAAAGGATGACCTGGTAGCTGACCTAGCAAATAAGACATTTGTTCCTTAAAGCTGAAAACCAGTTTCTAGCAGGGAACCACAAAAGGGGACAGAGGAAGATCATTTGGGAACTTTCTGGCAACACTTTCGAAGAATTAAACAGTTTGTGACCTTTGTAACATGTCACTGAAGACACTGCTGCAAAAAATCCAACAGTCTATTGAGAGTCTATTAAAAATTGTCTTTACCCGCTGGAGTTTTAAGAGGGTGGTTGCTAAGACAAAGAAAAGAAGCAGAGCCAGGCACTCCACAAATGTGCCCACCATGTGCCACACACACACACACACACACACACACACACAGAGTTCACCCAAACCCACAATATCTTCTGACCCTGCCCTGCCCTTCCTCCTGCACCCACAAATGGAAAACCCAGGCAAACTTTATATATGTGTGTGTGTGTGTGTGTGTGTGTGTGTGGTTTCGGCCTCCCATTCAGTTTAGTTTATTAGTTCACTTGTAGTGTGTATCAACTGGCAGCCGAGGCCTGGACCATTATTATTTTTTGTGTGATTTGTGCATGTGCATGAATGCACGTGGACTTTTGTGTGCACATGTGTGAGCGTCATGCATGTGTATGTGTGTGAGGTACAGCAGAGTGTGTGTTCTTACCATCGTGGCGTTGCGTCGATGGAAAACCTATCTAGTTTTCCTCTGTGTCACAGCAGCGGTCCCCCTAAAGGTTTTAAACAGAGTGCAAGGATGGGGAGGGTGAAGGGACACAGACATGTTAACACACTCCAGGAGAAAGACGTTAAGGGAAGACGTTTGAGGTCATTTCAGTATTTTTATAGAATTTCATATCTTTGGTTTCACAGGTAGGAGGAGAAGACAAAGGGAGACCTGTAAAAAAAAAAAAAAAAAAAAAAAAAAAGACAGTTATCTAATTGTGGGTGTGTCTGGAGCTATAAGTGCCTTCGCTCTTACCTGTGTTACTTATATCCCTGCATGACACTTAGATCACACTCACACACACCTGTCAGTCGACACACCTGCACCGCACTCAAGACGCTGCTTCTCCACTCTACTGTACGTCTTCAGGTAAGACCATTTTTACACCTGGAATAAACCTCTGTGCATTACTCTACATGTTGGTCTAACAGAGCCTAAAATCCTCTAATTCATGTCTTAGATTGTTCCTTTTTAGTTTTAGCAGGCAGCTGTATGAGTCAGATTAAGCTGAAATGCTGTGCATTTGAAGAAATGCATGTTTAACAAGGATTTTGCTCTTCACATTCTGAGTTCTTGCATGTGTTTTTATTACGTATCACAACAATAACAGATAGTGTGATGATAGTGTAATGTCGCAGTTTGTGGAGAGAGGTCTTAGAATTTCAGGGACAGTAATTTAAAATGCCTCACAATTAGAAAAAAGTATTAAAAAGATATTGGAGAATATTTTTTGTTAGCTATTTCTTTGATTTATTGTTAAACACTGTATTATTTCATAAAACATTATATCAGATTAAACAAAAGGTTCCTTAGAGTAGATAATTAGCAAAAAGTTTTAAAAGATGATATCCTTCTGATAATGTTTGGTATGAAGAAGAAACCTGAGTGTAAGGTAAATATAAGAGAATAAACTGATTTGGGTGAGTTACATTCAAATAGTTTCAACTCTCACTTATCAAATATGTAACCTTCAGTATTAAGACTTATGACTTGTGTCTTTAAGCAACTGTGTATGACAGATTTTCAGGCTTGAAATTAAAGATAAGATAAGATAAGATAAGATAAGATAAGGGAAAATTCACACTTTTTGTGTTCTAAGGTCTTTCTACACACGTTTTGTTATTTTTATAGGCAGGGCTGATAACATTTTGACATATGTGCACTTTTTAACCTGTGTATAATTTTGAGACGGTGTCAGCGGTCTGGAGGGCCAGCCCTGTTGCTATCGCTTCCCAGAGCAAGGTGTAGTGTGTCAAAACCCCCTTAAGAGGAAAAAGCTGTTTCCCCTGCCCCACCAGCTGACACACAGACATACAGTCCTGACCTGTTAATTTGCTCGCACCAGCAGCATTAACGGCGTCCACAGAGCCCTTCCACCAACATCATGATGGTGGTGATTAGAAAGGTTCCTATTGGAGGGACACAGAGCTGCCAGGGCTGTTAGGGGTCAAGGGTCAGGATCACCGAGTTCCCAGGAAAACATGACTTTAATGTTTACATGAGTGTTGGGGTGTGTGTGCATGTTTGTGACATGAGCTCTTGCATCTATGGACACTCACTCAACATCATGCATATATGTGTGCACATACAATGTATGTGTTCATGCTTATATGGGCTAATGTGGAAAACAGATGTGCACGAGATCAGGAAAGACTCTGACTCATGTACTGTGCAGCAACATGTACGTTTGCATGAGTCAGTGAGCATACAGTGTGAACATACAGTACATGTGTCAGCAGGTAGCTGTTCGATGGAGCGGCGTGAAAAGATAGTGACAGTATTGTTTTTATTCACATTAGCTGTTACTCAACTGAGTGGCACACAGGGAGAAATGCAGGATGGGAAATCACCGAGATAGAGGAGGGGGCTCAGGGTGATGTTTTCATTTGAGGGGAAAGTGAAGGTCACCTCAGGTTGAGACTTAGTTCAATTTGGAGATTTCCAGGGGTCTTAAAGTTACATATTAAAGACTCTGGTGTTCTGTTTGGACAGTCCAGGCCACCATCCTGATGTCACTGTGCTTCACCTCACACCTCTGCCTGCTGGTCCTGCCAGTGATGTCACTCCTGCTGCTCTTCTCTCCAATTGGTTGGAGCTACGATGGCCTCACCCCAGGCTGTCACCTATACCGTGAGTTTTACGAGTTCACATTTCCAAAAAACTCATGCAGTGTCCCCCAAACTGTACTTCTTTTCACACTGAATGCAAAATCCTGTTTTTCTAAAAGGTTTCTGGGAAATGTGGTTTTTAGAACAAATGATAAAATAGATGTTCCAACTTGATTAAACAGCTAAATATCAGTGACTTGCTCATATTTCTGCATTTCAAACACACTTTCTGTCCTTCTCCTCCCTCAGCTTTCAACGTGACCATCCGCAGTGACCGCCGCGGCACCTGTAAAGGCACCCACCTGGTCTACGCCTGCGTAGGCTACTGTGAGTCAAGTGCTTTCCCATCCAGATACTCTGTGCTGGTGGCCTCCAACTTCACCCACAACATCACCTCGGCTTCCCGGTGCTGCACCATCAGCAAGGACGCCAAGGTGGGAGAGGAGGACCTGGGAAGTGGTAGGAGATGAACCACAACATTAAGTCTCACTAAGTTTATATCCTGTGCTTTGCCTTCCCTCAGGTCAAAGTGCGCCTCGACTGCCCTCGAGGTCGTCACCATGATGAAATAGAGATCCTGACAGCCAAGGCGTGTCGCTGCGACATGTGCCGCAAGTCTCGCTACTAACACATCAAGGCAGAAGGCTGCATGGCAAATGTTCACCAAACTCCAGCTTAGTCACTTCATTTTGGTAGTTTTGGTGGTTGAGTGATGCACCAGACACCATCCTTTTCTATCTCTGTCGACCTCTTTCAAGAAAACCACTTTCACTTACAGTATTTAACTGAAAACAAACTGGCCTTTTACCATGTTCCTGCCAAAACCAATTTCCTCTCTTAGAATTAAAGAAAGAAATCCCAAACTATGTATCTCTCTGCAAAACTATGTGATGTGTATGTATGTGTATAAAATTGAGTGTGTTTGTGTGTGAGTTTGATTGGCTTGTGTGAAATATGATGTAAACGAGGCTCTTCTACAAAACTTAACACATTTGTGTTAAAGCCAGTACAAATCACTGCCACACAAACTCAACTGTTTTATAGTTTCGCCTTGAGGCTTGGCAAACATTTGACTATGTAAGCAGCAAAAAATAAAATACAGCAACGCTGCCGTTTATACTTGGTGACTCAATAGGAAGTGATCGCAGCACACGGAGACGCCAGGATTTGAACCATTCAAACAGACTAGAGCACAATCATAACTTTTCAGTTATTATTATCACTTTTCTATTTCACTTCTTCATTGACAGAAAACTCAGATTTTTAACATTTGGAGTCAACATTACAGCTACAACCAAGACCAGTTTCATTTTTTTTTGAATAACCACTAAACAGACGAGACATTAAAGAATGTACAAAATCTATTTATATGTATAAATTTGAATTGAGAGAGATTTTGTAAATATCTATTGATGAATGTTGGATAACGCTGAAAATGTCAATGAAAAGAGAAAGAATGTATAGTCAATTGTGATGAAATCAATAAATTTCTTTTCTGCACTGTGAAGTGTGTTTCTAATGACTTACACCCACACAACATAAGACTAATCCTAACCTTAAACCCAGGGTTGATCTTGTAGGTCAATTACACAAAACTAGTGTGTGCTCTAGTTATGATAACCAGTAAACCTGGTTTTGGTGGACAGCTACAGTAAAACTGCTGAAACACATCATTTATACTCATATATATATTTATACTCAGACCTACAGCTGATATAAACAAAAAATTCAGTATTGGTAACGTCACAGCAAAGAATCACAGAATTCCCATTTTCACGTGTTACTTTTTTGTTTATTTCTACTTTCTTATATAAACTCATACACACACACACACACACACACACACACACACACGGGCCTAAGTTTACAGAAAGACAGATTTTTTTGGTTACTAGATGACAGGTATCCTTCTTTCAGGGTTTCAAAATCTCTTTCAAAGATTTTTTTTGCTAGTGCAAGAAAGTCTCACATGGACATGTCTTGGTTTCATCATTTTAATCAGTATCATTCATGCCTGTAACACTTGGTAAAGCTGTGTGCTGAAGGTGGTGCCCCCTCAGAAGGTCTCACACTCGGTGTCCTGAGTGGAGCACACAGTGCAGTGGCAGTGCAGAGCCACAGGGTAGTGGTAGAGGGGGGAGACGTCGGGCTGGCAGCCCGGCAGCCGTGCGGTCATGTAGCGGGTACGGTTGTAGGTGCACACGTGGTGCTGTCGGTGGATGTAGGGTGGATCTGGCACTGGTTTCTGCAGGGTTACATACACAGAGAACAGATTTACTGGTAAGCTATTTGGATAGATAACTTTAGTAACAAAAAACTTATTGTGAGATAAGGTTGAACGCCTTGGGAAATGTTAGGAAGTGGCATTTAAGTTTTTTTTCTTTTGTTAAATGAACAAACTCAACTTCTTTTATCCAAGATGTTAATTAAACTGAAAGGCCATCTTCCGCTGCATGACTGAGTCAGCCCCACTGCTGCTGATTCAGGACTCTTTCTCCTCTGAAGACTCTAAGTCTGACTGAGTTCCTGTCCTCATAAACCTGGTTTTTCAATTACTCTGAGGTGAAACTTAAGCCCTGCAAACTAGACCTCAGTAAAAGTTTGGACGGATTGGAAGGCTTCTTATGACAATGACACATGGTCAAAACTGAGAATGGGTCATCAGCCTTCTTATGGTTTGGGCTGAGTCCTGGGTCATTCATCATTTAGTTGATGTTTCACAGCTCTAGTATTGTGGAAGTTTTCAGAAATAGCAACAGAAAAGAGCAGGGCTCATACAGCGGCTGAATGGAGCTGCCACTTTACAATGTGTGTGTATGAACGTCACCTCCCAGGTGTGGCAGCGCCCCCAGCAGGCCTCAGTGGTGATGCGCAGTCCCTTGCAGCCGGGCTTCTGGGCCACAAAGGAGAACTCTCGCACCGCGCAGCCACGGAAACTGTGGAGCGTGGTTGTCATGGTAACGCACACCACGGCTGCCCCAGCAACCAGGAGCAGGAGGAAAGAGAGGGACGGGGGGTGGAGATGCATGTTGTGTATGATGGCTAGAGAATATAATAAAAAAGGTGGTTAAGTGACTTTTAATGGGAAAATACCACCATCTACCATCATCTGTCTGGGCGTGATGCGGTTCACCATAAGGGCAGCATGTACATCCTTTGGTATGTTTACACTGGTACTAAAAAAAAAACAAATATCTTACTGCATAAAAAGAATGCAGTTACTGGCCCTGAAAATAACTCAGTTCCTGTGTATTAATAAATAATTTCCAATATTTTACATCAGTAGAATGAGGTGATCAACTACAAGAGTGTGACGTTCAGGATGACTCACAACTCCCTATAGTGCTTTCAATGCAAAGAAATAAGTAAATTAAGCATTTTAGTGCACAGTCATCAGTAATGTAGTTTTTAAGCAAACCACTTAAACTCTCCTGAAACATGTGGAATAAGCCATAACTCATACTAACATACATTCCTACCGACTGTCATGTAGAACAGCCTTTAAACACAACACTTTAATACTGCCATAAAAATATATCTCTAGTAAGACTATGATGCTACATACTGTACCTGTTATGTATTACTTAAAAAAAAACCTCTCACCTTTGCAGCTGAAGATTTTGAAGAGATTTGAGCTGCTGGACTCCTGTGTCTTTCTGCCCAGATAACAACCAGTGAATGGAACCAGTCTGTCCTTGTTGTTGTTCTTACAAGTCCATTAGGGCGGACGGACACTCTGACATCATAGCAATTACAATGAAATACCAATAGAGACCCTAAGCCAGAAATAATGGAGAGACTCCCTGGAAAATACCGAAGCTTGTCTATGTTTTCGCAACCTCAGCCTGTATCTGTGTGTGTCTGGTATTACTCACATTGTGGGGACTCTGTCTTCGTCATGGTCCCCCATTCACCATCACTGGATGAAGGTCAGTGTGAGGTCTGGTTTAGGTTCAGGTTATTTTACAGGTCACACAGTCGTTAAGGTAAGTCTCCAAAAATGAATTAATGAATGAATGTAAATTCCCCACAAGGAGTGAGTGAGTGAGTGAGTGAGTGAGTGAGTGAGTGAGTGAGTGAGTGAGTGAGTGAGTGAGTGAGTGAGTGAGTGAGTGAGTGAGTGAGTGAGTGAGTGAGTGAGTGTGCGTATGTTTTCAGTGATATGAGGAGGGTCAGTACTCAACTCTGACAAAGAGTTTTCAAAGATTTAACTGGACAGTTTAAAACAGTGACCACATTTGCTTAAAGGTGCATTGACAATAACTTTAAAAGGTCATGTCATGTCTAAGAGCAACTATAATAGCTCCTAGAACGTTCTTGTCAGTGACTTTTTAGCTCCTAGTTCGAAGTAGGTAGTTTTTCAGTACAACAGGAACCATGAGTGATGTATGTTTATGTTGATTCCTCAAACACACTGCAGCACTGTCAACTTACATTTTTTAAAAGTTACTTTGAGTAGTGTAAACTTTCAGCACAGAAAGAAACTCACACAAACTGACTGATGCCGAAGTCTGAGCTACCTATACGACAGAGAAAAGTCAAAGAGGTTTAACTGCATCAAAACGTAACAGGAAAATTTTCTCCAGCGTTGTTGAATGTCGCAGAAGTGAAGTCACTACAACAGCCATCAACCAGCTTACGTTACTCCAACGTTCATACTTGCAGCATGAAGGAAAACGAAAAAAAGACCCTTATGATCTGTAGTTCTGGGGTCTGTTCCTCAGTGGAGTAATTAGAACTGAGTCCCTTGAACTGTTTAGTCCAAAAGTGCCTTATGTTGTGTTTATAGATTTTTAGGTGCATTTCAGCCACTGTTTCCCATTTACTGTTGCATCATATTACAATGAAATCTTTCTTAATACACTGCATTAAAAGCAACAAGGTGATCAATCAAACCTAATGCAGATCTCGTTCATTTCCATTAATTACACTGTTGAAGTTTCAAGAGCTGCTAATTGATTCTGATGAAAATAAGCTGAAATCAAGGGTTGACTCGTGGTGTGCAGTAGGTTCATCAGAGCTTGCTGATAAAAGCTGCCTGCCAAGCAATGAAATGTGATAGTGTAGTGAGTGGGCAACAGAACCAAAACAAGGAGCAAAAAGAGGCTAAAAGGCTCTGTACAGATAAAAAGAGAACTGGAGTTGGATAATGATGTTCTTCACTACAAAAAGTCTTTTGACCACCTGTTAAAGTAGAAAGACTGATTAATGCAGCTTTAATTTACACACAACACGACTATACTGTACATCAAGTATCAATTAGAGGAGTTTGAATTATACCCAGCTGCAGAGGCAGAGGAGGTGACATGACAAACAACACAGACTCCCACAGTGTTTCCTCAAAGTGAAGTTTCATTTTTAGCACATAGGTTTTTTTCTCCATTCTACACCCCCCAGTAATGGTACATATGTAGTAAGCCTCTCTACATTCAACCCCCCCCCCCCACAATCGTTGTGTTGGTCCCCAAAATATACATCTCCTTTTTCTTCTGCATCGTCTTTATCTTCTTCTCTAAGGTTTTTCTGCAACACAACAAACACAGACCATTGGGCAGACAGTGCAAATCTAGAAATTCAGTGAAATTGCTACGTAATGCAGTTGTATGTTCCGGTAACATTATATTTTCACTCTGTTACTGTTGCTCTGACTTATTGCCATTCTATCGTTTCTAACTCTATGTCTTTTCTTTCCTCTGTCTTTCTCCTCCTCTGTGATTTAAAGCGTTTTGTTTACGTCTGAGCGTGGCCACAGAGAGGACGCGTTTGATGGCTGTCCACCAGAGCTCTCTCCCCGTTCTGGAGTATTTCTACAATGGATGACTGACTGCCAATAACAATCAAGGTTTGGGAGTAAACCCCCCCCCCCCGCCCCTCCCAAAAAAAAGATAAATTAAGCTGAGTTTATGACACGTAGGACAGGTTTTGTGTCTTTTCAGTTGTTTCTTTTTTTGAGTGTTGCCTGAACCAAAACAACATCCAAAATCCAACAAAACTGGAGTTTTTCTTTGTTTGTTTGTTTGGTTTTGTCAGCTTGAATCAGAAGGTGCAGGTTCTGAGGTGTTCAGTGGAAGGACACTGCTATTACACCTAATCCATTAGCATTTTGTGGAGCTGCCATGGATCATGCCTACGGTCCACATTCCTGTCATGCACATAAATAAGTAAACACAAGGTCACAGGTAAATTTAAAGGATACTAAAAAAACTATTTAGTGTACATAAAATTCTTGATTTGATTTGATTAGATTTTGCTTATTTTGGGGAAAAAAACACCAATAACAACTTCACAGACCATAACTTCAAACTAGGGGTCACAGCAGACACCTATTTCTTCCTAAAGGTCAGAAGCCAAAAAGATAAGGAACCTACAACATATGTGTTTTTCATTTATTCAGTCTTTTTTTCAAAAGCTTTCAAACACATTTCCCAGTTTTCACCAGCTGCTGGAGTCTGTACAATTATGAAGGTCCACACTAGATGACAGTTGGCCCACCTCCATGAACACTGAGCTCCAGCACCTGGTGAAGACCATGACATGGTTGTAAGCTGTAGAAAAAGAAAGTGTGTGTTGCTGGATGTAACATCTCCACATTAAGTTGACTGCAAAGTTGCATTGGCTACATTTGAAAGCAAAAAAGCAAACAAAAAACAGCGGATCTGGTGTGACCGCAGCCTGAAACTTCCCATCACAGACCAACCGACTAAATCACCCAAATTTAAACCAAGCTTAAAACCTAAACTCTGACTGCCTGAAATACTAAACGCTCCTCACATTACTCAACACTGCAATAAAACTTGAAATGCCTTATTTAAATTGAGTGTTCTGAAAAACTCCAGGTCTGACGGGTTTTTGAATGTTCGGTTACAAATCAGCGGGCAGGTAGCTCTGAATCTGAAGCCTCAGAAAAAAAAATAACAATCAATTTATTTTCGGATACATTCGGATTCAAACCCCATCGTTCAGGAAGGAGAGAAGGAGAGAGAGAGAAAAAGAAGCAAAGAGAGAACAGTTTTCTCTCGTTCTCTGTCACTCTGCCTACGCATCTCCTGCTCACCGATTCACTCACTGGACACGCACCAGCACACACACACACACACGCATGCATACATACACACTCACATGCACACATGCACGTGCACGAATGCACGCACAGATACACAGCCTGACCATCGTCAAATAAGATTACATTTCCTGATCAAATACAAAATAAATAGCATTAATATCAGTCTTCCACAAAATGAACAAGATCATACAAAAACCAAGAAAATAAACAACATAATTACAAAGCAAAATCAGTTTTCATCAAATAAATTTACACAGAATGTACCTTTAAGACAAAGTGAATATCAAGGACGCAACAGGTGTAAAAACAAGAGTGGGGAGGTAAACATTTGAGTGTGACACTCACTTCTTGTTTAACCCCCTAAAAACACAGATTATCCTGAAAGAATGAAAATATTGCTAAAATATTTTTTTCTGTTTTTTTTTTCCCCCCACCCTTTCTAGACCTTCACTCTTCACCAGACAAGAATAAACTGATTTTTGTTGGTTCACACTGAGCAAAGTTATCGTCACGGTCCCCGTCTAGCAGCATCAGGTCTGCTGAGCCTAAAGGGTTCAGAAATCCCACTGGATTACTGGCTTTTTCTTTTGGTTTGAAATACTGTTTAAAACTTCCACTTTATATAACATGACCTAGGTAAATTAGTAAAAATTTAACCAAAATATTTCAAAACAAGTCTCACTGTGTGCTCCAACAACAACATTAAAGGTACCCTGTGGAGTTTTTTTAACCACTGTTATGGCTCTCCAGGCAATTTCTACTGATTGACAACTGACAGCAGTAACATGAACAGAAACGTAGCAATGCGCCTGCAAGGGCAGTGAAGAAGACTTAGCTATGAAACATGGATATAAACAATGCAATAGCTAAAAAGTTTTTAAAAAATCACCTTTGAAAATGTTTTATGAGTAACAAAATGCATTCAATGCACTTGTCAGGCCTCTAGGATGCACAGTGTGTTTTGCTGAGTAACATAAACATAAAATATAAAACTCCACAGGGGAGCTTTAACAAAAATCACATGGTGAATTGGTATGTTGCATGAAATACCCCTTTAAAGTCTGCCCGCTGCACCACAGACATACAGGATTTCAGAATAAAAGAAAAACAGCCAACTCTAATCCAGGTCATTCCTCCCCTCTTTAAGGTCTGTTAAAGGGGAATTCCGCTGAATTTCAGCACTCATACGTTTAACATGTGATGTGAATTCCGGCCTTCCCCTTATGGTATCTGCTACACTAGTGTTTCTCCCATAATACACTACAGAAATATCCAGAGACATATGTATATTTATATATATATATAAAAACATTATCATCATCATCAGTAGTACTTAGAGTAGAGTAGTAGTAGTAGTAGAGTAACAAGTAAGAAGAAGGAACATTATTGTACTTTATAACATTATCATCATCTTCATCAGTGGTTATTTAACCTTGAGGGACTTTAGGCTCATCCTTTGGTGGAACCCGACACAATGGGAAAGGAGTTAGCGCCAGAACCAGCTGTGTGACTGAGTTATGTATATGAGTGTGTGTGTCTGTGGCAAATATTTTGGTGCATTAGTCAATTTACCGTGTGTGAAATTTGTTTAACCTGGGTACACACACTGTAGCTCGGTCTTCATACTGTATTTACAGTAAATATGTTGCTGCGTTGTGTATGTGCGCAACAGTTTGTGGGTCTGGTCTGTGCCATCATAGTTTTGGGACACTTGTGTGAAATTGCTTCTTTTGAGCTATCCACACAATAAGTAAGCATCTCTGACCAAAAGATTAATATGAGGCCACAGCACAGACTCAGTTGGCTGGATGTAAAGACAAGTTAGACACATGTTAAGCTTGGACAGTGCTGCACCGAAAGAGACCTTTCATCTCTTGTTCTGAGGCTTATTTGAAGCAGGTCAGCTACCAATTTTAAGTACTGACCTGCTGTTTAATAAACCAAAATAAGAGTCTGCACGTTTGGACAATATTCATCTTCTGATCTGTAACATAATGTGTGTACAGCAAAAGGTGAACCAGTTTCACACAATTCTGTGAGGAAAAAGGTACATTCTTTACCTTGGATCACCAAGTTTGTGTGCTTTTTTTATAGAAAAAGCTGACCCCCTTCAATGATGCAAGATAAAAAAAACAAAAAAAAAAAAAAACAGAGGATTTTGTTTTGTACCTTTTCCTGTTTCCCAGCACTTTCACCCTCAACTTCATGTCTTTTCCCTGTCCGCTAACCTCCCTGTTATCCGATCTCTGGAGCAGCACCTAGGTGGCGCTCTCCCCGGCTCCAGAGGAAGCCCCGCTGGGTTTGGGCTCGGGCTGGTCGGAGTGAGCCGTCTGCGGGGAAGAAGGGGTCTGTGGGTCCCCTCGCTCCTGGAGGTTGCGCTGGTTCCTGGCGGCCTCAGTGAGCATCTGCATCCGGCGCTCCTGGTGCTCCTCCAGGCCTCTCCAGAGCTCTGCGCGCTCCCTCTCTCGCTTCAGCTCCCTGGAGAAAATAAAAAAGAGAGGGAGGAAGAGAAAAGACAGAGGGCACCCGATGAACAAGCTAATGATGCATCCAAAGACTGGAAGGAAACTCATTTAGATTGTTCCCCCTTGTCAAGCAGAGGTTGTTGTGGTTGTAAAGAGATAATAAAAAAGAAAAGTAAATTAAGAATAATGGAAATTATGATTGCTTCTGTACTCTACTACTATACTTGTGCTGTTAATAGCAACACACACTAAAGCCAGAGATCCTGCACAGACATACCAGAGCATATGGATAATACTATCTTGAGTTAGAAACAGAATGATGAATAAGTGGAATCACGATGTGGCCTGTGTTTAAAAGATGACCTAAGCAAACCATGTTTACAATGTGAAATATAATATCACGGATAATGGAACAAACAAGGTCGAAAACATGACTTAAACGCTTTCTTTTCCTTCCTCTTGTCATTACTGTATCCAGTGACACAAATACACACACTAAGAGAGTGAGTCATACGTACTTCTGTTTCTCCACTTTGTAGGAGGCAGTGAGGTCATCAAACAGCTTGCTGTTCATCTCCATAAAGGTCTTCAGCACGTTGTAGATCAGCGACACGATGGTCCTGAAGGGACACATGCAGAGCATAATTAACCCGGCCGATCATCTGTCCCATGGGACCATAGCTCAGGTGATAAAGGTTTAAGGTACTAGACTAGTATCTCCATGTGCTGTACTTCACTTCCTTTTAATAAGGAGATCATGCACTTGCATGTAACGTGCACTCCACATTACATTTAACTTTGTAGATAATTACAAATGAAAACATATGATCTGTCAATACAATGTGATTTAATGATCCTGATGAGACACTTCAGCTGTATATAAAATGGATAAAACTGATTCCACCCTAACCAGATGCAACATTACAAGGCAGCTGACATGTTAACGCATCTGTAATAATAAGTCAGCAATACCATATATGATACTCCAGCAGGGGCCAGTAAGTACTTACTGTAAGTACACTGTGTTGTTTCTACTTCTGTATTTTACTTACGTGAAACCTTGTCAGCAAAACCCTTGAATGTAATGGAGTACTTCTGTATTGTACAACTGCTGAGTTTACTTAAATAAAGGGTCTAAATACGTCTTTTATCACTGAGTTTTATTTACTTCAGCTCTGCGTTGACCAACAGGCCAATTTACTGGAGCTTATTGAATCCAAAAGTTATGTATGGAGTTATGAGTAGTGCTCATCTGTGTGTGCTCATCTGTGCCACTGACTGGTTCCAGTGCTCCTTGGAGACTCTGTAGAGGGTGGCGAATACCAGCGGCAGGATGACTTGACAGTTCTCCTCTATCAGACTGAGGATGTATTCATTGTTCCAGAAGTAAAGAGCTCGCTCCGCTACCTAAAGCGCACACACACAAGCACACACACACACAGAGGGTTTGGTTTTTGTTTATGAAACAGATTTCTTTTTATCAGCATGCTGTCTATCTGTGACGCTAACCAAATAAGTGACTAGTACAGTGATTACACATTCATTTCATTCTTTTCTACTCCCCAGGCAGTTTATGTTATCACCTGGAAGTGAGGGCTGGAGATACAGGCTGCGATCTGTTTAAAGAGCGGCTCCTGAACCCGGATAAACTGAGACGGCTCAATCACATCCAGGATCTCCTCAATCTCCCCAAGGAACATCACCTGCAAACACGGACGCACCAACACACACTTTCTTTAATACATCAAGAACAGAAAATACTTTCACACGGCTCCCAGAGGTAAATAAAGAAGATGTGAAAATGATTGTCTAATTACAGCATCAGCTTTTTTCGTTAGCAGCTGTCTCACCTCTTTCTGCGTGCAGGTTTTTGGCCAGTACTTGAGCAGCCCTCTGATGATCTGCACAGAAATAATGAAACACATTCATATAAATAAACACTGCAGACATTAGCTCAGCAGGGTAGCTGGCTGCCACCCATATACACCACATCCAACAATTCATATTCATACTTCAGCTAGTGCATTGAGAAATATTGCGTTGGATGCTTGTAGCACAGAGTTTATATTAACATGTTACTGTTTGTCTTCATTTTCCAAGTTACATTCATTCTTCAGTTTCGTCCAGGTAATTTCTGCTAACTAAAACGGTCTTTACTGATTTCTGGCCACTTGGGGGCAGAAAACAGTTTCAATATCTTCATCATATAAAGCTGATGAAGCAGACATGGTAGCAAGCTGTTTCTTGCCTAAATTTACATCACATCTCCATCTACTGTTTGGAACAGGTCAGGCAGTGCACAGTGGGTTTATCATCAGAGTTTTTTGGTTGATGACAGCGAGACTACTGAACCAAAGTACTAAAACTGTTGGCACCAAAACCAAGACAATGAGCTAAAAGATGCTAAAACATTACTTAGTCTATGACTGGCCCATGTGACCTTCTGTAGAAATGTTCTAAGATCTCAGCAATTTATATGGTAGATATAAATGATGGCCCAAACTTAAAAAATAACCAAAATTTATGATTTTTTTTTCTCTAGGTTGGATTTTTAGCACAGTGAGGTAATGAAAAGTCTTACATATTCAGTGACTGTAGCGTCTTTCTCCATGAACTGCACCACACAGTAGGCCAGCTGTAAGGACAGAGGAGAAATGGTTAGAACACACACACACACACACACACACACACACACACACACACACACACCCACACACACACACACACACACACACACACACACACACACACACACACACACACGTTCCCTGAAGCTGTCAAGGAGACAAGGGGGATCTTAGCACTTATCCCTCAGGATTAAACCTGCTAAAGATCGGAAAGACAAGTTTTCCAAAGGGAGACGTGTGTGTCACATGGCTGTGTGTGCGTGTGTTTCGGCTCTTGTCTCCTCTTAGATGATTTGCAATCATTACCTGTTTTTTAGCGAATGTTTGTGTGCACGTGCATGTTTGTGCATGTGTGTGTGTGTGTGTGTGTGTGTGTGTGAGGGTGTTTTGCGGTTGCCTCCTCCACCCAGGTTGGTTGCCGTGGCGAGTGGGCACCGTGGCGACGGAGACTGTGTGTGCGTGTGTTTACTTCGGAAGGAGTGATGTCACACACATGAAGTCCCTTAAGGGCAATGTGAGATAAAGTTTCTCATCTCTCCTTTACTGAATTTCCTTTTCTGTCCCATTTATACCTTTGTCTTGTTCACATTATTACTGCACTTATCTGATTTATGACTTTCAGGTAAATACCTTTAAATGTCAATGCTGGATTGTCAAATTTCATAGTTACTGACACCAGAGGTAGTGTACTGTCAGGTTCTCTAACGTTAGTCTTTACTGTCGTCCTTCTCTTTTTTGTTTCTTTCTTTGTCTCATTCTTGACCTGTAGCTCCAATGTCTGTCTCAGTGTGGGTGACAGCTTTCATCTTGTTTCTTGTCTACTCCTTTTTTCCTTCCTGCAGTACTCCTTTATTGTTTGTCTTCTCCTCTCTCCCTATCCCTCACTCCACCGCTCTTCTCCAGCACCACAACATGGTTACAGAAGCAGAGACGAAGCGGAGGCTAAAAAAAAAAGGGATTGGTGAAAACAGGGATGTCAAGCTTGAATAAAAAGAAAAGCAAGAAACAATAGGAGGATTAAAATAAAGGTACTGAACGGTCAAACTATTTAAAGCATTAGTGGGGTATTAAAGAAATCGTGTGGGGTAAATATGATGCTGGATCCTGTTGTCAGGCTGGGCTTTGTGGGGGCAGGAGGCCATTGTTAGGCTAAGGATCATGGACAGTGGGCTGAGATTTTATCATTATTGATTTGTCAAGGTGACAGCTCTATTCTAGGAGATGAAGACATTCTAGTGAGCTCTGGCGTTGGTCTCTTGCCTGTAAATTTGTTACGACCTGCACGTCAAAAAAGCAACTGTTCCATGTAATGTCTTTATTCTGGCAGCTATAAACATTGTTTTCCACAATCTTTGATTCAAACTGAAAGAGCTGGTCGTCCGGGCAACTGAGCAATCATGGGAGACGGCCTTAGTAAGAGAGGTGACCAAGAACTTGATGGTCACTCTGACTGAGCTCCAGAAAGCCTGTGTGGAGATGGGACAAAGTTGCAAAAGGACAACCATCACTGCAGCCTCCACTGATCTGGGCTTTAAGGCAGACTGACTAGATGAAGCTTCTCCTCCATGCAAAACACATGAAAGCTGCTTGGAGTTTGCAAAAAAGCACCTGTGACCATGAGGAACAAGATTCTCTGGTCTGATGAAACCAAGATTGGATTGTTTGGCCTCAATTCTAAACATTATGTCTGGAGGAAACCAGGCACCTCTCATCAGCTGCCCAATACCATCCAACAGTGAAGCGCGGTGGAGGCAGCATCAGGTTGTGGGGGTGTTTTTCAGCAGCAGGGACTGGGAGACTGGTCAGGATTGAGGGAAAGCTGGATGGAGCTCAGGACCTCAGACTGGGTTGAAGGTTCATGATCCAACATGACAACAACCCTAAGCACACAGCCAAGACAACACAGCAGAACTCTGTGAGTGTCCTAAAGTGACCCAGCCAGAGCCCTGTCCAGACCTGAAAATGTCTGTCCACTGACAGTCCCCATCCAACCTGACCGAGCTTGAGAGGATTTGCAAAGAAGAATGGCAGAAAATCCTCCAATCCAGATGTGCAAAGCTTGTTGTGTCGTACCCAAAGAGACTCAGGGCTGTAATTGCTGCCAAAGGTGCTTCAACTAAGTGCTGAGTAAAGGGTCTGAATATGTAAATGTGATCCTTCAGTTTTTTCTTTTTAATACATTTACAGACATTCCTAAAATTCAGTTTTCACTTTGTCATTATGTGTCACTGACTGTAGATTAATGAGAAAAACAATGAAATAATTGTATTATCAGGCTGCAACATAAGATAAATGAAAAAGTGAAGGGGGTCTGAATACTTTCTGAATGCACTGTACATAGAAACCTGTGAACACACATACAAAGTGTTGTTTTACCCTCTTTCAACAGATGTTTGTTAGCAATTTAAGACAACATCTGGGTGCTATATTTCACATGAAAAGTGGAAACTAGCTACGCTAACTAGCTATTTAGTTTCGACTGACTCATTTCTTTTTCTTTGGTCATGCTATTTAAACATCTGCTGAGTCATCAGCAGCTCCCAAACACTGTTGTGTTTGTTACATGGAGAAAAAAGGTTTTCTAGCTAACAGTTTCTCTCTCAAAGGTCCAGTTGTAAAAATGGAAATTGACCAGTCACAGCTCACAGTATCAAACAGTCCCTAACGCCCAGCACTGCAAAAGACACAGAGTCAGAAAGTAAAGTATGAAAGTGATAAAAATGTTCTTCTTGAAGCTGTGTTGCCGTCAGATATAAAGTGATAATACAAACTATTTTTAGTGCTCACCCACACAGATACTGCAACAATTAAATGACAGTACTAACTCTGAACCGAAACATACACCGCCTGGAGAACAAATGTATGAGGTGTACAAAAATAAGAAACTCTTAAAGCTGCTCTTCTCCCACTGTGACCTCAATACACAAGTCAAAGCAAACACTAAGGCCATACTCAATTCACAGGGATCTCAAGTATTGTTTTTAATTTCTGAAAAAATTGAATGCAATGCCTTTTCTTTTTTAGAAATAGGGATTATTATTACTTGACATATGTTGTGGTTACACACTATAGCTCTAACAGCTGTTTTTACAATTCTGTGACATGATTTGAAATGTCATGAATATAAATGAGAAAGCCCTTCGCAGAGAGCAGTAAGGATGATTCAAATGCATGTCACACTGTTGATAAACATTTAAGGAAGAAGCTGCTGGAATATTACATTTTAATATTTAGACCCAGAACTAGTTCGCTTCTGCACAGCCACACCTCCTGCTGTCCGCTAGCACCGTTTCCCCCAGTGACCCTGTCAAAGTGAGTGTGTGTGTGTGTGTGTGTGTGTGTGTCTGTTTGAGTGTGTGAATAATGTATGTGTGTGAACCACAGGGAGAGGGAGATGGAGGAGAAATGTAGGGCAGTTTGATACTGAGGCCCAGAGTACACACACAAACTGTGGAGAACAAACTGTACAGTCTGCGTAAGTAAATAATGACAGACACAGGCACGCACACACAAACTCAGTAGACTGGATACCATCAGTGTCATTAAATATTATGATAACCCAAACACACACACCCACACACAAACACATGCAAACCCAAGAAACCAAAGATATGCACACCCTGTGAAGTTCAAAGGTGAGTGCCTCCCTGCAGTATTATCTGTGACTCAACTCTGCCTCCTAGTGGTATATCTGACACATTGCTGAAACCACTAACTTCCATTACTCTGGTGTACTTTGTTTTAAGAGGCATTTGTGTGCTCAGTTGATTCAAGTTGATATATTCAAACTGAATGGTTTTTTTTAACACTGCAAACTGTTGCATAAAACACAAATCTAACTTTTTACAGCATGGTTTGGTGATTAATATTGAAACCACACACTTGTCAGATTACTGCCAGAATGACCTGGCAACATCTAGAGAAAAACTACACACTGATCTTTTGATCAAGAAATTTTGGTTTAATTTCAGTTTTTTTTTTTTTTTTTTTGGTTTTTTTGTTATCAAGATCTGAATTACCTCGGGTTCAGTGGCATTTAAAACTTGGCAACATATTGGAAATATGTATCAGTAATATATCTCAGTAAGGATCAGTATCTATGTCGGCATTAAAAAATATATAAACACACTTAGATGAGCAGATGGGAGAGGTGCATTTGTCCCCTGCATGTTGATCTGTAATAAACATGTTGTGGCAGTTGCTCTGTTGACAAAAGACTATTTCTGTTGGTGAGGTTTTTGTTTCCAAGTGCCATGAAACTAAACTACATTGTGAGCCACAGAAAGCTATTCACTATATATGTCACATTATGTAGCTGGCTGTTAAATTTATTTTGTTTCTTAAACTGAGCGCAGGTTCAGGTTGTTGCCTGCCACAACAATTTAAGGAAACGGGAGACATTTTCGGATGCACTTTGTGCAGAGCATCAACAATAGAAATAGCTGTTCCAGTGTTTAAGCAATATCATGAACATATTGGAGTTTATCAACACCTTCTAGATGCTGCATGACTAAATGACTTCCCTAACCAGGCAATGCATGAGCAGCCTTCTGTCTCCGAGACTCCACTCACCCTGTGCATTACCTGGCTGCATGTTTAGGTTATCTGAAGTCACTGTTTCTTTAAGAGTACCTATTAAGTTATTATATGCTTCTCTTCTTTTTTTTAATTCCACTGTTCTTCACCATAAACACTGTCAGTGTTGCTAACATCAGGCCTCTGCTTCATGTTACTAAGAAGTGATGGGTGAGGCACACATCCACACGGTTTGTAGTCATCTCTGATTTGTGGCCATTTGTGCTAAAACCAACACATTGGTAAACACATGGAACCAGGAACAAGATGGAGAGTGTATGAATATCACTCATAAAACCCTCCTTATTAACAGTCTAATGTGTAAACAAAGAAAAATAAATATACAAAAACACCAGAAACTGCAGAGCACACCAGCAATGTGTCCAATGAAGGCACATTAATGTTAGTGTGGATTGTGTGACTCACCTGTGCATGGAAGATGGAAAGGGACTTTGCTGTGTGTAGAGGGATGAGGACCCGGACCAGGAACTGCTTATGTTCGGCCTTCAGAGGCAAAGCGAAGCCATTAATGATGCTGGAGGAGAGAAGAAGTGAAGTCTAGTTTAGTTATAACTATAATTACTTTCTTCCTGGCAAAAACAAAGTGATGTCTTCCACTGCTGTCACATTGTCTCTGTTTCAGTTATAGTTTGTCAAAAAACAAATGATTAGGATTATTAAGTCTATATGGTCAAAAGTAGTGCTCCACATGAATATGCACTGTATTAGTATTATATAAGTTTATGTGTAATTGTGTGTAGTGAAGTTGTTAGAAAGCCCATGTATTTCCATGAAAACATTATTGTAAATCTCTCCATTCATTTGTGTGGAGTCTATTCTTGTACGGTGCCCGTTTCCCAGTGACTGGACAAACGCGTGGTCATCTCCGTTCACTACTCCACTGACTGACACAGTGGTGGTTCAGCCTACGGATGGACACGTATGAGCAGCGGCAAAGCGGGAACTAAACTTGGACCATATGACAGCTGCACTCTTGTTGTTTATCACTCTGTCCACCTGCCTTCTTTTCCTCCAATATGATCTTTGTTTATTTAACAGAACAGTCCTTTAATAATATCTCCCTCCTGCTGCTCCTCTAATCCGTCTTTCTACCTCCCTCTCACTTCTTCTCTCAACACCTCTGTCCTCTTCCTCGCTCTCTTTCTGTACAATGCATCCTCCCTCGTCCGTCTCTCTTTCCCTCTCTCCATGTGTGGGAGGAGCTATAAATACCTCTGTTACCACCAACATGAATACCAACCTCTCTCTCCTCTCCTGCTCTCCCTCCTTCCCCCACGTCTGACTCACTGACTCTTCATTCACTCATCCTCCCTCTCTTCTCACCTCTGTCTTCTTCCATTAACCCGTGTTTCCAATAACTCGTAAGTCATCGTCCATTTTCGATCTCACCTTGTGTTAACAGGTGTTAAAAGGTGGTCATGGGGTGGAAGAAAAGCTACAGTTTTGTATGAATTTCTTTCTCTTGGGAAAACCTGAAGAAACAATAATTTGGGTGTTTTTCTGTGATGTTCTCCCACTTTACCAGTGCTCCAGCCCTCATTCAAACTAGTCCCTATGTATAACATCTATAAAGATGATTTAAAGGCACTTGTGCTTTAATAGTGTGGGAAAGTTAAAGCCACATAGACTCCGCTCCTGTCCTTGAGAGAAATTAATATTTATTGACTCTGACTGACTAACACTGCTTTGTTTGTTGTTTTCAGATTTCTGGTCATCTGCAAGCCTGTTTCCCAAAATGTTCAAGTGTGCCTTTGGCATGCAGAGGCTGTGAGGAAAACAAACTACATAATATCACCTTGCATGCATCCGTCCTCCATTTTCTCTCTCCCTCTCTTACTCTCATCTTTCCATTCTTTTCCCATTGATTTGTGTAAGAGCTCAGGCAGAGAACAAGACATGTTTGTTTTTGGCTTCCTTCCTTGCTCTCCGTTTCGATCTTTCACGTGTTTCTCTTACTGACCTCAAAGACAAAACAACAAACTGCACAAACCTCTGAGTCATTTTTCATTTATGTCTTTAGCCCCCCACATATCTCTTTCTGATTTCTTCCTGCCACCCACACCGTTAATGCTTCTCATCCTTCAGGTCTTGTTTCATTAGGCTTTGCATCGTTGCACTTCCCCAGATAAGTTTATGGGAGAGATGATGATCAATGAAAAAATGAAAACAAACACATATTGTTTTTTGCATTGAGCAGCAGTGGTTATGTTTTGTCACCATTTATCTCAGTTGTTTAACTTTTGCATGCTACCAGTTGTCTGATGAATAGGGAATTGGCCACATACAGATGCTGTGCACAGAGGCGTGAGTGTGTGTCTGTTTTTCAGTTTTACTCTAAACGCATCATCAGGCTATGACATATTACAAAGTTATGGATGCAGTTTTCTCCAGAGCAGCGAATATTCTCCATAATGTGTAAGCTTGTTTGTACAGACCTGCCGAGGATTTCCAGCAGCTCTGCAACTCCATTGAAGTGCTCAGTTTCATATATGAACCTGAAGACCAGAACCAGCACACACACACATGCACAAATAATCAAACACAGAAGAAGCAAACAGAAGAAATGCAATTAAATAGAAACAGCTAAATGCACTATGTTATCTTCCTGAGAGAAATGAGAGGAACAATATGCTTGTGTTTTATACTGTAGCTGTCAAAGGTACAAACAATCATAGTGAAACTCGTTAACTGAGACAGAAATACTTGCTGCAGCGCTGCAATTCTCCCATGTTTGAATTATACCACAACACTACAAAAGCCAATTCAGTCACACTCGGTGAAAGGAACAGATTAAATATGATACACACAGCTTTCTTGTTAGTAGCTGTTCACTGTTTAACCAATCATGTGAGGAGATTCGTGTCACTACACAATAATTTAGCTCTCGGGATAGATCCGAGATGAAGATACATGACTTTCTGTCACTGTTCTGACTGCAAATGTTCACAGTCATGTTTGTGTCTGCCTGTATATGTGGCAGCATTCTGACTTTATTTAGCCTAAAAATACATTTGAGATGTAAGATGTAATACATTAAAGCTACATTTTCCATTAAGCACTGTGCTTCCTTGTACCTGTTTCTCGGTACTGGTAAGTTTCTTTTTGACCATAGATTCCAAGGAACTAAAACTTCTTCTTTTCTTTTCAGCTGCTCCCTTCATGGGTCGCCACAGTGAATCATCTGCCTCCATTTAACCCTATCCTCTGTATCCTCCTCACCCACACCAACTATCCTCATGTCCTCCTTCACTACATCCAAGAACCTCCTCCTTGGTCTTCCTCTAGGCCTCGTTCCTGGCAGCTCTAACCTCAGCATCCTTTTACCAATGTATTCACTGTCCCTCCTCTGAACATGTCCAGACCATCTCAATCTGGCTTCCCTGGCTTTTTCTCCAAAACATCTAACATGAGCTGTCCCTCTGATGTCCTCATTCCTGATCTTATCCATCCTCGTCACTCCCAGAGAGAACCTCAACATCTTCAGCTCTGCTACCTCCAGCTCTACCTCCTGTCTTTTTCTCAGAGCCACTGTCTCTAAACCAGACAACATTGCTGGTCTCACCACTGTCTTACAGCTCTCATACATGTCCTACAACACTCGAACATACTTCTCTGCCACTCCAGACTTCCTCATACAAAACCACAGCTCCTCTCTCGGCCCCCTGTCATATGCTTTTTCCAAATCTACAAAGACTCAATGCAGCTCCTTCTGGCCTTCTCTGTACTTCTCCATCAGCATTCTCAAAGCAAATATTGCATCTGTGGTTCTCTTTCTTGGCATGAAACCATACTGCTGCTCACAAATGCTCACTTCTGACCTCAGCCTAGCCTCCACTACTCTTTCCCATAACTTCATTGTGTAGCCCAAGGAACTAAAACTAAAACGAAAATTAAGGAACTGATGCAGAAACTAAAATTTCTGCCCTGTGCTTCCACACATAACACATTGAAATAAATGACTGGTATGTTGTAATTTCCAGTTCTCAGGCTGTGAGTCCATCCATCCATTATCTATACCTGTTTATTCCTATTTAGGGTCACAGGGATCTGCTGGAGCCTATCCAAGCTCTCTTTGGGTGAAAAGCAGGGGTACACCCTGGACAGGTCACCAGTCCATCACAGGGGAGTCCAACCAGTTCCAGGTAAAAAAAAATAAATAAGTAATAGCAGTCCGTGGTAAGACTTGTGAGTTTTGTGTTGTTTTGTGTAGTCTAACCCTAATAACCTTCTGCACAAATCACAGAGGCAGGCTTTCTTCCTGTTGATGGTTTTTGTTTGTGTACTACTGTTTAATGTATTGATGCTGAAAAGGTATAAATAGCACTTCAAATCCTGTGCATTGGATTTGCTGATTGCAGCCTGTACCTGAGAAAGATGTTGTTGATCTGTTTACGGATGTAGGCTCGGAGGCCCAGTAGTTTTCCATAGACACGGTGCAGGATGGTCTTCAGGTACTCCCTCTCCCTGGGGTCCTCACTGTCAAAGAGCTCCAGGAGCTGCACATACATACATATATAAGATCATTACAGACAACAAATACAACACGTTTGTACATCCGCATTTGGATGAGTTTTCATTTTAATTACAGATCTAACACTAAAACAGTACCTCCAATAGTAAACAACAGCAAAGTAACCTGGGAATTTTTTTCTTATCTTGTTATTATATATCTTGTTATAATATTTCATGGTCACAGAAATATATTTTTGTCTCACAATTTCTAAAATGAAGGAAGAAAACCAAAATTTAAGAGTACTTACACACTGGGTGTGTTTCAAATAATAACTTAACTTAGTTATTTTGAATTTATTAGGATGTAAGAAACATATTAATGGTCTGGATTTGGTGAACTTTGAAGAGAAAAAGGAGAGAAGTTTTTACCTGCAGGACAAACTTCTGGTCGACATAGCGTTTGGCCATGGAGGGCTGGAAGTCTGGGCTCTCCAGGAAGCGCAGGAAGAACTCGTAGACCAGCTAGCAGACACACACACAGCAAGAGATGAGACTTCATTTAGTGTGGCTGTGTTCACACTTGACATTTTGGGAATTATTGACCATCTTGCTGAGATTTAGAGAAGAAGACTGAAGAGCTCTCCTTGTATGTAGCTATAGTCAGCAGCCTGTTAGCTCAGCTTAGCTGCTTTGTACACAAGTCAATAAGAAAAATCGCACAAAAATAGAAAGATGAAAGTGATAAACACCAGTAATATTCTTTTTGGACAAATCTCAGCTTAAAAACCCAAACATCTGAGAAGGAGACCTCAGAAAACACGACCTGCTCAAGTTTAGACAGTCGTGCTAATATCAATAGATTCCTACTGAGTGAAAAAAAAACGCCCAAAGGTTTTGTTTTATGAGATGCTTTTGACTTAACGCTTACATTTTGACTCATTTCTTCCTGGAGATGCAGAAGTTACTGTACACCACACCCAAATGCCACATCTAAAAGATTTCTCTCCCTGGAGCCCCCAGTTTGTGAGTCAGCCTGATAAAACTGGTGCGTTCTGCCATGACATTTTGCATTTTCAGAGCTGCTGTTTAAAGCATCTAAAGGGCCTCAGGCTCAGGTACAATATGTTTATGTATGGGTAAATGCTGAACGCAGCACTAAAAGCTGGGAGTGTGCACATTAAGGCATTGTCCACCCTCAGAAATACAATATATAATATATACAGGAGCACATTTTTCATAGCACTCAGTGAGACTGCATTGTATGAAAATTAAATAAAGTACAACATAATTCCTCAGCTGTTGTTTTTTTTTTTTTTTTTGGAGGTAAAAAAGAACAATGTCAACACATTTCGCTGACTATATCCTTTTCTTTTCTCCTTTTCACCTTCACAGTAAAAAGCCATAAAATTATGTAAGATCATATTCAGAGTGAAATCGTGCATGGACCGTGTGGTGATGTGCACCTGCAGGTGAGGCCAGGAGGCTTCCAGGGTCGGCTCGTCTTCCTCGGGGTCGAACTCGGGGTTCTCACTGGGTGGGAGGGTACGGAAGATATTTACAGAGATCTGGAAAGCCACAGCCAAGGAAGGAGGAAGGAGGAAGGAGGAAAAGTCACGGGAACAAACGGAAAAGATGAAAATGGGTGGGGGAAAAATGGACACAGGACAGGGATAACAGGTGATGAGAGAAAAGCGGGTCAGGGAAGAAGAGAAAAGGGGGTGGATAAGAAGAAACAGAGATTAGAGAGAACCACTGTCAGTACATTAACAGTAGATCCCAGTCATTGTACTGTAGATCTAGTCTGCATTTTAGAACTGGGTGAGTAATAGTTGAATTTTAAAAACAGGATCCATGAGTCTCTGACTGAAATGTCAGTACAACAACAGGATAGATCCAAGATGAGTGCTTGTCACTTCAGATTGAAAGTATTCTGGAGTTCGTTTTTAACAGGACGGTTAGACACATTGCTCCTGGCATCCAGCAAATAAAACAGGTAAGACATGTTTGTGTTAGGAGTATTGCACCACTATATCAAATGACAACTGTCCAGTCAAAAGAAGAAGTTGTTTCATCTGAGGAAAAACGTTCTCTTCAGTCACTCTTCAGCTGTAAGACCACTTCAGCTATTGTCAGCCATTTTTGATGCTGTTCCTAGACTGTGTTGTAAGTGGTAAGTCATGCAACCTGACTGCTCACTACAGTGTGTCATGATTTATTCAGCGAATGTATTTCCACTGGCCATTTACTGCACAAAAAACTTCAATGGTACATCTCAATGCAACTTCATTTAACATTCGTTTCCATCTTTTCCTCTGCAACACTGACTGTATTAGTTTGTTCCTTTTAAAACACTGTGTAAATCTTGGATTTGATAATAATAGATATTTATATTTATTGTTTGTGAAAGCTGATGTTCAAATTGCTGAGCCTGAAGGCAGCCTGTATCAGAAAGCTGTGCCAAGATGAATTTAGTGCAGACTGAGCTCTGGACTGTCTTATAAGACAAATGACAAATGCCATGATCGACTTGTATGCACTTTGCTTATTATCTGGAACTATTGATTGTTGTTGCTTTAGCATTAGGAGCCAGTTTTCATACATAGGATTTGCTAAATAAAAATATATATATTTCTATTTTCTTCTGCAAATTTCTGTTCTTGCTCTAACTTCCCTTTCTGTTGCTCCGTCTCTCTCTTTACATTACAGGACTATCCACTAGTTCTGTTGTTGGTCATCTAGTGAAGTGAAGCCTTTTGACCTTGTGGCCACACATTAAAGCTTTCCTTCACCACAGTCCTCTGGTGACTATACCATAAGCTATATCTTCTGCTCACATCCTTTCTTTGCTCACATCCTTTCTTTTGGGTCCTTTTTATATCCTCTGAGGCCTCTGCTGCTCTGTGTTGGTGTCCACACTCTCCACCACACTCCACTCTCTCCTCCATCCTCTTTCTCGCCATCTGTGCAGGCTACTGCTGCTTAGCACCCCTCTCAAATGTTCCTACTTTTCCTTCCTTCTTATTATCTTTCTGTGCCTCCATCCCTCGCTCCTCTCCTCTCTGACCACCTTTGTTTTGAGCCTGTGGTGACTTAACCGGTGCTCCTAATCTGGATATCATGCTACTTTCCCACCTTCCCTTCTCCATCCACCCTTTCATCCTGCTCTTCTAGTCTTGAAGCATTGACTCACCTGTGTTTCTACACCCTCCATCTATTCAGCTATTGATCAATTTGCTCATTCATAAAACCCTGTCTGTGCTCAAATGTTGCATTGTTTGGTATTAGGGTACTAAGCATTTAATCCTTTCTCTTTCAATCTTTCCTCCTTCTCTATGGATCATTTCAACTCCTAACCTCCCTTCTCCTCCTCTTCTCCTACCATCTTTATAGCCTCTGGGTAGAGAGGCTCTATGAGGACTCCTCTGCTCGTGGCCACGCTCTCCACCAGCTCGTTGAGCGCCGCACGTTTGATCTCCTTCCCCTTCAGGTCGGCCACGCAGTCCAGGAAATCAAACAGCACACAGCACTGCTGCAACTTCTTACAGAACAGGTCGTGTAACTCTGCCACCGGGGCGTCTGGAAAGAGAGAAATGCAAATGTTACATAAGGAGGTTAAAGGACAAAAAGGGGCACGCAGCTTAGCCAAATCCAGTGGCGTTCCTGAAAGGCGCTTTGTGTTTGGTTGTGAATCGCTTGACAAAGTAGGAGTGTGAGAAAGCAAGCTGGAATATAGAGAGTTGTATTTTACAGGCTAGATCTTCTTTCAAAGGTAATGAGGGAAAGAGAGTAGACTATTACTCTACAAACACATTTCTACCAACCCACACACACATAGCAGCTAGTATCCACACACACACCCACACCTCCTTCCAGCAGGCTGTGTTATATCTCATTCCTATTACCTGTCAGATTCGTTCTGCAGGCCTGTTCGTCACAATGAAACAACCTGCTGCCGGCCGTCCGAATGAAACCTTGTACCTCCAAAAACTACTTTTCACAGATGTAGAGAAAGTAGCTGATACCCACGGATTACATATGCTGAGTTTCTAATTGATTCCACAGGCCTGAGGGGGTGTGAAACTTAACGACTTAGCTGGAGAAGCATTGTGTAAAAAGTAAAAAAAAATGAATATCCAAATTTGGAGTTACAAGCTTTGACAGCAGCCAAATGGGAATGCTTAGTTCTTTTCTTGAGTAACCAGGTGATTGATGACTCAATAGCTACACATATATCAGTGAAATAGCCAGACTTTAGATTCCTATAAATGTGAGATGTGTATGAGATTTAGGCTGAACATGCTGATATATATTTAAAACAATGTACATTTACTTATATAGTTTGAGAAGGACATCACTCAAGTCTCATCAGCTGATTTCTATACAGCAGCAAACTGATATGACGGCACATACACACCCATGTAGGATTTAAAAAGAGACTGAGTACAAGCTGGATCTGATAACATTTTACTTAATCCTGGCATCTCTAACAGAATGAGTGTGTTTCTGTGACTTCTGCACAAACTCTGAAGTCTGCTGGAACCTGTCTGGCTTGATTGCGACTTTTGTCTGCTGCCGCTGGCTGCTCTCATCCACTTTCCAGGGCATGAGCAGTTCATCTGGAACAAGCCCTAAGACTGAGTGAAATGTAATACAGTTACAATTGTACCACGGTGCTGTAGGTCGAAGCTCTAGCTAACAAATTCAAACGTGTTATTATGCAAATGCTGCAACTTAGAATTACAATCCCCAAAATCTTTGGATGATTTCGAAACAGCTAAAAATATGCCCATGCTTAAAGTGGGAAACACATGTTCTTATTTGCTTTATATGTTAAGGTTTGGACAGAGGTTTCTCAGATTTTCAAAAAGTAAACAGTGTCAAAATCAAAAAATTGGTAACCTCAGGCTTAAATGCAGTTTTGTATAGGAGCACCTTATGAAATGCTAAGTCAGTGTGCTGCTAGTCGTGCACAGTTTTCACAAAACAATAGAGCTTTACCAGTAGATGGGAAGCAGTCTAGACAAACTGTGAGGCTGGAAAGAAGATGAACCATGGCTCTCTCACGTACACACAAACGCTGCAGGAGTGGATTAGATTTAACCCTTCTTAACCCCCAAGTGGGAAACACAGCAGGGGTAAGAGGGGCTGACTGGAGCTCTTCCAGCACCAGACCCCCTCATCTCTTGTGGGCACACCAGGACCATCTGCTCCCTTTGGCACAGAGCTGCACAACAAGGACAAGGACTGCCCTTTTCTTGATGTGTTTCAAGACAGACTATTGAAAGTCGCGTTCTATACTATACTTTCCCTACATTGAATGACGAGGGTGTTATAATACAAGATTACAATATAGATGTTGGTACTTGGGTGATAAAGGTTGAGATCAAGGTTGTTTTTTTTTTAATTCAGGCATATTGCTTTAAACCTCTCACTGGTTTCTATGCAGACAAATGTGTAATGACTGTGGCGTTACATAACCTTCTTGTCTGCCATCAAACACAGTGTTTTTTTGCTGTTTCACTGCCCATTTTACATCCAGTGTTGACATCTTTGAGCCTGTCCACTGAGGTGTACTTAGCGGTCAATGTGTTCTTGAATTGCAGCCATTTCAGTGACTGGAGAAATGTGTGACCGCAAGGTTCACACAATTTTCTGACTGTTTGTGATGATAGATAAGTGTGACAAGTTAAAGACGGAGAACTTTGCTGGAAGAATAAATGTGGGTCCAAATCTGCAAGGTGGCAGTAAACCATGTCTGTATTCATGTCTTTTGGCTGATTTGTGACAGGTGCGGCTCAAATCTTTTCATCCTCCTGGTTTCTATTTCCTTCTTTGTGCCACATTCCTACACCACCTCTTCCCTTCTTTGCTCTGCCTCTTCTTAATCTACCCCTTTACATCCCTCACCCTTCTCTCCTGATTTCTCAAAGCCCCCTTTTCTCTATCTTCTCCCTCCCACCCTCCTGTTCTCCCTCTGTAGAGACTGTGAAGGTGAAATCTAATCCATTTTTAATGGAAAGTAATTGTATGAAGATGTGCCGTGGTGGGACCGAGAAAAAAAAAACAGAGCGAGAGAGGTGAAAAGACGAATAGAAAGGAAAACTGTGTGAGTTTGTGGAGACAGAGAGCAAGATAGGAGGTGAGAAAAAGATGAGCAGAATGGAGAGACTTGTGGGTCATGTGAGAGAAAGTGTGGGAGAGAGTGAAGCAAAAAGCAAATTAAAGAGAGAGGATGACAGGCACAGACAGAGCATAACAAACACTTGAAGGCAAAGGAAATGAGCTCAGACAGTTTTTGGTTGTTGCCCTTTGCGAAACTTGTCACCGATGTTACATAACTGTCTATATCATGTCTCCTACAGGTGATGTGGAAGTAAATCACCAAAATAAATAAACTAAATGTATTTTGAGGCAGGACAAATCAATCTGAGACTGAAGTGAAGTTTTCCTTCTGGCTGTGCTATTATTAGGTCAACATGAGTCGCTCATTTAAAGCAGCTTTTAATATCGCCTCAGCACAGTGATTAGAATATTAACTAAGATCTTAATCACAGTCACTTATGCCTGAGATATTTTCATGTTTCTGACAATCCCAATTGGTGTTTGGAGTAAGTGCTGAACGCAACATTAAATGAATGTAGTTACAGTTGAATTCTCTATTTATTTCACCTTTATTAACTCTGAAAGTCCCTTGAGAGTCCTTTAAAGCTGCTACCAAATTAGCCTTGTTACATTCCCAAAGTTACATTAGCACACTTTTAAAATCGTGTTAAAGCAAACACTAACAATCTTCATGTAATTTAGTGTTAACAGTAAGCTGTCAGTACTAATACAACATGCTTTAAGTGTTGTATTACTGTTTTGTTCAAATGTCAAAATGCACATGCACAGAATAATTTGTTAGTTTGTCTTGTATCTGAAGAGTTCACAGCTCTGTTTTTTCATGTTAAAGCTCCACTGATCAATATTTTTAACAATTATTCTCAGACTTTGTTTACTCTGCGCTCTGACCATTTTAGCGTCTTTCAGCTAATTGTTTTGTTTTGGTTTTATGGCCTGTGACTACATCGTTCTGGTTCAATCTCAACGCTCTCATCAATCTCATTTACACGATGCAAGCATATTTTTCTCAGGCCAATAAATGCTTAATGAAGATTCATCAGATGGACAGTGGTGGCTCCAGGTTAATGCTAACATTAATCTGTATTGGTTAGATAATAGAAAACTGGTAATGTGTTCACTATATCAACTTTAAAAGGCAACGCTACATCAACCTTGTACAACTGCCCCCATTTGGCAAAAATTTAATTCCTGTGAGGATTATGGAAAAATGCACAAAAAAAGCTTCCAACCTCCTGCATGTGAAGTTCTTCTTATTTGTAAAACCAAATCTGTGGACACAGGATCTCAGGTTTTACTGCCACACATTAACAGTAAGACCATAACAATAACTCTAACCAAAAAAGATAATTAAAGTCAGAAAATAGCTCTTGACATTGTTTCAAGTCCAAGTAGTCAGGAAGCGACAGGTGACAAAATACCTAAGGAAGTATTAAATTTAATCTTACCCAGAATGACCTCTATCAGATTAACCATCCTGCTTTTAAATCCTTGAATATTTGATTCAGTGTGAATGAAATGATACTAAAGCTCGAAATCCTGACACATAAATAAAGCTCAATATTCAAACACAGTTTTTCCTGGTATGATGGTTCTTACTGCCACAAAAATTCCTAAAAATTTCAAAACATCTCTCAATATGTTCCGCTTTGCTATTCAGTTCGGGCCGTTCCAACACATTTAATGGTCTTTCGAAATGTGCCTTCAGACGTATACGTTATCTAAAAACAGTTGGGTGCTGTAGTTTTGTTTATCACTTTACTCAAACAGGAGGAAATGTGCTGCGGATTAATACACATTTGGTACACTTGTTAGTAGAGTCAGTTAGCAGAGGTTTTTAATGGTAAAAAAAATGTAAATTATCTCCAGATTTATCATTTAAAGAGGCAGAAGAGGAAACTAGAGGCTCATGAAAAAAGACAACCTGGACCACAGACAGTGAAAAGACAGCATGTGATGTGGACTAGATGGTGACTGCGAGAGGAGAGAAGAGGGGTGGATGAATTTTGTGAAAGGAGCAGTAACATATAACGACTGAGCCATGCCAAGTATCCTGCATCAAAATACAAACACTCACAAACACAGCTGCACAAATCTAAATATAGTCCTGCTGGTGAGAGACACAGATAGGAGAGAAGGAAGAATCTGGGGGAGAAGCAGGAGGGAGGAGAGGGAAGCGGTATGGGGTTAAAAGATTACATCATCTCCTTCCTCCTCCTCCTCCTGCTGCTGCTGCTGCTTCTCTCACATCTTTCCATCATTAGGTACCTCCCTTCTTTGCCTCCCTTCTCTCCCTCCATCTTTCCCTTCTCCTCCACCCCATCCATCCACCTTTTTTTTCTCCAATGAGCAAGCACAGCTCTGGTCTTTAAATAACAGTTATTCTGTTTGGGGTTGAGTGTGTGACAGAGAGAGGCAGAAAGAGAGGAGAAAAGCTTCTGTTTTAGCATCCATCCAAGCCGCCTCTGCACCTCTGTCATTAAGCACACACACACACACACACACACAGATTTTCAATGCACAGATACAGTGACGCAGAGAGGAAGAGAGGTAGGGAGGGGAGAAAGAGGCAGAGAAAGTAGAGAAAGATACAGATATAAATAGTAGAAGGGAGCTACAGCTACATCAGAAGTCAGGACAGTATAAATATCACCTTAAGGGGTTTAAGTGACGTGTGTTAAGTCCTCTCTAAATGATCTAATCGTCCTAATAAAATACGATCCATCCCCTGACAGTCCAAGAAACATGTGCAACAAATTGTTTATTATCTTGCTCATAAATAAACTGATTAGAAAAGGGAATGAGAATGTGACGTGTGATTTACGACATCCCCATCTTGTCAACCCTTTTCAGATTGTTGAGGTGACTGAATATTAAACAGCAATGCAACTGCTGAGAAAGAACAGGACAAATCATGCTGCCACTTTAAATTAGAGCAGGAAATACTTGGAAGTTGTCACTGGGTGATATTACCAGGAATAGGTAATGAGACCAACTGGGTATTAGCATATAACATGTAAATAGAGTTGTATGTGCAGTCTGTTAATAATAATCTGCCCAGTTGACAGGAATGGAAAGAATGAGCACATTTTTGTGTTCTCAGCTGAGGGTGTTACGTTTTAGGTCTGTCTGTCTGTCAGCAGGAGATTCCACCAAATTCTTTACAGATTTTTATGAGATTTGGTGGACAGATCAGCCTGGAGCCAATGAAAATTTTGCTGGGTTTAGATTTGCATCTAGCTCTGGAGTTTTCACTCAACTAACTAAAATGAAAGTAGAGTCTTGATGCCAAATTGTATGGAAATCAGGGTGAAAAATAAAATCTATCTTGCCTACAATGATGGGAATTGTGTCCTTGGGTTCAGTATTCAGGGAGACAAGTGCTCTCTGGCAGACATTTTTGGAAGAGTCAAGATAGCTTTGTTAAGGTGATGAATCAACAGAGAATCATCACCAGACTCAACATTTTGACAGCTTTACTGTTTTGATTCAGTCTAACTCTCATCAGCATTGCTTTTTGTTGCAAAACATCAAGGACCTACACACTAAAACATCAGGGATTTCCTTCAGCCAGTGGTGGAGACCAAAACAGAGCAAAAAGAAGTGAATTTTGAACTTTGTCAGGTGACCAGTATGTCAGCTAATAAGTGTTTCCAGCACCTCTCAGTGCCAATACACAGATAACTATTTGTAGCTTAAACTCAAAATCCACTTACTGGGTTTCATACTTAATGAAAAGAACTGAATTAACGTCACTTCACTAATGAAAACTGTGGGTTTTCAGAGCTCCATTAACTGTTTTTGTTAAAGATTATTTTATCAAAAGATAGAGACTGAATTCCAAATGCTTCATGGTTCTTGTAGGGTCAAAATCAATTTCACCTAAAATTGCAGGAATGATGTCCAGGGATACAGTCAGACTTCTAGTTTTTAAGTAAGTTTTTTCTTTTAATTTTTCAGACCAAACTCTGCACCAGTTTTGATCTTCCCTATTAAGGAGCTTTACAAGTCCAAAACAAGATGCCTACCATCTGAAAAATGTACAACAATGAAAGTGACAGCTACTTTATCTGAAGACTTGCTTGAAACAGGGCTGTATTTCGATGGCAGTGTTCAAAACGTGGCAGAAAGTCTGTGTTAAGCTGTAATAAACGGGTGCATAGACTGAACAGTCCCATTCTCTCTGGGACAAAGGCTGTGGGAGAAGGCTAAGTCATGGCAAAAGATTAGGCAGCGCTCTAAGCCCATCTTTAAATAATCCAATGTTACTAATAATACACGTTTACACCACGCAGCATTATGAACCCAGACCAGAACGGTGTTACAGGCTGTGGCTCGTGCAATTTCTTTTCACTTTCTCTCCCTATAATCAGCTGAATCATTATCAATAAATAGATTTATATTAGTGTTAATAAAATGTGTCTTTTAGCTCCTGGACTTTACTCTGTCTCTACTTTTATCTAACAGTCCATATTCTCCTTGCCGTTCAGGAAGTTCAGATATTAAAATTCACCTCTGAAATCAGTACTTGCTGAGCGAAATGTAAACACAAATTGGAGATAGTTAGTAAACAAATATGGCAGACAGTTATCCCAGCTGGAAACATCCTCAACATTTGATTAGCAGTGTTATAATGCTCACTCGCTGAATAATAATCTGCCGGTTTGCTCTGCAGCATATACATCAGTCATGGTGCTTTCCACGTTGCTGCTGCTACTTGTCACAAGGAAACAAGGAAATGTGGCAAAATTTAAAAAATAAATAAATAAATCTCCTGTCCCTTATTAAGACTGAGCACTCTGCTTTCAGTGTCTCATCCCATGTACAACAAATATTGCTGTGATTTCCCTCAAGAGTGATTTAATAACACACCACATCTCAAAGTCCAGTATTTTCACTTTCTTTGTTTACTGAGCTCTGCATTGCCTCCAAGCCACAAGAGCATATTTAACAGTGAATATCCACAAAGGTGAAAGTTGTGGTGATTCAGTCAGAGAGCTTATTTGCCTGAGCATCAGCATATTCCTTTAAGAATCATCCCTTCCTGCAGTGACACAGCAGTGGTTGTGGTTATTGCATCGCTAGCCGTCTCATTACATCCTCTCCCCTGCAATATCCTCTGCCATTTTTTTTAAATCTCACCCTCTCCCCTCCTCCTCCACCTGTCAACTTAATGTTTAGTCATTTCCTCTTTCTTCATCCAATCCATTTCTTCCATCACCCTGCTTACTTCCTCCACCACTCTTCCTCTTAATTGATCTCAGACAATCATAGAGCAAAAAGTACCTCATGCCTTCTGTAACCCAATACCAGGCCCATCCAGCTGGCCTCTCCCTGCGCGCGCGCACACACACACACACACACACACACACACACACACACACACACATGCAGTCATTCAATCTCCCAACATACAATCTGAGTGAGAAGGAGGCTGTTTTACAATGAACAGCACATTTAAAACAGAGCCTGCTTACATTCATTATTATAATGTGGACAAACACACAAGCTGGACAAATGAAAATGAAACACACAGGTTAACATGTAAACTAGCCCATCTGGGATTGTGCATATTGCATAGACATCTTTTTTTTTATTGAGAAATAACAGCATTTTAGCGGTAAATGAGAAAAATTGTATCTAAGCAGAAACACGCACCTAAAATACAACAGGGACCTGTCAGAAACAGTAAAAAAAACACATTTTTTCTTTTTCACTCCTTATTTAGAATAAGGAAGGACATTTGATGCAAGATTGCATCATTAAAAAAAGTCTTCCTCTCACAGATTAAAGGTCCAGCTCATAAGAAATTGCTCTTTTGCTCAGATTTAATGGTTTAGTATGACCATTAATATACAGCATGGCAGCTACTGCTTCCAAAATACTTGAATTGGATATATTAACATTTATTGGACATTGCTGGTTTACTTTAACTTCTCTATACTTGTGGTGCTGTCAATCTATTGTAGCATTTACCACTATTGCAGCCACATTTTTCAGCAAAGTTCACTTTAACCATCTCAATACTGTAACAGAAAATCATTGTAACAGCTGGCATTTGTTATAGACTATAACTAAACAAATAACAAACTATAACAAAATAAGATCTCTCCAATCTCTGTCAAAAATAAAAGCCTGTGCCAGATAGTCGCCCAATGAAATTATTACTTGTTTCTTTGTGGTTCTATAAATTTGTCAACATAATTTAGATGCATTGTTAAAATACCAGTTGAAATAGCCAAAGCTAAGTGCTAACACATTAGCCACCCAGGAACAGAGGGTAACTGAGCTGACTAGCTTGCTGCTAAGTTTAGGTGTAGGACAATAAGTCAAAACTGTTTTTTCAAGGGGCGTATCTTTACTGGCTCCTGTCTGAACTGTCAACAAATCAGCTTTCTATCAAAATGGATGGTGCAATACAGCTACAATGCTACAACAGCTTCCCCACGAGGATTAGCATTGTGGTTTGCATGTCAACTTTCAAATCATGTCTCCCTTTTTTTCATGTTTTTCACATAAAACATAAGCATCTTTATAAGGCTGACACAGTATGTCTTTTAAAATAATACTTCACTCTCAATCAGTGCTATTTCATGAGGCTCTGGCAGCATGTTTTCCTTCTCATCTCTTCATTCTTAGCAGTGGAAATGACCCATTTGTAAGTACATTATGAAACACTAGCAGCAGTGTATTTTTGTTCTTCCACAGAAAGCAGTGGGAGAATTTTAGAGGCACTCTGTCATTTTATAGAAACAGAAGAAGTCAAAAGCACATTGAACAGCATTCAGTGGGCTTAAGTCTTTAAATGCACTACTATATAAAAAAATTAGTAGTAAATACACTGACTACAATTATTATTTCTTATTGTAGTAAACATGAGCGCATAAACTATCACTACCTTATTCACTTACATTGATTGTCTGATGTCTGCGTGATGTTTTGCTGTATTTAGAGAAGCTCAATTGCTAACACCAAGCAGCAGGATGGCTTTTGTGCAGGTACAGGAGATTTAACGCTCTTTAGGCTCACACAGCATCCTTTAGGACATGACAGAGTTATTTGAAGCCACTGAGCACTGCAGCTGGCAGTGACGGATGGAAACACCAAGGAGAGGGGACATCATATGGCTATTTCATTTGCATGGTTAAAAAAGCTATTTGAAATGCTGGTTGCAAGCTGAAGGGTGTTTGCATAAAACATCTATCTATTAATTATTTGATGGGAGTGCTTTGCTATTAATGATTTTTTTTTTTTTTTTTCTGGAGCTGTTTTGAGAATACAGCACCCAGATAAGCATACTACAGCCTGGCATGTTGATTCATTTTCAAGATAGCAATTAAGCATACTGCTGCTCCGCAGCTTTCAGATTGGTGTGGGAGATAATAATAAACATCTAGGTATCAATTTTTGATGAGAAGACATCCACCACCACAGATGGCTGTAGAAACAGCTGAGATAAAAATTGAAATATTTAATTGTTTTGGCTTCATCTGCTGCTACTTCCCAGATCAGATGGTGAGCCTGACAAAATTTAGTTTTCCGTTTAACTAGAGCAGCAAAATGAGTCTCTCGTGACACACAGTTTACTGGAATAGCTTTAGTATGATCATCTTGTGACTTCCATGTTTGCTAATGCCCTAATAAAGTATTTAATTTAGTTATTAATTTTAATTATAAATTAATTAGTTCTTATGTTTTGGGTGTACAGTATAGCATTTATTACAACGTAAGCTTAGGTGAGCTAAAGTGTTAAGCAGAATGTGCTTCTGGGCCGAGAAGAGCAGAAAGTTTGTTTTGTGTGTTTTCTCTCTGAGCTCCTGCTGAGGTAGCTGCTGGCAGCAATAGTGTTCCTCAAGACCTCAAGATAGATCAGCATGTGTCCCATGATCAGCCGGCGTGCGTGCATACGTTACACAATCACAAAGGCGCACTCAGGCCTAAATAAAGGTGTCCCCTACATCCCTTATCATAGCCATTGGCTACCTGCATCACATATGGTGTGTGTACCTACAGTGATGGTGTTTTACTTGAATTTAGGTAATTATATTTCAACCAACAATTGCATCCATTGTGATATTTTATTGTAATGCTGTTTCTATCTGTCGTTACGACATTTACAGACAATAATAACAATTCTACCTGGGATGATGATGTTTTTATCCTCACTGATGATGTGGGTGAGCCCTCAGGTGGATACTTTTCATACACTCACTCTATGCTGGTGATTCATACTTACTGTAAGTAAGTAAGCCTGGTGGTCTGGAAAAGCTGGTCACATTCTGATTGCACTGCATGCTGTGTGCATATGTGGTATATTAATGTGTAATTTTTTATTACCCAGATAAAACTCAGCCAGTCTAGGCATCACAAAGAGAGGAACACAAGAAGAGAAAATGTCTACAGATTAGCTACAATGGGAAATGGGACTGAATCAATCTCAAGGTCATATGCAACGAATCTATTGCTGCCGTGTTTGATTGCTGGATCATCTATTGAGAGGTAATTGGTTCAACACTCTCAAAAATCATCCTGAACCACATCTGAGCAAACTGTGTGTGAATAAGGCATAAATCATAATCATAAGCTTTCTTATCTGCTGACTTGATGTTTGGCAAAAATGTGACCTTAGCCTGGGTAGCCTGTCAGCAACAGCACAACACCCGTGACCAGGAAGCCTGAATGGTGTCTGTACCCCCAGGGGGAAGCACTGAACCCACAGCCTGTTCTCTGGTTCCACTAAAGACTAAAGGAGGATAACCAGAACGGCAAAGACCAACTTAATAATCATCTCTCGTATTTATTTCTATATATTTATGTAAACGCAGGGCATGCCATGCCATGAATGTTATCAACTCTACAAAGGCATATAACTAGCTTGCTGGCTAGATAGCTGCTTAGCCAGATCAGTGGGTGTCTCCTTCAAATAAGAATATTTATTCACTTTCTCTTTTGGATTTCAAATTGTTTTTTACTTATGTGCAGTCTGTTTCTGTTTCTGTACTAATGGAAACAGTAAAGAGATGACAACAGTCAGTTAGCTCTACTGGGCTTGTTTCCAGAAACATTAACTCGCAGCATCATCTTTATTGGACACCATCCTCAAGTATTTTATTATTTAATATATAATAATATAACAAAGTGTAGAGAGACAGAAAACATTCTGAAAATATTTTTTGCTGCCCATTTGGTGGGAACTGTGTGACAGCAGACATTAAATATTTTAATTAGTTTTGGTCCCAGAGAAACACTAAGTTTATCGCGCCTTGGTGCCTCAGTGTGACTGATCATCAGCTCATTTGGAGCCCTGTCTGAAACATTTAAGCAGCATTCAAATAAAAGCTTCATGTTTTTAACAGAAGGCAAGGCACTGATCAAGCTAAAGGATTTTCAAAGATGATTTGTTGTTCGATAAAGAATAGAAATGTATATGCTTAAACCTGACAGTACTGTCATCTCAACTCAAGATCATTTTAACCATGTTTATATTCTAAAGATGCTACATACAGTATTTCTGAAAAAGTATTGTTACAAGTATCAATAGCATTTATATACACTGGGTAATGTACATGGTTTGTTGAAAGTCATTTAATATTTCTATCAATGGACAAAGGTGTCAATGTTGCAGAATCATACTTTATGTAATTCTAAGATTACATAATTAATTACAAAGATGCCAAAAATGTTTAGAGGTCTAGTCATTTCTACAGGATCTGTTCTTGGCAGCCGCGGTGTGGTTTAGGTTATGGAAAAACTGTGGTTAAGGTGTGATGGGGTAACTAAAGCATCTGGTCAGGTTTTGGGGGAAGATTGTGTTTATAAAGACGACTGATTGCAGATCTGATCTGTGACAGGCCTGTGGAAAAGTTAGATTAACTACATCCAGATTTTTCCAGGTCCACAAAAAGTGGGAGCAAATAAAGGAAAAATACCTGGTGGTTCCAATTACAGAGAACTGCTCCTGTGCTACAGACGTACATATGTAAATGTGTGGAAACAGAAAAACCATCACCAACAAAAGGGGCTGATAAGAAGATAATGCACAACATAGAAGCTGATTAGTTGATTAGTTAATTGACAGTGTTTGAGTTCAGGGTGGCTTTCACACTTGAGCATGATTACCAGCTATTTCTTTTGTTAGATCTTCATTGTTGTATGCCAAGTCTTTCTTTATCTGCTTGAAACTGTGAGCAGAAACGAAGCTTTGCTCAGAGCTTAAACTGAAAGAGATGTGCTGTTGTTAACAAGAGGAGTAGTTCAAATTAACAATGGGAATGTCATTCCCTAGAGGGCGAAACACCCACAAGTCTGTCTACACTTGGCCTACATACTGCCCGTTACAGACTTCCCCACACCAGGCCTTTTCTCATGCGCTGGTGCTGCAGGATCTTACTATCAGTTCCTCCTGGGGATCCAGAAACAGTGCCGCAGCGGTGCAGCAGCCATGTGATAACTGGGACTTTCGTCTATGAAGGCTACAGCACATATGCACAGAGAGGTCTGAACCGAATGTGCTGTAAAAGGCACAGTGAAAACACTCTTATCACCCAGATGCGTACGCTCCACGATTATGGGGCCGTTAGGCAGTCAAACCCAGGAGGGTGATGTGCAAAAAGACATAAAAGCATACATGGGTCTTCATTTCATAGAGGGTTAATGGGATTGCAGGCCACATAAAACAGGGAGTAACCTTATAAAGAGGGGTCAGAGGCAAATATGAGGACTTGCAATGTGCCCTTGTACTGCACACACTGATTAGACAGAAAGGGAAAAAGAAGACATGCAAGGTGAGGACAAGGTGTAGAAGGAGAGACAAACAGCAAGATAGAAATAAGGGAGGAAAGAGATCGGTCTTGTTGATTCTGTGAGCTAAAGAAACGGTACAAAAATATTGATTTGGACATCTCTGACGTCTAAGTGCTGCCCAAACACAAAGCTGAGCAAGAAAACATCTTTTCTGGGTTAGAGCCACTGTGCAGTAAATGTTAAAGATAGCGAGACCGCTGGGCCCTGATGTCAGTGAAGAGATTCGTGACGACATCAAGCTTAAGTTTGCTGATATTAGCTAACAATAGCCATTCAAAGCTACTGTAACAGTCCAGGTTAGCCTGGAGGGAATCACATTGAGCTTTGTTTCTTAGGAATTCAACTCTTAGTTTGCTAGATGGGGAACACTGAAATCTTTCCATTAAAAACTTATTGTCTCACTTCAAGTATAAACCTAAAAAGTCCAGGTTTAGGTCATTTGAACAGCAGTAAGAACCTTTTCACTTATCCGTTGTGCCTACATTTATTTTGGTAATCAATTAGTGGGTCACACAAGGCTGAAAACCGCTCAACCCCAGTGTTCTTAAATAGTGGTTTTGTCAGGCAACCATACAGAACCCAAAGATATTCAGTTCACAATAGACAGGGGAGCAAATCTTCACATTTGAAAGATTAATGATGAATCCAGACAATGTTAACTTAAGATTAAGTTAGTTTACTGTCATTCACTGTGACCATTTTAGCACTTGCTTAATAATTTAGCTCTTCCTATTTTGGCTAAAAACAACAACAACAAAATCCTATTTTCCTGAGACTGTCCACTCTTTCCATCTTTCTCAGACCAAAACTCCCCCCAGGCCTGTCTGCAGAAGTACAGACAGCACTATATTTGAAATGAAAGCCAATGCGTCCCATATCTTCTCATGCTTTCATTCTGAGAAGAACAGGCTCCCATAGATCAAAGTGGCCTCTGTGTAGTAGCAGCAGCTCTTAGATGAGAGCTATGGCAACAACAGGCCCACAAATAGTGCAGCTCAGACTGCCTTCATGGGGAAGGTCAATTCTTCAATCAATAGCCACACTTTGTACATATATATTTCTTAATCCCATGTATACTGGTTACTGTGTATTTAAGAAGCATGCCCCCCATCAGTCAGAGACAAGCAGACTGGTATGGTGCTGTGTCCTAATGTTTGCACTTAAATCTTTGCACAAACTAATTTTTACCCAAATTTTCTTCAAAAATGCAAAATCGTCAGATAGTTTCCAAAATACTGTCTTATTTTGGAAATGACTTTGTGAAACTAATGTACAGCTGCTGCAGGAAATAGAAAAATGTACTACTTCTGTCCAATCTGTTGTCCCTCCTACAGCATGACCTTTAGAGATGAAACGATTAGTCTAAATATAGTGGACAATTTTAACCATCAATGAAGAGTTTAAGTAAAAATTTAAGCAAAAAAACTCCAGAAAAAAAATCTCAGCTTCTCAATTTTGAATATTTGATGAGTTTTTTTTGTTTGTTTTTTTTTCTATGGTAGGAAACTGATTATCTTTAGGTTTTGGACAGTGAGTTGGACAAAACAAGAAATCTGAAGACGTCACCTTGGATTCAGTGAAACGTGCCTTGATATTTTCCAGTGTTTTATGATATTTAATAGACAAAGTGAATGATTCAATAAATAAACACAAAAATAACTGTCAGGTTATTCATTAGTGAAAACAACAGTTCACCCGGGAGCAGAATATGCCTTTATCAGTCCAATAAATCACTGCTCTCTCGTCACCTCTGTCAGTCAAGGACAGAAAGGACAATATGTCTCAGTGGACACCTATCAATAGAAAGTACAATACACCAATACACCTTCTCCACACACTTGGTCAATGGGATCATCATGGAAAGGACATGGTCCTTACTTTGACACATATAGAGGGAAAACAGTGTTTATACTGAGCTTTTATCTGTAATACTCCAATAATATGCCTGTGTGGTGTTTTTATTCTGACATTGACCCATGTCTGCTACCGTAAATCAGCATCTCACCTTTCAGAAGGGGCAGCGGGGTGAGCTCCACCTGGGAGCTCTGATAGCGGAACTGGGACGAGCTGTGGGACCTCCTCTGCCGGGCTCTGCGCATCGACCTGCGGGGGAAGCCGTCCACCTTCTCCGCGGAGGGCACCGAGAAGCTGGTGGTCGGCGAGGACGGGCTGGACGGAGGCAACTTGGTCGTCTCCATGATGGCTGTAGATGGCGGTGGTGATCAGGTGTCGGTGGTGCGTGCGTGCGTGCCTGCCTTTGCGTAAAGTGGCTTTTAAAAGAATGTATGGCTGAATGGAGTGGGTGTCTTTCTGAATCACAGATGGATTATCAATTGATCAAAATGAATAGAGGAGGGTGGTGGTGGAGGAGGGTGAGAGATAAAGGGGCGTGAGGGAGAGAGAGAGGGGGGGGGGGGAGGGAGGGAGAAAGGTGCAGAGGCGGAGGAGAGGTGAGGACAGATATTTTCTGGATGTCCAGTCCCGTGCTGTGCGCCTTAGCTGTCTCTATCAGAGCTGGGCTGGAAATGGCAGCAGCAGCATCATCCCTGATTCTTCTGTTGTTCACGCACAGATTAAAAATCGCCTGTGTATCATCCCCGTGGAGGAGTAGCCTGTACAGCTACCAGATGATGCTCAGACAGGCGCGTCTCCTCACACGCACACACTCTCTCTCTCACACACACACACACATACACATACACACACACCTCCCTGCTGCTGCTGCTGCTGCTGCTGCTGTATTGGCGTCACACACAGACTAAGTCATCGGCCTAAACCCGCATATTTATTCCTCAAACTGACCATACGGGCCTAGCTGAGGTCCTTATGTAAAGAGAAATCACTGTGATCATGCACCGATTAACCTTCGCCTCTTCGTTATCCACAGCAAAAACAAACAAACGGACTCCAGCTCAGTTTCTCGCTAATTCTCCTCGATGATGCTCCTTATCAATAAAATCAGTGATGGGTCCTGGCGGCGGATGGTTGTATCATAAAATCATCTATCTGGGCCCACTTCGGCTGCCGCATCACTCTGGTCCTCGCTCGTTTTTAACGGGTTCCCTTTGAAGTGTTATTAACACGGCCGCACCTGCTTCTTATTTGTGTTGTTGTTGTTGTTGTTGTTCTCTCAGAGGTTGATAATGCTGTTCTGGCCCCGGTTCAGACCCGTCCACACATCCTCCTCTTACTGCCGTCCTCCAGCCGTATCAGGGCGGGGAAACAAACGGTGCCTCACCGCGCCGACATGTGCAGGTCGTCCCCAACCCCGAGCCCCGCGCTGCTCCGTCTCCGCCCTGAGGAAAATGGGAAAATGCAAGAAAGACGCTGCTCCTCCTGGCAGAGGCAGCTTGGAGTGAAAATACCGAAGGCCCGTGTTATACAATAGCGCCCGGTCTATGTCTGTCAGACTGACGCGTTTTGCTCCTGTCCCCCTTCTCGGTTCCCGTTATCCAGTCGGTGTAGGGAGCCTCGGAGAGCTGCGTCAAGGCGCCCACAGCGAGTCAGGTGAAACAGGAAACCAGGTGTTCATGCTTTCAAAATAAAAGACCAGGTAGAAACAAGATGTTTCATAACAAAAAGAATTCAAATGCAACATTAAGGCTCTGATCTTTACCTCAGCAAAGGCAACGGTGTACCGAACAATTTTTGTCCCACAAAGCCATGTGATACAGCAGCACCCTGAATCACATATACGGAAAGTTAATAGCAGACACAACTGACATAACTATAATTCTGTTTAATATGTTTTAACTGTTAAATACTTTGTTTTATATGTTGACATGAGTCCCTGGACAGCAAGGTCCACCTTGGTGGAATATAGGCCAGAAAATGCAATTAATTGTGGAAAAAAATATCAATAATTGTATTTTCAGAGGCATTGCTACACTACCAGTCGAAAGTGTGGGGTCTCCTCAATTTTCCAGTTATGAAAATGTATGTAGTTTGCTATAATGTCTCAGTACTCTGAACTTTTTCAGCAGCCAAACACAATTCAGGTATTGTCATACCACAACTGAAATCAAATACTGTTGGGATAGATTACACTCTTGTAAAAGCTCCCACAAATACGTTGCAGATTTCTTCTTTTTCTTTTATCCTTCACCGCGGAGAGGCTGGAGAATGGAGACCATCATTTGAAGCTGACTGTCCTTTTCTTACACAGCCTGGATGTAATTTGTGCCTCATTATCCTGACTCCCTTTGTTCACTGCCATTTGCTCGAGATTGTAATGTCAAAAAAAAATGTGTAATGCTTCCTCCTGTGTGGTATTGTATGAATAATGCTTTCAAAGCCAACATTTTGACATGAAACTCTAACTCACACCTTCCATATAATAGCAGCTACCTGCCTCAGTTATTCATTCAACACCAACCCATCTGAAGCTTTCAGCTTATATATCAGGAAATCTGTAAAAAAGAAATGTTTCATTTAGGTCACTTACAAAACTTGGGTAGATCATTATGATTACAGCACTTTTCTACCTCAAAGCACCTAACAGTGTTTCCCAATCACCCATTTGTGCACACAATCGCACAGTGATGTCAGCGATGAAAGACACTGTCCTGGGTCAGCGAGGACCAGCTGGAATTTAGTGTCTTGCCCGAGGGCACTTCAACATGTGGACTAGAGAAGTTGGGTACCAAACCACCAAAGCTTCAGGATTTTCTAATCATTATAAAGGTTATACATATCATTGAGTCAAATATAGATTTTTTAATTTGGCTACTAAAAAGTGCACTCAGTAAGCTAAAACATGGATTCAAGAAAACAGACATCAATAGTCTGCCTCCTTTTCTGGCTTAGCATGAGACAGTTGATCATTAGGCATTGATTTAATTGATCTCTTTCATTTTTTTCATCCATCCGTCTTTTCAATTACCCCTCCATGTTCTACTGCCCCAAACCTTCTCTGCATTTTGAAATGTATGGAGATACTTTTGCACATACTTATTAAGAGCAGCTCTCCACATTATGTCAGTTATCTGTGCTAATAACTTTCCTTATAGGAGTCATACAAAAAATATAAAATTGTGATTAATGAGCTATAAAATGAAAATGAAATGTCAATGTGTATAACTTCTCTGGAGTTTAACAAAGGACAAAACTAAGAGTGGCATGAAGAAATAGTGTTTTCACCAATGGTGGATTTCTCAGGTTCATCGCGAGGGGTTTTACTTTGAAAGCTATGACCGGAAGCTTCCTTACATCCCTCTGACTGTTTTGCCACTTGCTACTCAGCTTAAAGGTGGTGCAAGGAGAGAGAGGAATGAGGCTCCTCACTGCGGATGACGCTATATGGATGGATTTATTTATTTATTTGCTTTTATTTAAGTAGCTTCGATTTTAAAACCGGGATCATTTTAAATCATTTAGTGCTCTCTGTGCATCACCTGTGCTAAAACATCTGGCTGCTGTTTCATCCTTTCCTGAAATATTCGCTCCATCAGCGCACCGCTTTGACGCTTCTCTCTCACCCCCCCCCCCCCCCCCCAGTCCTCCCCTCCCTTTCCCCATCCTCCTCCCTTTGAGGTGAGCTCGCCCGTGTGTTGTTTGTGCGTGTTGCACTTGGCTTTGAGGATCGAGTCCCGTCTATTCTTCCTCCATCCACTAAACCACTTGTCCCGTCTCAAACACGCGCACACACGCGTGCCCGCATTCAAAAGCGCAATTATCCACCAGCTTTCATGTCCCTCTCAGTCACACCTTGGCTGGTGTGTTTGAACCCCATCCAGTGCTCTTTTCGCCATAAACACACTGCAGCCTTATAATCTGACAGCCTATACAGCGTGCGTAATACCTGCGCCCTCGATGGCTCCTCCTCCTCCGCAGTGCTGTGTCCCAGGTGAGCTCAGCCTGTTGCCTTCTGGGAAAATCTCCCTGGTAATCGGTGGTCCGATAAATGGGTGGTAGTGCGAAAGTGGAGCACTGCTGGTCTGCTTCATTCGCTATCATTACAGGCAAACAAGAACAAAGAAACATAAAAAGAAACACTCATAGCACCCTATTATTGTATACTACTCTATTATAACTGTTTGGAAAACAATGAAAAACCTTCTCAATCTGGTCATATTTGTCTAAATTCTAACTGTAGGCCGTAAAATCCATGAAAATGAGTTTACAACCAAGAGAGCAGCTCTGTTTAGTCTGTACTTGCTCATAAAGGCAAAGGTTGGTGTTAATTTACACAGTCATCTCATCAGCCTTGCAGGGTTATAAACCAAAGTATAGCCAAGTTTGATTTTTTTTTTGACCCGACTCCATCCCACATACCAACTGGATGCTGGAACTACTAGAGAGGTCAGGGGGGTCATCAAAGTCATCTCGATTCATCCACTGGAGACCAAGAGTTTCTGCACAAAATCTCATTCAGAGGTGTTAAAAAGTTTCAGGCTGGACTATATTTTGACTAACCCAGTGACACTACCATCCATAGACCCAAAAGGCAAAATGTTGCTGAAATGTAACCAATAATCTTTAATATTAATGTCCTCTTAACAATTGTCTACAAGCTATTAAAATGAGCTACTGTTGCTGAATAATACAAATAGTGCCTACAAATATTGTCCTATAACAGTCTGTAGTCTGTCTGTGTGGAAACAAACTGTACATTGAACAGAAGTGATATGAAATGCGTTAATAAAATGTTGGTCTTGTAATTAAGTTTTTATTTCAACAAATTTTACAACATAAATATATTTCTCTAAAACAATATATATAATACAAAATATACAAAAACAATATAATACAAAAAGGTCATTCCACACGCACCCAAAGCCTCACACTACATGATAATTTTCTATATAGAATAAACTCTTAATCCTATTTACCTGTCTATAAAGCAATAAATCATCCTTTAATTTTCATTGTAATATAATCATGGTGAAAATCTTTTTTTAAAAATATAATCCATACAGTAGTTGCTCCTAAATTACTTTAAGAGCCTCTTTGTCCTCACTATAGAGAAGGAATAAAATGGAAAAATTAATTAAATTTTTTTTTCTTCTTTGACTTACTTGAAATAAATTATTAATTATACAACAATTTATATCATAGCCTTAGACGTCTAGTGGTTAGGGGTTCTGGGGGATTAATGAAGGTGTCCCCAACAACCTCCTTACCTCATCCTGCTTCTCCCTCACAGATCCCAGCAGGCCTGCTATGCAAAACAATTTAGTCTGTGAAACAGATCACTAACACTCAGCTTAGAATACGATACAAAGTCTGAAGGAGGGCAGCCGGCTCCTTCAGTATTAATTAATTACAATACACTGCTTATTATTGGCATTATCAGGTAGCGTCCTAAGTTGGCTGAGATCATATAATAAAGGCAGGGCTATGTTGTTTACAATGGAGATCATAAAACCAAGCAGATCACAATTACATGTGGAGTCCCCCAGGGTTCAATTATTGGACCACTACCGACCACAGCCAGTATGTATGTTACTCAGATGTGAGAGGTACACTAAGTCCAGGAAAGATTTAGGGAAACTCAGTCATGCTTTGTCTTTAGCAGTGGACTACTGTAATAGCCTTTTTTATGATCGTTCCAAAAATACCATTCAATAACTTCAGGTCATTCAGCACACTGTTGCTAGAATTATAACAAGATCCAAGAGAAATGAACACATCAGGATAGAAGTATTATTTCTAGTTTAAAAAGAACTCAGTGACATAGGGCCAAAACTCATCTCTGATCTATTAGAAAAATTCAAACCCTGCAGGACTTTTTGTAAGTCACCAGCTGAAAAAACATTGAGTCAGAATCAAATAGGATGAAGCTGCTTATTATTCTGATGCTGCAAAGAGATGAAACCATCTTCCTGATGACCTCAAACGTGCCCCAACTCCAGCTACATCCAATCTAAAACTAAACTGAAATCTTTTTCCTCTCCCTTATATTGTTCTGTTTCTTATTGATAATGCACTTCTGCGTCTTGTTATATTTGTGAACATTTACATCTTACTCACTGCACCTCTACTACCACTTCGATATTTTATCTTTGTCTGTTTGTTTTATATTGTGATTTGATGGATTTTGTTTTACTCATTGTGTCCTAAACAATTTTATTTCGGTTTTTAATGCTGATTGGTTTTTAATATTTTAATGCACTAAAGCAGTATGAATTACCTCTGTGTTTAAAATGTGCTGTAATAAAACTGCCTTGCCTTACAAGCTACTCTCATTCAAATATTTGGCAGAGTTGGGCCACGTGGCAACTGCAAATACGTGTCTTGTCACAGAAATTGTGTATGCAGACATAGCTTAATTTAAACATTACAAAGCCCGAGGGCACAAATGAGCCATGGGCCCACCTATTCATCCTATGTGGTTTTGTGGTTTAGCATTTGCTTGGAAATATGAACTTTGACAAATAAAAAAAGAAAATAGAAGAATCCAAAAATTGACCGACAAACAGTTCATGTCCATTCAGAATGCACAAACCATAATCAAACTTACATAAACCAGTAAGTAAATCAGTAGCAGCATAGCAGTGTGCGTTTATGTTTTTAAATAAAGTAAAATAAGATTCCTTGAGTTAAGTCAGGCTGGGTGGTTAACTTTGGCAGTCTTATGTTCCAACTACAGCACCAGGCACAGACAGATATTTCTCCTCACAAAATTACTAAGAGGTTGCAAGGAAGTGATTATGCCACCCACACTAAAACTTTCCAAATGCTGAGTCAGCGTTTTAGGAAAGGATGACATCTACCTTTTATTTTTGGATTTCTGGATTTCAGTTGGTTTACACTGCAACTACAATGGCCTGTACTATGGAGTCATTTATTCATTTTGGCTTCCTGTCAAGCAACGTCAGAGGTTTAAACAGCTGCGGAAAAGCTAACACCAGACTCTGAAAGGTTAGCTAGTTTTCTCCTATCCATGACAGAGAAACCATCAATTTCAGCCATGACTGAAAAAACAACCCTAATGACATCTATACCTCAAGCTGCATCTCAGCTTGAGGTAAGAGGCTACAAATTTATTACAGAAAGACTGGAGGCAAACAGAGGACCTCCTCAAACTTTTTCTTAATTAAATTATGGGAACTCTGGGCTCTGTTGGAACTTAACTCATAAGAGGGACTAAACAATTGCTGCAGTTTCAATCTTGGCCATTCTTCTGTCTCTCATGACTGTCCCGATTTTATAAAAGTACAGTATTAAATCACAGGCCTGTCACTTTAAGAAAAAGCCAAAGAGTAAATATTAGCAACAGCCCAGGCATCTTTTTTCTAGTGGTACAGGTTGGCTCTTGATTCATTTTCTGATGTCAGTTTTCCATAAATAAGAACCAACTGGATGTGAAAACACTCAAGAGACTTTGCTTCCTGCAGTTGTTGCTGTAGCTGGTCTGCCTTGTATTTTGAGATCTGCAACAGTCGTTTTAGAATGAGACCGAGACCTAAATCCTCTGATCTGATGCCCCATGTAGTGCTACTGGTTACAGGTCCCACTTAAGATCCAATCATTGAACTCCAGGAGATCAGAAAGGGTAGGATCTCTTGAGGGATCTCCCAACAGTGGCAGTGGGGGTGGGGGTTGAGGCATAAGTCCATCAAAGCTGTTGGAGGTAGTCTGAGAGATGTCAAGTGGACTCGGGACAGTGAGGAGGGAAAGCCAAGATGCAGGTTTAGGTGTCATGAGTTGACTGTAACTTGGCTGTAAGGGAAACGCAGGAGCAGGAGACGCCTCTAAGTTTGAAGGAGGTGAAGCTGACATACACTGAAGATCAGGACCTTGGAGAGTTGACAGACCTGAAGTATGTGGCTTTCTACTGAAATGGCCTGCATGAAGCTGAGGCATATTTGTCGAATAACCTGCTACATCTGCAGGGAAAGAAGGCATCGAGTTGGATGAATCAGTTGTGAAAGAGGTCGGTTTAATTAACAATGCATCTATTGTGTCGAAATGAAGTAAAGAGGAACAAGCATTTGCTTCCACTAAAGAGGTTTCAGAGACGGTGTCTCGCACAGATTGAGGCTGAGCAGCTGTGGTCAGGTCTAGGGAGGTAGGAGGGTTTGAAAACAGGCTGGTGCAGACAGGGGTAACATTTGTCGGGCTTGAGGTGATTAGAGATTCATCACTAAACAGCGAGTGAGGAGCTGGGAGTGTGGAGAACGACTGAGAATAAGGGGCAGTCATTGGGCTGGGGGAGGAGGCGACAAAGAGCTCCGAAGACAAGCCAGAAGATGAGGATAATGTTGGAATCATCGGAGCAGGTGAAGCAGCTGAAGTGAAGCTTGAGGCCTGGGGGGAAACTCTCAAAGGGCTGGAACTGGTCTGACAGTCAGCTGAGGGGGAAACTGAGACGGGGGTTGATGAGCTGGAGCTGGGTGTGGAGGTTCTGAGGCAGCAATAAGGTTCATGACGCTCCAGAGCTGTTGTGTAGCGGTGGAGGTCTTTTTTCAATGTGGCAATCTCCTTTTGAAAAGCAGAGTTTGATTGCTCGAGACGCTGAAGCTCCTAGAGATTAGAAGAGGAGAAAAAAAAAATTACCAAATAGATAAGAGGGCAGAAAAACAGACAGTTGAGAGAGAAATATGGTAGGAGAAAAGAGGGAAACAAATGATAGAGTTAATGTCAAGTTGAGTCAGGCACAGCTTTATTATCTCTCACAGTGGCACTCGTCAGCCATAAAAACAGATTAAAGGCATATATCAAAAGACAAATAAACACAATCACGTCGCATCCACCAGGCCTGACTTGTACTGTAATAAAACACTACAGCCAGTACTAATGACACTCTTCTTAAAGAGTCTTCTCGAGTGGTGTAATAGAAAGCACCATTGGCGTAGAGTGGGTGATGCTTGGCCAAAGTCAAACCCCCTAAAGGAGAACTGAAATATGGCTCTTCAGTGTCAGTACTGCAAGTTCAGCATGAAAGGAGAAGGTCGGCATTAGAGAGAACAAAAAAAAAAAGTTTCCCTACTGATCAAAGGAGATGTTAATTAGAAACATAAGAAATGAAAATGTGGCAAACCAACTCTGTAACAAATGTTTTTACTGTATTTCAAGTCTCTTGAATTGTTTTCTTTAGATTCATAAATCACCTAAAGTGTTGCTTTTATATCCCCCCCATTAAGTTTCATTGCAGGCTGGAAACACTCATCCTCCACAGGAGCCAGTGTTCATCTCCACTGAGCAACGACGACAGCAAGTTAAGATCTTGATTAACACTCAGAAGAAAAGCGTTTGCCTTAAGTATGATTGATTCGCTACTCCATTGCTGTTGAAGTCACAAAGGTCATGGGGTGACGGTCAGGGTAGGAGTGCAATGTGCACTATCCCTTTAAACTGCTGACATGAGTTTGTATTTTTTGTAAATCAAACTGACTTGCGGCACCGACACTTCTTTAAAATTAACATAAGGGATACTCAGAGAGCGGAACTGAAAGAGAAGAAGCAACGGAAAGTGAAAGTCTGGAGTCCACAAAAAACACACACATACACACTCATTCACAAATCCAGTAAAACCTAAACCAACCAGCTATAACAGGCATGACATGATGCAGGCAGATAATGAGGCAAAATGCACTGAAGTGTCAAAGAGAAACATTTTCGACCACATAGGTTATTTAAGACAGTAAATTCCATGAAGGTAATTTTTTGTGTGTGTATTAAGATGCTGGAAAGTAATAAATCACATGACTGGGTCATGAAACCATTGTTCATTGTCTTATTGACAGTATAGATAATAGATGGATGGATGTATTAAATGATACATTGGACTTGACAGGAGTATGTTAGAAAGGAAATTTTAACAAGGACTCGAAGAGCCAATGAGACCACAAGAGTGTAATGAGTTGTGTAATGAGCTGAAAGAGCAATAGCACTCCTGTACCTGTTCATTAAATATGAAGCTGGTTAGTTTGGCTGTATTAAGCAAACGAGCCATCCCATGTTAATTAGTGAGCTTTGGAGGTGCTTCTAATCAGCTTTTGTTATGTTTGAACACAGTTAGCAGCTTTCTCCTGTTTCCAGTGTTTATTCTAGTCTAAGCTAGTCAACAATTTCAGACCACAAACTGCACGACTGCTTGCTTCTTCACAGGGACGGCGGTTTTAGACATGTTTAATCAAATCCCCAGGTCCACAGTGGGCCCATAATGTGCACGTCTGTCGCCTTGTCACAGTATGTGTGGAATTTACCCCTCAGGAAAAACCCGTGGCACAACAGGGAAAATCAGAGTCAGGAATGGGAGTGTGTGGGGTGTGCGCAAAGCAGAAAGTAAAGGGAGGGCCAAAGGGGAGGGCTGCAGAGAGAGTGAAAGTCCTTCTGCTAAGGCAGACTATTTACAAGAAATGCAATGATCATGCTGCCAAATTACACAAGACACGCACCGCTAGTCACACACACACACACACTGTGTATGTGACTAGCGGTGCGTGTCTTGTGTGTGTGAAACTCAAAGGAAGACAGAAAGTGACGCAGTAAGAAAGAAGAGGACAGTAAGGAGATGAATGAGTGTTGAACCTCATGAAGTTCATCTGCTCGCTCAGTTTGTTTCTTGCGACTTTTCCTGGCAGCATCTCTGTTCTTCTCCCGTCTGTGTCTCACTGTGTTCCCGGTCTGTTGTCTCTCTTCTCTCTCCTGCAAAAAAACACACAGTTGACCATCATTGCTACACAGTACTGCGAGCCTGCATGTTTTTCAAGTACATATTCAGGGGGATATCAGTAACTTTTTGATATTGCATTATGTTTTGAAACGCAGGTCACGATACCAACTGATCACATGAATTGCCATACGTTCTCCTGCTTCAAGCGGAAGTAAACAGACCAGGACTTGGATGGAGAGGAATTTGTCTGTGATCTTAAATTCAGTCATTTATCTTAAATGATAGTCATTTGATGAGCAAAAAACAAGAATTAAAAAAGTCACTTTTTTTTTTTATAGAAGATCACATTTCCTATCAAACAGGGGCAGTCAAGGTGACATTTACCCATTTCTTCCATTACTGCTTACATTTTACCGTTACTGATCCTGATGTTTACCAGAAATGACAGCTAATTATACATGACATTCAACTCAATATGGACGTCATCAACCTGTCTAACTAAAATTACTACTAACTAAACAATAATCACTACTAACTTTAGATAGTCACTGCTGCAGTACAGGGATTTTGTTTTTAAAGAAAGGAGATAAGTGACAGCTTGAAGGAAAAAAAAAAAAAAAAAAACCAAGCAATGGCTGCAAACTGCAGAAATGAAAAGCACATCTGAAGCCAAAAGAAAACCATTATCAGACATAGTTTACTATGAGGTGATATGTGCATTTCTAAAGGTTTTGTAAACCACTACAAGACATTTATATTTGTCACTTTCATGTAAACTGGCTTCATGTAGGATTTTTTTCTTTTATTATTTTAGTAAGACCCAAAGTGCTTTACAGAAAACACGTCCCCTGCACTAGTTTCATCCCACCTGTCTGTCCTCTTTCTACAGTCAGCTGTAACCAAGAAAATGCATCTGAAGAATCTGGGCACATCATCAAATAGTCAGTCTGTTCTGTTTTATATCAATATTGACCAGGAGGCCCTGTAGTTGTGCTGATCTGACATGATTAGACCTCACTGTGCCTGTTGACCGGTTGATTAGCAGCAGAAGGACTTACCGATCCAGTAGCTGACAGGGAGCCAGGGCTGTTCGGCTCGTAATCGCTCTCCATTGATAACGGGGACATCTCGCCCAGTCTCGTAGCAGACTGACTAGTCGATGGTCGATCGACGGGGATGGTACTTCATCGTGTCCCGATCATCCGGGCAGTGCGACAGCAGACGGAGCCACTGACATGCAAACCCTGAAGCTGGCGAGGTCTCTGCAGCCTGGACTGCGGTTTAAATGGCTCCGAGAGAAAATCGTTGTATGCCAGTCACAGTGGAGCAAAGCGAAGTGTGATGGCTGCTTGTTGACTTGATTCTGTAAATGTGTTACCCCGAGTGAACCGCGCAACCGGCGTGTCTGGCGGTTTATGAAAGACGGGGACTTGGCATCCGTCCGCCGGTGATGCAACATGATGCTCCGAGTGCTTTCAGTTTCTCTTTATTTTAAACTGACCCATTGTGAGTTAAGGGAGGTGGGTGCTGTGATGCCTTCGCGTGCAGTATGTGGATTTGACAATCCAGGGTCGTGTCGGTACAGTACACTGAAGCAGAAACAGCTGTTTGCTGCTGTTTTAAAGCAAATTGTTCCCTTTATATGTTTGTGTTTCTGGACACTGCAACTATTCACTCTCTAATTAAACCTCGACTGTGACTGACCAACTGCAGCGAAAATCCTACCTGTATATTTCCACGGCATATGAAGGCACCATGGTAAATGGATATAAATAGTTGTTTTTTGGCAGGAAGCGCTCTGAGCATATGACCATATTAGGAGTAGGAGCGCGCTTCCTTCACGTGCAGGGAATTTCTCGGTATTTGGTGCCAGGAAATAATCCAATCCCTTAGAGCCGCCTTTCCCTAGAAAATTATGTCATGTCAGATATAGAGGTGCTATTCATTGACTATCTACACCTCTTCACAACCAGTGATCAAGACTAACCAAGTACAGTTTTGAGGTATTTGTACTTTACTTGAGTATTTTCATTTTTCTGCTACATGCTGCATATTTCAACTTCACTACATTTCAGAGGCAACTATTGTAGGCTACTCCACTACATTTATCTGAACCCTTTTGTTACTGTTCAGATTAATAAGAGGTGAGAAATAACCATAATCCAATGGGCACTGATCAGGGCGTCACCAGTCTGCACGTTAGAAAATAGAGTACAGAGAGCTACCCAGAACACAGTTAGCATACAACAAATATAGAAAATTAGAGAAGTGAATCCCTACCTCTGTGTGAGAACACAGAAGTACACAGCTGTTGACTTGTCTGTTGCAATCCCTGGGCTAACAGGCTAAACAGCAAACTGCAGAGCTGCCTGGAGAAACCGATGCTGTGCCATCAAACAATATGATGAACAAGGAGGAAACATTCTCAGGCAGAGCCCAGAGGAAAAAAACAGCAAGGATAGAATGGAAAAATACATTTGCATGCTTTGTATAGGGATTATAGCAATCAAATTAATCATATAATAGTTTCCTTTACCTAGAATTCTAGGTATATAAAGTAATTAACATTTCCCCACCTTTAGCTGCTACAGCATCAAAATTATCAACACAATAATGCACCAACAATTAAAATCCAATTAATGACATGTACCATTTAACATACTGTATTTTACTCTTGGTACTTTAAATGTATTTTGATGCTAATTCATTTGTACTTTATATAGTATTATATTATTTCTATGGTGTATTGTTACTTTTATCTAAATAAAGATGTGAGTACTTCTTCCTCCACTGTCCTTAACAACATCAAATAGAGCTAAAACACTCAGAAGTTTTACAAAGCTATCCAAGGTGCGATTGCTGACATTTTAGATCAAATCCTTAACAAATGTATTTTACATTTGTCTTTAATCTAATAAATGTTTGAAGTTTAGCATAAAGTAAACACAAAGTGGATTTTGTTGAAATATCCTTAAAACATTTATTCAAGTAAAAAGTATATATTTAAAAAGCATATTTGTAAAACAATATTTATGGCTTATTTGAACTATATATGGAAGGCTAATATTGCTAGTTTCTTGTAGATCAATAGTGCTCAGTATTTCCTATCAACTTGAGGTGTTATGTGTTACATAGGCTTAAATCTTTAGGGGAAGCACCTCTATGGAGCTGCTGTGAGAGGTGGGTGACAGAAATCCCTCCTGCACTTCTTGTAAACACTTTGTACAGTAACTTGTTGACTCGTTAGACCAAATAGTGACGCAACAAGTGATAGACTCAGAGGAGTTATACATTAACCTGGTTTTAGATATGAGTTTACTTGTCATGGTTTGAACCCATGTTTTGTTTTGTTTTGTTTTTTTAATGAGGAAAATAATTAATTGTTTTGGACTAAAGGATGTTTGCTAAGGGATATCTTCTCAGCCAGTGATGCAACACACAGTAACTTTTATGTGCTGAAACAAATTCAGTTTAATTAAAGTGAATTACACAAGTTAAAAAAAGTTCATATCTATTTTTTACAACTGCATTTCACAGATATTTCTCAGACGTAAGCACTTGAAAGTTGAGGTACAGTGTTGTGTAAATATTACTTTGAGAACCTACAATTTCCAAGGCCAAGAGTGAATGATCTTTGGCCTGAAAGAACCAGATTGAGTTGAGGCACCAATGTGTAGTTCCTAGAAATGACACACGGGGGCGCACACAAGCAAGTAGTTTCTTCTACACTACGACCACACCTCAAATGCTCACTGACCAATCATCCATCTTCGAATGTTTCCCGAAAACCAATCAACGTACACTCTTCCCCAAACAGACCAATCAGTGGCTACGTGGGGCGGGACTATAATTAGAGCCGCTTCCTACATCGAAATGTTGCCTTTGAGTGCTAAATATCTTCAACACAAAGTCCTGAATCTGTAAAAAAAAAAAAAAAAAAACATTTGCTACAATAACAGCGGCTATTCAGTGGGACAGAGTCGCGATGGGTTTGCTGACGATTTTGAAGAAGATGAAGCAGAAGGAGCGGGAAATGAGACTGCTGATGTTGTATCCTTTCTGTAACAGTGTACTAGCATTAGCTTAGCCAGAAATAAAACTGCAGGAATTAACGCAATGACTCCATGTGTCAGTAAGATCAGACACGTTCATATCCCTGTGGGGTCAGATAACCGCTGCATGCCTGTGAGGTTTGGTCTGTTTCGTGCTGCGTCATGCCGCTAGCTAAGTTGGCTAGTAACGGTGAGTGGATGAATTAATTTAAAGTGAGGTGAGAGAGTTGGCTCTTTAACCTCGCTCCTGCAGAGGGCTGGACAACGCGGGGAAGACGACCATCCTGAAGAAGTTTAACGGGGAGGACATCAGCACCATTTCTCCCACACTGGGCTTCAACATCAAGACACTGGAGCACAAAGGGTAACGCACCAGACCCTACACACGTGCGACCACGTACAGCGGCACGCGCTCACCTATACAAATCATGGCATCACGCGCACACATACATGTCATCCATCATCTATACCTGCTTATTCCTTAACCAGGATCACAGGGATCTGCTGGAGCCTGTCCCAGCTCTCTTTGGGTGAAAGGCAGGGGTCCACCCTGGACAGGTCCCCAGTCCATCACAGGGCCACATAGAGACCAACAACCTCACACACTCACACTCACTCCTATGGGCAATTTAGAGTCACCAATCAACCTGACATACATGTTTTTGGACTGTGGGAGGAAACCAGAGTACCTGGAGAAAACCCACACAAGCACAGGGAGAACATGCAAACTCCACACAGAAAGGCCCCTGATGGGTTTCAGACCAGGAACCTTCTTGCTGCGAGGCAACATGTAAATAAGAAGAGGCTTCTCTCTCTCACACACACACACACCAATGAGATGACAGTTTGAACTAAACAAAAGGACACCTGTCACGCATTGTTAGTCCATAAATTGTTTTTGCCTATAGTTTAAATACATTTTCTGAAATCCTGTTGAAGCAAACTGATATTTGCATCACAACAGTTGCTATATTAACATAAATCATATAGTTATGTGCAAAAGTTTGTTGTTCAAAAATAACACAACAATAAACAGCTGACTTCATTCAAAATACAGTAAACAGAAAAAATGAAACTGAACCAATAATTTGGTGTGTGTACACTTTGTCTTTAAAATATCACCATTTAGTGCTACACAACTTCAGGTATCCAGGAATGGCCAGACTCCATCACTTCATGTTTCCTCTCATTCTGTGTGTCCTAGGTTTAAACTAAACATTTGGGACGTGGGGGGTCAGAAGTCGCTTCGCTCCTACTGGAGGAACTACTTTGAGAGCACGGACGGGCTGGTGTGGGTGGTAGACAGCGCGGACAGACTCAGACTGGAGGACTGTGGACGGGAGCTCAGTGCGCTGCTGCTGGAGGAGGTACACAAAAACTACACATGGGGTTACAGGATTAGGGAAGGTTGGCTGGTTATTTAGTGGTCTGACTTTACTAGCAGAAAGAAAGAATTCTTAACTATTAACTTGACCAACACGTCTAATTTCACTCAGGTGTTTCTGGCGTAAACACTTGGGACCTGATGTGAAATCTAAACAGTGTTATAAAGTGATTTTATGTGTTTTTCACGTGTCCCCCTTACCTCGGTGTCTTCCTCCTTCTCTCCTCCCTGCAGCGGTTAGCTGGTGCAACGCTGCTGGTTTTTGCCAACAAACAGGATTTACCAGGAGCCCTGTCAAAAGAGGCAATACAAGAGGTGAGATTTATACCCATGTTAAGCAAAGAAAGGATATTTCAGAGGCAATTCAAAGTGCTTCATGCAAAAAGAATCATTGTCATTAAAAACCAAAACATTAAAGTTAAATTAAAATGAAATATGTTTATGTTCTTTAACAAGGTTAGAGCTTCATTACCTAGCATCAGCACTTTAAAATCTATTCTGGTGGTAACTGGTTTAAGAACAGGAGATACATGTTTACCTCTGGTTCATGTTATAGCAGCAGGACTCCTTGTTACCATTGTCCAATAGAAACGACATAGCCCCTTTGAGTTATGACCTGAACAGATGACTGTACCTGATACTACACTTAAGCAGTGCTGATTGAAATTCTGTTATATTGAAATTATCAAGAAACTGTACGTCACAACCGGTGTTCTCGCTGTTTGTGTTTCCTGCAGGCACTGGCTCTAGATGAGATTAAAACTCATCACTGGTGCATCATTGGCTGCAGTGCAGTAACGGGAGAGAACCTGTTAGCTGGAGTCGACTGGCTACTTGACGACATTGCTGCAAGGATCTTTACCGCCGACTAAGCCTGTGTCCCTGATTTTTTAAAATGACAGTTTCTTGTTGAAGCCGTCATTCAACTTCAGAGATCAGAAGTATCAAAATAGAGCTTAATGAACTTTGTTTCAAAAGCTGCTGTTTGCAGACCTGCAGCTTTAGTGTGTGTCTTAAGGGGACAGACTGCTTATGTAAAGTATACATGTTTGCTCCATCCTTGTTTGTTTTCATAGTTGTAAGAAACGCAATGACTTGACACTTATACTGGTGCCTCACTTTTTATTCCTAATAAACTGAAATATCTACTCAATATGCCAACAGTAGGCAGTTAAATCCATCCATAAGGTACAGCCTCAAAAACATGTCAAATGAACCTGCAGTGGTAACAATTTCAGCTCATCTCAAGACTCTAAACCAGGGTTCTTCAACCTGGATCCTCCAGCATCACTGTCCTGGTAAACCACCTGCTCTAAACCCTCTGACTTGTGTAATATTTTTTCACAACCATTGCAAATACCAGCTCAGGCATTAGAAACAGTTGTAAGATACAAAAGGAGACCATACAACACTAAGTGCAGTTTATATGCTTTATTATAAATTTCCCCACAGTTCTTGAAGCAGAGTTATCTGGATACATTTCAGTGCCTTTGGCTCTGCAAGTTCAGTAACTTGAAGCAAAACAAGTTGCTGCAATCTTGGCTGAATAACAGCTCAGTCTTTTGATGCTCCAGTGAATAAGTTCAGTCCAATATCTGCAAAGAAGAGCACATCTTAGAAAAGTGTGGCAAAAAGCACAGTACTGTTAAATGCAAGATGTGGTTATTTGGTTGATCAGAGGGGTACCAATCAGTCATGAATCTTCAGACTGGGGCGGTAATAAAAACTCATCACTTCCATACCAAGTTTTTTAAAGTTTCAAATATTCTCACCTTACAACCCAAACCAGCATAGTGACTCAACAGCTCCAGCTGAGACCTGAAACAGCAGAACACACATTCTGAGTTTGGGCCCCCAACACAGCCAAGTCACTAAAGGTTTTAGTCCTGTGATCAGAGGGGATACCAATCAGTCATGAATTCTCAGACTGGGGCGGTAATAAAAAAAATCATCACTTCTGTTCAAGGCCTTTTAATTCAAGCTAAAACAATCAAAGTGCAACATTTAAAACACTCACCTGAAAGGACAACCAATAATGCAATGACTTGAAGCTGCCCAACCTTTAACAAAAAAAACCAAAAATTACAATCTAGTTTGAGTTACTGCAGCAACACCTGGATGAAAGATCTAATACACTCATGATTTTGGGCTGTGATCAGAAAGCAAAGGCTCAGTCATATCCCCAGTCTGAACCTCTCCATCAGAACCCAGCAGGTCACCTTACACCTGGAGGTGGTCAGGGTCCTCAGTGCCATACTGGGTCAACAGGAGAGGGCCGACCCAACCGGATGAGATGTTCTAGCCAATGAAAACATCTCACGACTGAGAGGAAACGCATCATCACTTCTACAATCCCAGAAACAACGATTTACTGGCTCATTTACCTGTAGCACAGCTGCAGGTGTCCTTACTGCTGTCATGCATCAGCAAACCTGCAACAGGTGGGAACAGTTAGTTACCATCCAGTCTCATGAGTGGCAATGTGTTATTTCATGAATGTGTGTGATCAGAGGGGATACCAATCAGTCATGATATTTCAGACTGGGGCGGTAATAGAAACTCATCACATCTACTAGGACAACACAGCATTTACTGATCAGAAGTGTGTTTATTTTATTTTTAATACACGCAGGTATCAAACAGTCAAAAACCATTAGACACCTTTTAGTGAACTAAAGATCACTTTACATATGGTAAACCTGTACCAGGATTCTCTATCTCTTCAGGCCTACAGGAGGTATTGATGGACAAATGATAGAGAAGTCTGGTAACAGTAAGGCATGATGACTTGTCCAAAGGTTCACTGTTTCACACTCCCTGCTGTGATTTGAGGTTCAAGACACTTACCTAGTTCACCTTCCTCCAGGTCATTAATGGGCAGCTCCCTCCTAATGGGTGCAGACAGATTTCAGTTAAACCACACATTTGACACTTCACTGCATTTGGATATGAAATTCAAACTGATGTCACTAAAAACATCTCAGCATGACAAGCTTCTAGTTATTTATTCTAATTTGACTGTGCCAAGTCTGCTAATAAGGATCCTTAATCATGCAGTGTCACATCATTAGGTTTGTGTCCTTTCAGACTGTTGGTAACCCCAACACATCTTCCCCTTATTGCCAAGGCAACACCAGTGGGTTCACCTTTTCAGGTCTGGCATTGACACTTGGCGTAAGACGTGTGCGGGTGTCATCAGGAAGGAAGCTGGTGTGAGAAAATGCCTGGAGGACTCGCTCACCTGATTAAACTCATTTGGAGAGAAGACAGCAGCATCTTTGCCATCCACAGACGGATAACCTGTGGGTTAAAAAAAAAAAAAAAAAGATTCTGAGGACAAAACAACAAAGTCTGCACCATTAACTACTGACCTGCACTGCCATCAGATTTCTATTTCTCAACAGCATTTCAGACGAACGAGATTCCAGATATATCATCACTATCAGCAGGTGCAGAATAAGGGCTATAGTCACTTAATGGCATCTTACCTTCACAAACCCCACGATCATGCTCCTTAAGACATCAGTCCATCTGTTGACAGAAGACGACATTCATGAAATACACAGCATTCAAAAGAAAAGTCACTAAAGGTAATTAGAAATACAAATCAAGGTGCAATAGCACAGCCAAGTGTCCCCATCAAAAGCTACAGTCAAATTAAACTGAAGTCGAACAAACGCAGTTTCTCAGATGTTCGTGTCGTTTCACATCGGTTCAAAGTGAGCTAAGAATCATCATCACTGAACTGCACCATGAAAGGACATGTAGATGTGTTGTCTTAAAAAAAAAAAAAAATAACCCTACCATCAGACTTTAATCAGCACCTCTCCCAGTATCCACTGAAGAGGGCCCTGCAAGACAAAACAGCACTTTACTAGAGTTCAGCACTAAACCTTTCAGTGCATGTTATGATTCTGTTTGATCAGGGCTTTGGTGACAAGCTGCCATGTGACAATAGTCGTCCAGATGTTTAATGGGTGTTATCCCATTTCATCCTTTCAAACACTGATGTTACATTCAGTCAAGACAAATGTTCTCCAAAAAAAAAAAAAAAAAAAAAAAAACTGCCAGTACCAAAGAAAGTATTTTGACATTTCTCATGATCAAACTCACAGCTTACATGTTGAGATGCTGAGGTGGCGTCACTTCCTTCAGTGGCTCAAACTCCCACCTGATGGAGAATTACCAGCATTAAGTCACATGCTTAGCAATAAAACATCTTGCATGCGTTCAAGAAAGGGCAATCAGACTAAAGCTGACATCACTGTTATCAGGCATATGCTTGTCATTGATTATAATCATCATTTCTTACACCCTTCAGCCAAATTAACTCTGGGACTCTGTCACTGTGAACTCACCTCATGGTGTCTTGCAGCTGCTTTGGAAAGTTCAGAGATCACACAGAGCAACCTGCCAGGAAAATAAGGCATTAGCCACAACATAGGCCAAAAACACTCAGCATTAAAGACTAGAGCTTTTATCCCTTACTAACAATACAAAGATTACTAAAGTAACTATAGGTGGTAAACTGTTTTGAGCCCACGTGCTACTCAGAATCTGGTAAAGAGGTTTCTTCAAAGGCTGATTCAGTAAGAGAGAGTTCAAAGACTCATCACTGCAACACACTGAGCTCAAACTATCACTGCTGCACAGCTTTACACAGTATTTTATTACCTGTGTAAGTGTCCTGCCACACTCTGCCCACAGCTGGAGAACAAAAAAAAAAAAACATGAGAAATTTCATACAATCCACACAGAGAGACACATGACAGCCTCGTGCTACTCAGCATGTAGAAAAACGAAGTTTCCTCAAAGGATCAATTCAGTGAGAGAGTTCAAATGAGTCATCATGGTAGCAAGAGGCTTCTTAGCAGGCCATGCTAATCAATCACATCGATCTATTCTTAATAAAGGCTCCACCAGTGTAAGGACACATTACCTCTGCAGAGAGCAGCTTCTGGATCCTTTTCCACCATCTGAAGAAGAAACAGCAGAAACAGCATTAGCTGTTAGCAGCTATTAGCAACCACGTGACCGCCCCGTGCAACGTGTTCAGGCCGGTAAAACCGATAATCATTTTAAAAGCGTCTCACATCAGATCGATAAAGTGCAGTCACAGTCATTCAGTACAGGTCTGTGAAAAGTATCATCATTGAGAGACGGAGCTAGCAGCCGCGCCAAACCAGCACGGACATTTCCAGTCTAAGTTTCACGGACTCATCTAATGTTTCCCAACAAATGGCGCCCGCAGCTTTTAGAAAACGTGTCGTCGTCCGTGCTGACGGACGTGCAGGGCGACAGGACCATGTGTTAAAGCAGGATGGTAAAAGATTGTGGTCGGCTCTGACCGACACTCAGCTCGACCTGTGCAGACCAGCTGCAGCTAAAATCACATCCGAGCTGATAAATACATAATAAAATAAGCTTTACCTGCAAATGCGCCTTAAAATAAAACAATTCTAACAATAATTTTAGTAATAGTAAGAATATTAGCGTCTGGAATGAACCGTCCTTTGACTGTGTGTGTCCTCTTACCTCGACCAGATCAGAGAAGGAAGTGGAAGAAGCAACCGGGCCCTTTGACTTTTATCACCCGCCTCAACGACTCCTCCCACCCCCAAACCTTCCTCAGAGAGCCGGCCTTGAGCTTTTCCCGAGCTACATTCATCTCTGGAGAAATTAAACCTCACAGCGAAAGTGTTTTTGCCCAAGTTAAACTGGCCTTTTAATCTCCATGGACATGATACTGAGGATAAATGTAAAGAAAAATGAAGAGCGCGTCATTTTACGTCATTTCCGCCAAGAACGCGTCATATTTTTACAACCACAAGGTGGCAGCAAAGACACTGAAAACGGCGTGACTTCTGAACTTATTAATTTAAATAACGCGAGACTGTTTTTCTAGTGTTTTGGGTTTTTATTTTAACCTTTGAACACTGACCTTTGTAGAAATAGAAAGTACCATCTCATCTGTATTTGACCTGGTTGAGATCTAAACTTAGAGCTATGTATTCTCATACTGTATGTATTATGTGCAGTCTACAACCACGTCTACTATTAACCATATTGATATGACAAATACTGTCAGTAAAATTACACTTAAAATAATGTTTTATTACATTTACTAAATATACATCAGCTGGTGTCTCCAAACAAGATAACATTTATAACTTTCCCAAACTGTAAGAGCAGGATTAGAGAATCTAACTCCTAACATATGTCCTTGAGAGACTACGTACTTACATTAGATAATAGTCACACCAGACCACCTTGTCCACTTGAACAAACTTGTTACTGAGTCACCTGTTGACGCTGTTTGTCTCACGGCAACAGTTACCGTGGTGTTCTCTTACGATGGTGTGATGCTGTGTTTTCCAGCTCATTCATTCTGATTCATCCATCCATAATCAGGACCGTAAGAGAGCGTTACCTAATTAAAATGCAGGCACTTCTGTTGATATGTATATGACAGATTTATGTGACAGATTTATGTGAAATAAAATGAAGTAAATAAATAAATTCAGTCTTTATTTACTCTCAGAAAAGTAACATAACATTTTAGAAGCTTTGAGGAAGCTTAGCATGTTTGTAATGTTACATGTTTACTTAATCATGAGTTAATGCACACTGTTTCCACACATTCTGGGAGCTCCTTTAGAATCAGGACATATATAAAAAACTGGTACCTATGTTTGGTCCTCATTTATAAGGAGGCAATCAGGAGTTTTTTTTTTCTTTGTGTTATACACATATTTGTATACCCCCCCCACCCACTCGCCTGTCCCTTCAGGTAAAACAACCTTCACAAGAAACACACATAGGTGTACTACCTGACAGCTCCTGTATATGTATGTACACACACAGATGGGAAAACCATTGGTTTGATTAGGTGGGCATGTTTGTGTGTGATTGTCACCTCATTAACCACAAGTGATTACTGTTTAGCTGCCAGGCAGCAATACATGGCACAATTTACCATACACAAATGGGAATATCTCCAAAACAAAGGTCCACTGATCAGTCATTGCTCTATAGTTGAATTTCCCCATTCTTTGTGGTAACACGTCAGCATGTTAGTAACTTCACAGTGCTAACCCAAAGGAAGTAGTGCTCCAAGCTCTTAACAGTGGACCTGATGTAAGGAGCTAAGGCGCTAATACGTTAATACGTTAATACACCATCAAATCAGATGTACAATTAGCCATATATGGGAACCCAAAGCAGCTGAACTCCATCACATAAAGACCGCACTGTTTTAATTCAAGGCAGCCCTACAGACTTCACTGCAAAATCAACTGCTCTGTTCTATCAGCTCATAAAATGAAACATCTGGAGTCTGTGTGAAAGTAATTTGGCAGTGAGCTTCAGATTGAGTGATTAAGACTCAGTAACTAATACATATATATATATATATATATATAATTAATGTGTCTGAGGTCAAGTTCATGACTCAAATGCATCACGTGACAATAAGGTCAGCACTGAATGTATGGTCATAAAGACGTGATTGTCCATATGCGTCATTTGAACAAACTAAATATTATGAAGCGTTTAATTGTACTGTCCGCGTCTCGCTCAGTTCTACTGAAACTCTGCCAAGACGGAGCTGTGCTGATGCTTCTTCTTTGACGAAGGGGAAGGTGGCGAGGATGACGTCACAGGCGTGAGTGTGACGCTGTAGATGTTGGTGATAAAGGCCTCCCAGCCACGACGAAATGCTCTGTCCAAGGCCTGATGGGAACAAGAGTGTAAAGGTTAGCGGGGTCAGAAATATTACACAAGGATCACCTGAAAACGATTGTAACATATGAGTGAAGAGGAAAATCAACAATAGCATGGCAACAGTATTAATACCTTTTCTACAGACATCAAACACATGTATTTCCTGTGTCATGCTGCAGCTAAATGAATGAGTGCTAAGATGTTAATTTAGTGTCTCTTCTGTTGAGTTTTATTCTTTTTTACCTCATGGGTCACCATATTTATTTGAGTTATGCCAAGTCTTTAAGCAACTTTCCATTTCCGATACAAATGATGTTGACTTGTACAGTTTTGCATGTTCAGCTGGCCTAATCTGTAAATAGGCTCATTTATTGGTGCTGTGAAAGCTGCAAAATGACATGACTGTTTCCAGGGAACTTCCCAGGAAACTGTCAATACAAGCGCTGGGCATTATGTAGACAAGGTTGCTCATTTGTATTTATTTAAAAATTATTTACTCACTGGAAAATTAAAGCAAATTCATCCTGAGTTATTTGGCTGTAATGTTTTGATCTGTACCCTCTCTACAGCTTGTATTTATCACTTTTTCACTAGAAGCCAATTCAGAAGTCAAGGATTTACTTGACTGATTGAAAATGTCCTTGTATATCACAAGTTCATCACAGCTACACTTCACTTTGTGTAGCAGAAGTCTATCTTTTTTTCCTTACTCTTTCACTGTTTATCATTTTGTTAGTTTATCATCTTGTTAGATTTATTTTTACCCTGTTGCCAAAGTAACCAGTGATTTTAGGCCATTAAAAAATATTCAACCAGCACTTCTCCGATATGGAGAGTGAGCAGAAACCGGATTCTTATTTACATACAGGTATTATTGCAACACTCTGACACAGAAACTAATGTTCTGTGGACAAACTCTGTGGCTTTGGGTGTGAATGTGGTCTTATCTGAGAGGCGGTCAAACCCTGAGGCCCGAGGCTGCAGCTGACTGGTTAAAAGCGGTGGAATGTTTTTACGGTGTGGGTTTAGTGGGCGCGTCATCGCTGGTGTACTTAGTTCCCTGATCAAAGTACATGATACAGGAGGCACAGGAATGTCACCTCTGTGCACTAGTTTCAACGAATGCGGAAAATCTTTAGGAACATGTGAATAAGATACAGGAACATGCAGCAGATTTATCTCGACTGCTTGTGGTTGTACTGCTAAAAGCCTATTTTCTTCCTGTTTTAAAACGTGATTTAAAGAAAAGATCCTATCAGATGAGGCCATCTAATGAGTTGGTGACATGCACCAGTGGCTGTTGTACCTTACCCCTGGTGGCAGTCTATTTTTAAGGTGGTATGATTGTTTCCTTGGAGATTAACTGCTCAGTGTGCAGCATGTGGAGGATGTGGATCAAGAACTTCACTAATTTGTTCCACAAACTCAGTTATGTAACTTTGAGGGGTTTAATGTTTAACCTGATGGGTGAAGTTGAATAATTAATGCATATTCACAGAGGTACAGAAACTAGAAGTTAATATTAGTTTCTTCTGCAAAATTCTGATAGCAATGTTTCTTTTTCTCACCTTGCGGTAATTCTTCACTGTGTTCCTCTTTACCACCTTCATCTCCTCCTCTTGTCCCCTTTTCGTCTTCCTCTCTTCCTCTCCCTCCCATTCTCTCCCCCTCTTCTTGTCTCTGATCAGGACCTGGTCATCCGCTTCCTCTCGAGTCGGAAAGTGAACAAGCGCAGGCTCCTTCCCTTTCCCTGCCTTCTCGTTTTCTTTCTCTACCTTTTTAAGTCTCTCCGTCTCTACTTCAGTCATTACCATAGTATGGTCTAGAACCTGGGGGTCAGCTGGACTTTCCGTGCTCAGGCTGGGCCTCTCATCTCGGGGTGAGTCCTCCTCTGCTCTCCCCTCTTTCTGCTTCCTCCTGGAGCTTCTTCTCCACCTGCTGCTGCGGCGGCTGGGTTTCCTCTGGAGGAGAGTCTCCCCGTCGTCTTCTATCACCCCTTCATTGAAGTCATATCCCTCTGCCTCTTCCCTGTCATCTGCCTCAGAACTGTGCACCACAGTTGGAGTTGGGCTGCCATCCTCTACCTTATCCCCCTCCACTTTCGTGCCCCTCACTTCTTCTGTAGTCTCTGGCTCATCAAGGCGACCGTAGAAGCCACTGGATTTGTCCAGAAACTTCGGGGCCCTGATGGAGCTCCGGACAGAGGTCTTCCTGGAGTTCTTGCCGATTGTCATCTTTTCTCTCTCTGACTCTTCTTTCTCGTTCACTTCTTGTGTCCTCTGCTGCACCCTTACGTCTCACACACTTCTTTTTATGGTTACCTTCGAGAAAGAAAGGGCAAGAGAGATTAGCTCAATGCTGTTACATAACCCTGCCCTCACCCTCACTCACTGGGTCCCTTTTTTTTTTGCACTCTCAGTCTTAAAACCAGAGAATTTAATAAAGTCTAGGACAGATGACAGATGATAAAAAAAGAAGAACAATCAAACAATCGTATGAAATGAAACCAAAAGGGGAAAATATTCACATTTTAATGTTATCATCAGGGGCACATGTGTGTATCTACATTTTATCTGTGTAGGGTGGTATGTGATCTGCTATGCAAGTATGACATGATGTTTATGGAGGAAAAAAATGACAATAATCTTTTGGACATTGTAGTTTTTACCCAAAGTTCTACTCTTGACTTGACTGTGTCCAAATACGTGCGTGTGAGAGAGAGACTGTGTGGTAGTCTGTGTTATCAGGGTTGTGATGATAACTCAGTGTCAGAGCTGGAGATCCAGTGCACTTTCAGCTGAAGTCAAACACATGCACACACACAGTCAGACTTTGACACTTGTACAACCAGTTGGATGCTGAACAGAAGCCAAAATCACTGCCCTATCAGTGACTTCCTCTCATTGCCAAGTCTGCCGAACTGTTGGCTCATTCTCAATTATGTTAAAAGGACGTGGAAGCAAATTTGCTAAATTCATCAAACATGAGTCTAGCAAATCATAAAAATTGGTTGCTCACCAGTGGTTAGGAAAATGTTCCGTAAATGGTTAGCGTAGCTTAACGACCAAAGGCAGGGTAAAACAGGAACCTTGGCTCTGTCCAAAGACGAAACAAACAGCCCTAAAGTTCACTAATCTAACACATTAACTCTTGTTTGTCCAATTTTGTAGAAAAACTAAAGAATTAAAAAACACCAGGTTCAGATTTCTCTTTCTTTTTCCTCCACTTATCAATCAGTATCTTGGTTAATTAGGCTGACCATCTCCTGGATCTACTTTCACCTTCATTTACTCTACACACACATGAGGAGTAATTCATCTTTTGAAGGTGAACAATGTATTTCCCAAAATGTCAAACCTTTTCCCTGAGGAAGCAGCCAGTATATAGCACATACTAGGCCACATTTTCGTTCTATAGCTCACTTAAATCGACCTTTAGAAAGTCAGTCAGGATGTGCCAGGAAACATTTTCATTTTGCTTAAACACTAGTTGCAACGTACAGAGTAGACAGAAAGGAGAGAAATTCAGATAATTGCATTCTGTGCAGGGATCACCTGATGTTTCAAAATTCGAAGCATCTGCCGGCTGTAAGATTACAAAGTAAAGATTAAGATAGATCTCACTGAATATGATCAGAACAAAAAAAGGAAACAGTGAAGACGTCAGGAAAGAAAGAGACACCAGCAGATGCACCTTTACAACTGAATGATATATTGCTGAGAATGTAGAAAAAGCAAACAAATAAAACTGTAATATAATAATATAGTATTAAGTCTGAACAATCAGGATTCAAAAAATGAGAATAAATGACTCAAACATCCTGGTGTGTCCTGTTAGAGGAAGCAGGGGAGTCGTAAAGTGAAAGTCGGTCTCTTTTCTTATTAACTTTATGGTGCACCGAGTAAAGGCATTAAATGTCACAGCGAGAAACAGAGTTTTTTTTAGATTAACAGTTGGAAGTCTTACCTGATGTCTTGCCGTTGTCTCCTTTCTCTTCGTGCGTGCGAGCAGCGGGGAGTCTCCCGTGTGTGTGTGTCAGTGTGTGTGGGTCTGAGTGAATGACTGAACGCTCAGTATACTCTCCCAACACACAACGTCACACAGCCACCCTGCCCTAACCTGCAGCTCTGTCGTCACCATGGCAAACACACACATGCAGCCCGGTACACACACTGTCAAGGACTTTTTCTCTTTCTCTATTTGCTTGTCCGACTCTTTCTATCCTTTACATGCCTACACACACAATGACTCTGAGATAAAGTTCTGATTTCAAACCCGCAACACACATACACACCATTAATCATATTCAAAAGACCTTTTAGGATAAAACCCACATTAGCATTTCTACAACTCCTTAAAATCCTATAATATCATGACAACACAAATAAATCCTTTTCCCTAAGCTGTAGTGTTTTTAATAATTCAGCTTAATTTAACAACAATATGAAGAACATTTAAGAGAAATATCAGTGTGTTGTGGTTTGAGGTATAGTGTGACCCAAGTCTAACAAAGCTGGGACTGAAATAAGGTCATTACTTGCTATTCATATCTACTAATAAATGTAAAACACCACTCATCATTGATAAGCTGGTATACCCTAACACCCTGGAATGTGTGTGTGTGTGTGTGTGTGTGTGTGTGTGTGTGTGTGTGTGTGTATATACTGCAGATAAAATGAATGAGCTTTGTTACTGTTTGCACAGTAAACACAATGTCAGGGTGGGACAACCTTCCTATGCATGCACACACATGCATACTGTACATATGTGACAACACACCATCAGTGGGAAAACATACATATATAAACACACACACACTAACACACACACACACACACACACATGAAATCATTCACAGTAAATGTAGTGTGAATTGAGTTGCTTCTGAGAGTGAAGTTGATAATAGTTTCACAGACATGAATGAAACCAATTTATAGACTCACAAGTAAAGTCTGGCCTAGAGGCGTGTGTGCAGATGTGCTTGTATGTGTGTGTCCACGGGTGAATCATTGCGGATGAAAGACGGTTCGCCTGTGGCTCTCTGACATCAGCTTTACTTGCTCACCGCCCGGTGCACCTTCATCTTACCAGCCCTGTGTGAGTGTGTGTTGTGTGGTGAAGCAGACAGACACCTCTTTAATGCTCCATGTATGGTCACCGAGTGGATCACTTCCCTGCGGATGGCGGATAACAGTTGTTGATCACACAGGCCTGTAAAAACCTCAGCTGTGTTGAAGTTGGAGAACCCCCGCCCACTAGAGGTAATCACTGATGACGATGTCAGACCCCAGCAGAGGGTTGCCATGGTCACTGCCAAGCAGGGACAAGTTATGGTGCTCATGGTGGATGATTAGAGCAGATTTTAAAGCTAGAACAGACAATTAGAGAGGAGAGTGTGAATAGGCAAAGACATGCTGAAGGACAAGTCAGGAAACGTGACACTGTTAAGTCACAGCTCTGCTTCAAGCTACTGCAGTGAATGAATCAACACAGACAGAGAACAGGTGTGCTCTTGGCTCGGGTTCAAATAAAGCACAATAACAGACTTCAACTTTTTAGCAAAGTCAGCATTTCTTAAACAAATCTGGGTCAACATGTAAACTGAGTGGGAAGAGGAAAGGCTGAAAATACAAGAAAGGGTCATGGTCACATTTCATCTGCAAAGGCACAGAGAAAGTCTCTTAGTGTTCATTTGTCAGGACACAGTATACGGATTTGCTGCCTGCTTTAAAGGGCTATTTCACCCAAATGTTTTTGTCATTTTGCCATTACTGTGACCACCACAAATACAGTGGGTACGGAAAGATTAGTATAAGTATTATTAGTACTGTAGTATATATATATAAATATATATATAGTATTATTAAATATATAAAATATATATATAGTATTATAAAGGACGACTGGTTGCAATTGAAAGAAAGATGAATGCGGCCCAGTCCAGAGATATCCTGGAAGAAAACCTCTTCCCCAAATCCAGGTGTGAAAAACTTGTTGCATCATTCCCAAGAAGACTCATGGCTGTACTAGCTCAAAAGGGTGCTTTTACTCAATACTGAGCACAGGGTCTGAATACTTATGACCATGTGATATTTCAGTTTTTCTTTTTTAATAAATTTGCAAAAATTTCTACATTTCTGTTTTTTTCTGTCAAGATGGGGTGCTGAGTGTACATTAATGAGAAATAAAATGAACTTTTTTGATTTTGGCAAATGGCTGCAATGACACAAAGAGTGAAAAATTTAAAGGGGTCTGAATACTTTCCGTACCCACTGTATATTCCATTTAACTTTGATTGCACTGGCATGGAGGTAAATACCTCAGAATGACAATTACCTGTATGTCAATATATAGGACAACATATATTTAATGTAATTTTGTGTTGTATTGAATAAGACAACAACAAAGAGGAAAGGTGGGATGTGATTCTGGAGAATACTCAAAGAGCTTAAGTTTTTAATTCAGTTCAGTCAGCATGCTCATGTATAAGTTTCACCTTTTGACTTTTCAAGTGCTTTCAACACTATTCAGCCCCACCTGCTAAGTGCAACGATGCAGGATATGGAAGTTCCAGCAGACATGGTGGAGTGGATCAAAGACTACCTCACTGGGCGGCCACAGTTTGTTCGCTTAGATGGGTGCATATCTGATGTGGTGATGAGCAGCACCGGTGCACCTCAAGGAACTCTACTGGCACCATTCCTGTTTACACTCTACACCTCAGACTTCCGCTACAACTCAGGAACCTGTCACCTCCAAAAGTTCTCTGATGACTCTTCAATCATTGGATGCATCACCAATAATAACGATGAGGAATACAGACACTTGATAAAAAGCTTTGTTGATTGGTGTAACAACAACTGTCTAAAGCTCAGTATCAAGAAAACCAGAGAACTGGTGGTGGACTTTAGGAGGAGCAGGAAAACCCCAGTCCCTGTCTACATCCTTGGAGACGAAGTAGAGATTGTGGACTCCTACAAATACCTTGGAGTCCACATTAACAACAAACTGGACTGGTCAAACAATACAGATGCACTCTTCAAGAAAGGACAGAGCAGACTTCTTCCTCAGGAGTAGCGAGTGCACTGTTCTTTTCAGTTGTGTGCTGGGGAGGTGGCATCAAGGCTGGTGAGGCCAACAGACTAAATAAGTTGATCAGGAAGGCAAAATCTGTTGTTGACAGTCTGGAGGCTGTGGCAGAGAGGAGGATGGTGGACAAAATAAACTCCATACTGGACAATTCTGCCCACCCACTTCATTAGGAACTGTGGCAAATGGGAAGTTCATTCAGCCACAGACTAATTCCCCCTAAAGCCAAGACTGAAAGATTCAGGAAGTCTCTCACACACACACACACACACACACACACACACACACAAACCCCCCCAAATAGATAGTTAATTACTTTATTAAGTACTATTAATCAATATAATTTAAATAATCTCAAATTTAATAACTGCTGTAACAACTGAATTTCCCCTTGGGGATTAATAAAATACTTCTTCTCCTTCTTCTTCTCCTTCTTTTATTGCAACCACATTTTATTTTGCCACTGTGTTTGAAAAAAGACCCTGGAAAAAACATGTTTACTATCATATAGGTTTATTTTCAAGGCCAGGAACAGACATAATCACATTATACAACGTAAAGGACAATATTACAGTAATAAATACATTATACAGCAGTGTAGAACTGACTTACAGGCACTAATTACACTTAAGCAGGCACTAGCTGTTTTTACAGTATCATACAATAGTAACTGAGGAGCACTTCTTAGAGCTTAATTTGCTTATTCTTCCATCTTCTTCTAAGACGTCAGGGATGATCATTAATCACAGTTCAAGTAGTTCCATTTATATTTGAATCTTTCTTCAAATATACATTTGAAATACTGCTAACGTGAAGAACCAGGGATTTCCAGCCTATTTAAGGCGAATTCAAGTGATTTTCTGTGCATAAATAGAACATGAATGTTTTGTATTTGTTGACTACATAAAGAATATACATGAGCATTGGTGGTGGTGTTTCTTTGTTCAGAGGCTCTAAATGAGACTAGACTTTTTGTTTCATGTTTGACTAAATGTATACATGGTGAGTCCTATGCTGGATGAAATTACCTATTGTCCTATGACACTAGTGAAAATCTGCATATGCACTCTGAGCTTTAACCGTAAAGCTAAACTGGGTGTGGAACCACTGCGTCTCTGTATTTGTTATGTATGTGTTGCAAAGTTGCAGCAGTTGTTTGCAGCACATGAGCATGAGAGCTTAACAAAGACAAGGTAACAACTAGTTACTAGGATCTGTCCAGTACTTGGTGTGTGCTGCCACTGCTGTTTATGTCATCAGTACTTTTCATTGTCAAAAATGCCACTTTGCACTACATTTGCAACATAATACTATTGCATTGACAGCAAATGCATACATTTTGATAAGACATGTTGCATTAGATTATTAGAATGCTTCCCATAGTGATGATGATGCTTTTTTTTTTACATGACTAAAAACAAATCGCAGCGTCTATATGGCTGAATAAAGACATAAGGACACTAATCATGCAAAAACAGAAGCCATGCATGAATAAAGTGCATTGTTGCATGATTCTTATCCAGGAATCAGTCAAGACGTTGGCAGCTGCACTGATAAAGCTCAGTACGAATCAGAGCCAACAAAAACAGAGGAAACAGAAACAGGAGGCTGGAGCCAGCGATGATGTACCTCAGCCAAAAAGACTTTTCTAAAGAGTTACACTGCAGGATTCCCACTGAGCACAAGTAAACATGTATAACCCTACAAACGATGCAAGTCTGTGTTGAGATTTTTTTTTAATGAGAAATCTATCAGTAGTTTCACAGCCCGGATTTGTAAAATTTTAATTTGGTGCCCCCATGAGGCAACTGTTTAAACTTCAGACCGAGTACTCATCCTGTGTAAGTAAGTAACTCATTAAAAGCAAAGAAAACCCTGATACGCACACTAACAGTCAGCACAGTTACTATATACACGCACGTACATATACTACCTGACACAAAATCATACAGTCACAATGAGGAAAATTTAAATGTCAATTCTAACAGATAGTGTCCTGTTTTACAGTATTTACAATGCACAGTTACATATGCAGCACTTAGCAGCAGAGTATGCTTTGCACTGTGTCTGTCTGTGTATGTGTGTGTGTGTGTGTGTGTGTGTGTGTGTGTGTGTGTGTGTGTGTGTCTGTGTGTTCTTCAGACCTCCACAGCAGGGTCTGAACCCAATCCCTGAGCCTGCAGAGCCTCCTCTCTCTTCATCTTCGGTTTCTCTGTCCGTGTGTGCCACACCAGTACCTACCAAATACGCACACACGTACAAACACGTACACACACGGACACACACATAAGGAATGGAAATAAAATACTAAAACGGTCTTTAAAAATATACTTTAAATGTAATTAAAATAAAAAATGTCAATGCACATTACATTTCATCTTAAAAAATATCTTCTCCAGAATTTTACTAATACACATATATTCTGTAAGCAGTCTCCAAAGACTACATACGTAATCCACACAGACATGAATTGCAAGTTTCTGAGAAGTGTCGCTCATACTTTAGTGCAGTTGTCTGCTTTGGGTTCCAGTTCATCCATCGTAACCAACCCCTGGAGGAAGCTGCTTTCCAGGAAGCCCATTGGTGCCTCTCCATCAAAACAAGCCTCTGGATTGGCCAGAACCAGTTTGAGGGACACTGCAAATCCAGCCATGTCCATTGGGAAGGGGCGACTGGGACGCCAACCGGTATGAAAGCGGACGACCTTAGAAGAATCACACAAATACTAAATTCACTTTAACAATTCATATGAAGTGGCACATCTGTTTAATGATCAAGATATCTGAAAAGGTTTTGTGTATTGACAAATGAGAATACTGTAAAACACTGACCTTTCCTCCTTCAACCACTGGCTTCTCGTATTTCATCCCTCCAACCAGCCCCACCGGCCACACTGACACTCGCTGAGTATTCCTCATCTAAGACAAGAGGACGATTATTTTTCCTCCTTAGTAAGTGAACATTTAACACACACACACAGTAACATAACACTGTTCCTGTTGAGTCACAACACCCACTTCTTCAAAGATCTTCAGGCTGTATGTGTTATCATCATCAGCAAAGTAAACCACTCCCTGCTGGTTGTCTCCTCCTGGCTGAGCTCTTCTGTCTTCTCTGAGCCACCGTAGACCCTCATTCCTCTGCTCCACCCCCCGAGGCTTCAGCCAGCTGGGGTCACCCTGGAGAACGACCATTGAGAATGAAATTTCATGTTCGTACTTGAAGGAGGAAAAATACTGAATACTACACCTGAAAATATTAGTTTGATTCACACTTAGATAAAATGTGAAAAGTACTTTTTGTCTCCACCCACCTCCTGTAGTTTGCGGTCCTTGGCAGTGGGCATGTGTAGGTGTGTGTATGTCAGGCCGCTCTTAAACAGGAGGTCGGTCACCAGTTGTGTCTTGTGAGGCGAGTCCTCCACCACAATCCAGTGGAGCTGAGGAACATGGAGGAACGTCTGCGACAAACGAGTCAGCTCTGCCTTCTGCACCAGCCTGGACATGGACAGAGACAGAAATCATTAGTAGGAGATGAAGCAAATGAGTGAACAGGGAATGAAGTAAGGAAGACTACCTCGCGTATGTTGGGGTGATGACAAAGATGGTAGGCAGGGAGGACTTGGCTGGTTGTTTCTGGGGTTGTTTGGTCACCTCTAACTTCCTCATCTGCTCCTTAACATGGTGCAGCTCCCCCCGCAGCCGAGATATGGTACGGTCATGCTCTGTGCAGTCACAGCGCTGACCTGTATGCACGGCATTAGGGACCAAACACAAAAGACATCGCTGAGTTTTTATACCATCCTGAATTAAATTTTGCACATACATCTTTAATTAAGTGCATTAGATTGTTATTTGAATACCATACAGCATATGCATTACACTTAGAGACAGCATATGATGCACTTAACACTGAGTCCAAATGTCAGCAAAATAAAAAGAGTGTTTTTATTCTGTCTGAACAAAGGAAATCACCCTTGGTCTTTTTGTCTTACTCTACTCACCAAGCTGCATCAGTGCGTAGACCAGGCCCAGCAGAGAAACCATGAAGTAGAGCACAAATACAGTCTTCAGCTTCAGCTTCATCCTTGTTGCCATGGCACCCAGACCCGCTGAGAGGATGACATTGTCACAAACCAGCACTCTCTAAACCTCACTGTTTTCTGTTGTTGTTGTTTTGTTTTTGGTGATTTTAAATGTGCACTTGAAGATGCTGAGACACAAAGACTCTACATTTAGCTTAGCCAACTAGCTCGGAGGGGCTGTCATCCCCATCCAGCTTTATCCAGCTGACATTTCCTGAGCTTCTGCTGTGAAAAGTTGAAGCTAAGTGTGTTGGTGGCCGCTAACGCTATTCCTGTGAAGGTCGGCTAACACTGATGTATTTGGTGACACAAAACTGTGAGCCTAGCTATGTTCGCCTGACAAATTGGTTTTACGGAGAAAACAGCTCGACTGTTAATTTCTTACACTCACCCGAGGCGGGAGATGGTGGGAGAGAGAAGCGGCAGAAGAGAGTTTATGAGTTTACAGATTTATTTCATCTTGGACTGATCTGGGCAAAGGCACCTCAGTCTCCCAAATCTCCATCCACTCGACTTAGCAAGGGCTGCTGCTGCAATGTACCAACAACTTCCGCTCCTAGTGCAACAAAGTAAGTAGTCCCCCACGCAACATGCACTGTAAAAGACATCTATTGGTTCCTCTTGTCCTTCCCGTATCTTTCTGCCATGTACATTTTTAAAGACAAATTTGCTTCAAAAGGTTAATGCCTCCCTTGGAAAGCTTTAATATATAAAAACCTATAAATGAGTTGTTTTGTGCGTCATCATGTTTGCCATATAACTGCTTTTTGATTTGTATCCACCTTAACAATGCTACTTTGTAAATCCCTTTTACAGCAAGGGTTTCTATATTTCGCTATATGATAATTGATATATGATATATGATAATTTTTAAAAAAAATGACATTTCTTGAATAGTCAAACTTTCCTTTATTTGTAACATACAAATAAAACACTGGCAAGGCAGAATGAATTGGTTTTCCCTTTCATTGTCACTTATGGACAGGACTGTAACACTCTTTTTTTTTTTTTGTTGCTTTTTTTTAAACATCATGTTTAAAAAAGTGCTTCACCTGTAAAAGGCCAAGAAATGAAAATGGAGATGGATCCACAACAGCTTATATATATATATATATATATATATATATATATATATATATATATATATATATATATATATATATATATATACACATATATATATATGAATATATATATATATACACACACACACACAGAAAAGACCAAGAGAAGAATCTATGATTCTGTGATTTTTCAAAATAAAAGCACTCACTGTTGTTAAAATTAACTACTTAAAAGTAGGCTCATATTCCAACTTAAGATATTTTCATAAAAGCATGTTTACTTCCTCTGAGCCTTTTATTTATTTTTACACACCCCACTAGCCTGAATTGAATATAACCACCAAGTACTGATCTAGGGTCAGTTACAGCTGTGTCATATTGATTTTCAAGAGTTTTTTTTCACCGTCACTGCATCATATCCTAAAAACTGAACAGTAGTATTATCACGTTCTCAGCTGCAGAAAAAGTAACATTTTTAGATAATGGTTTTCAAATCAAAGTTTATTAAAATAGTTTATTTAAATTCTATGGCCTGACACAAAAAACTGACTCTAGGTCAGAGTTGCAGCCAATCCAATCCAGCCAGCACCTAATTAACAACATGGCTGTTGTAGTAAATCAGATGAGGTTTGATTACATTTGATTAACCTGAGAGAGAGAGAGAGAGAGAGAGAGACTGTCAGTCGGTCGATATACTATCACTATGTACAACGTCCTCTTTTTATTGAAACCAATGCAGTAGAAAAAATGAATTACCAAATGTACCGGATGTCAGTATAGAACTTAAACAAGCAACAGGTTAATTGTTTTTGTTGATGATGAGTAGAAACAAGCATGAAACACCAACATACTTTCTAAACTTCCCCCAGTCTGGAAACAACCAGAAACCGTCTCCCCAGGCTTTGTTAAACCAAAGGTTATTTTCATTAAGCAGGTTATTTCAGTATTGACGTTTTCCTAAGAAAGTGGCTATCTACTTCTTATTTCAACACCCACCCCCACACCCACCCCCGTTATCACATGCTTTGATTAGGCATTGATTGATTAGTCTACAAAATCTCAGCTCAAGCCTTAATTTGACCAGTTTCAAAACATTTCAAACTGTACCAGGTTAAATTAAGAACCTGGTAGAATTAGATAGAGGAATATCTGCATCCACTGCTGTGTAAAGAAATATCTTTTTACTCCTGCAGCCCACACATAATATCTGTACAAACCACCTACAGTCCTGGAATCACAGGGTTTTATGGTGATTTCTAACCAGGGCCTCTAATGAGTCAACAAGCACTCAAAACTGTCCAAAAATACCCCGAAGGTCTTGTAAACAGATATGAAATGAACAAGGTCAAAGTGGCTTACGGCAGCTGTTCGATTTCACCGAGCAGTACGGTATTTTAAGTGCTCAGCTGAGCTCAGACAAGCATCTCTGCAGTAAGATTATTCTCAGGCAGCAGTTGTACAGCCACAACCCAAATCTGACATTACTGACTTTGCGCCAAGACACTTTGAAACCAAAACCTCTGCAATAACTTTAAAATTCTCACCTCTGCTTTTCATACTTCTGACATGCACTGATTTTCAAGAGCTTTGTGTGAAATATCAAAGTACTGCTATTAGACCCACATGAGGATTTCAGATGTTTAAACAGTGTTGTGCAATCCTGATTTAAAATACAAGTTTTTAAACATTTTCCAATTTTGTCATGCAAGCTAATGACAGTGAGCTGGGAGAACAGGTCACAGCTGAGGAGCAGATGAATAACTAACATATAGTTTTCAGTGCTTCGCAATTACTTCTGTCATCCATCCAATTTATGTTCTTTCCTCCAGATTAACAGTACTCAACAGCATCCAACAATCTTACAATGAAGTGGTGCCTTCTACTAATCCTCAGAGTTAAATCAATATGATTTGCTCATGCTAACAAAATACAGAAGAGAATGGATGGAGGATTGTTTTAGTAGTTTTTAAAAACCGCTAAAGGTAGCATTTTAAAGTTTTTCGTCATCAGTACCTCTTGGAAACAAAGTAGAAAGCAGGATAATGCAACTATACAAAGAATGAAAGAGACATGAGCAGGTCTGCAGTCACTGTTCGGTGCGTATGGAGACAAAGTGGAGGGTGCAGGAAAAATTCAGTATGTGAATCTCCCATTCACTGACAAAGGGGAAAAGGCAGAAAAATAATTACAAAGCAGTTTCAGATTTTCATTTCAGGATGTGCAACTGATAGGGGGTTAAAACAAGTTGAACATCTAATTGCGTAAGAAACTGGGAACTGGAGTGGATGCACAGCAACAGATGATAAGAAATAAAAGATTTTTTACTCACTTTACTGGGAGAAATGAGAACACAAAGTAAAAGGAAGCCGTGGACAGCTTGTCTCATAAGTTACAAAAATAAAAGCAGGAGAGACATCTATACATTTAGGTTTCAACTGAACAGAGTAGATGAGTAGTGCTAATCGTGTACTTTAGTCATGTAACAGTAGTATCACCGTCAAAACGTAGTTCAAAACGCTGCAGTACTTTTGGTGCAAAATAACTTAGAATCCATATGTGCATATGACAGGTAACGTTACCATACACCGCGGACTGTTTAAGGTGACCTAAACTTGAGTTCCTTCAGCCAAATCCTGGGAGCCCGGTTGAATGAAAGAAGCCCATGGTCTTGGTGTGAGATCCCGAGGAAGTCTATATTACAGAAACTGACTAACTCTAAAATTCATGATTCATCACCTCAGAAGAATTTCCTACTTCAGACAAAATCTTCAGTGATTTAATATGTTTCTATAATATAGCCCTGGCCAGCAACCCATTTTAGGTCCCAAATCACAGCTTAAGAAGCACTGCAGAATGCTTTGATGTAGTACAGCATGTTAGGAGGTGAAAGCAGTAATGGAGGAGATTGACTGTGGTGGTAGAGAATGTCAGCAATGCCTTAGCTTTTTTTGTCTGCAACTACTAATAATCATTAACTGGTATAAGAGAATGAGGGGAAAATGGCTTGGACACAGAACCAAGAAGTAGGAAGAGGAAACAGGAGTTATGTGTGAAAGCTCACACTGCAAACTGCTATTAGAGCAGGAATACACAAAAAAAAGAAAAGAAAAAAAAAAACCACATCAACCTTTAACCATGATGCAACACAGATATCTGTAGCCTGGTATTCCACCATCGGTTCATTTTTGACAGCGCTATTAGGCCGTTCAGACTCATAGCAGGCGGTTCGAGCTTTCACACACAGCCATGAAAGTTGAATCAGTGGCAGCAGCCGCCGCAATGCCCGCCCCCGTGGGTGTGTCCTGCCGAGGCCTCGCCGTGCTTGGTCCGGCGGCTGAGGATCTCGTAAGAGCAGTCGTCGCCGCAGCAGCCAGACATGCTCGGCGAAGTCTCATCAATCTCAAACCTTGAGGCACAGAGAAAGATCAGTGACCAAGGAGATCGAGTTTCATATGAAAATGTAAGAACAATTCATGGGTGTGTAGATGTGCAAGTGACTATCAACACTTCATCTGCTTTCAGCAGCCCGATTTTAACTAAAGCGATTACATACACTACTCACTGATGCACAGTGAATTCAGATTTCACATTAAAATCTGTGGGACATCAGGTTTTGTACAGAAGCACACCGCAATCACCACCTTATCTCATTTGGCTTCCCTATCTCATAATTATGACACTGTAACAGTTGATATTGGGACCTATCAGATCCTTTGACCTCATAAAGAACTCCAGGTATATTGTCAGTCACATTTATAGTGACAATATCTCCCAGTGTTTCAAACAAAGAATAAAAATTAAATCCTATAGCACAGTGGACCAAATCAGCACAAATGCTGACTGGTTTAGAGATAATCATGAGAACCTGCTCTAGAGGAAAAAAGCACAGCTGCATAATCTGTACCTCCAATGTGTTTCTCCTCTTTTCTTTAGGCCTCAACAGAAAAGAACAAAGTTGTTTGTCACCTTATATCACCCTGTTCACAATGACTAACTTCAGTTCTTCAGTCTTTCCTTTAATCTCAGTATTTCAAAAGCGGAACAAGCCATTTTTAGACCCAGTATACTTACTGTAAAGCTTCTCTGAAGAACTGGTAAGCCCCGTGGTTGTGTTTGAAAACCGTCAACATCACTTTCTTCATCTGTGTGCTGCACAGAAAGCAGAAAAGAGAAACAGTTTCACATGACTGAGGGATGTGACTGACATTTTCCCTGAAAGTGTCATGTGAATGGCCCCAGCTGTAATTAAAACAGACTTATCATGGTCATACACACTCAAGCTTAAAAGCATCTGAATTTCACAGTCACACAGCCACAGTGGAAGGTTTTACCTGTTAGCAATGAGCTGTAGTATTTGAATGAGGAACTTGCCGAGTCCTTTCCTCCGCACTCTGCTCTCTAACTGCACCTCATAGCTGGAGAGTAACAACAACAGGTTAAAATACGATTATAAACAAACACTAAACCTAAACCTTTTTTTCTTTTTAAATCGACACTCGATGATACTAACCAATATAAAACCTCCTCCCCACACTCCACATCAAATCGGAAGTGAGAGAAGGCCACGGGGGCGGAGTCAGCGTCGCGGGCCAGCAGGTACCACGCTCTCTCATCGTTCATCTCCTCCCTCTTTTCCCTCTCCTTCCACCCCCACTCGCTCTGCTCGTACCTGCAGCACAGCAGAGAAAAGTGGCAAAGTCAGACATGACCTGATGTGCTGATTCAGCCGTCGCATTTTGCCCCTGCTGTCGCCACTCAGAAAGGACAAATTAGATTTCGAGTGACTGGGTGCCATTTTCTAAAACTGAACATGACTCACATTCTTGCAAACTGAGAGAAGATTAACTGCAATAATTTCTCTGCCTTGATCTAAAATATTCATCAGCTCTTCTTTCCACATTGTCCTCAGCGTGTATGCTTGAACAAAGATAAACACTCTGATCCACATCTTACTGTCACTGTTTGATGTCACTCTTCAAACTCGCCTGCCAAGAATTTCTGGCTCATATGCAATTCTTCCATCTAGCATTCATGACTACGTGAGCCTGTCCATTCACCTCTGTAAAAGGGAACTACACCTTCAACTACAAGAATAGGACAGAACAGATTTCTTACAGCGTCTGCATGTTGGCTCTGGTGAGTTCGAAAGCCCACTCCACAGACAGCGGGTTGAGGGAGGTCACTCTCTTACACTCTATCTGCAGGTTCAGCCTGGGCCGGAGGACAAGTTCACAGGGTCAGAAACATCAAACATGACTGTCTCAAACTGGGAGAGACAGAAACAAACACCAGCAAAAACAGCAACGCTCCCATTCATGCAGCGAATGAAACAAGTTATGTATTTCATGAAAGAGTGAATAAGTCCTTTGTAGGCATACAAAGGAATGCGTACCCATTTCTGTCGTACTTTTTAAAGGCTGGGAAGGCAGCCAGTGGGTCATCCAGCTGTGGGAAGGAGAAGCAAAATTAGTTTAAAAGTTTCAAACACACAAAATTAGCAGCAGGACCAGGTTTTAATGCAATTAAGCCAACATCTGTTTTTTTTCCATTGTATTAGAAATATATTAAACTATCCATTTTCATTGTTTTACAATATTTTATTGATAAAACAGCAAAATAAGTGGTAATATACATAGACATACTATCTACCACTTCATTTTGTAGTTTGCAGGTACATTTAAACTGACATTGAATCCTTTTCGAAACATATCAAGCCCTCAGAGCAAAATTTAACACCCGTTACACAACAGGACAAACACATTATGGCAGGGACATAAAAAAAAAAAAAATTATTATTTTGTTTTTTGTTGCAGTTTGCATGATGTATTTTATTTGGTCAACAGAAATATGTAAAGCAAAACAGAAAAACACTTATCCTAGTGCATAGTTAGCTGTGAAAACCAGGGCAAACAACAAATATCCCAATCTGTGTGGTATTCCATGAAGATCCCTGAGGCTTGGTATTGTTTTTAATTATTTGTTTACTTCCTGAATCCATTACCTTCAGGGAAATCAGGAGAGCAGGTGGCAGCCTGACTCGACTCATAACAGAAGTCATAAAACACTGCACCGTCATATGGAAAACATTACAGGAAACGGTCAAAGGAAACATGTGATGCAGGTTTTCTTCTTCAGACACAAATTTTAATTAATTTACTCGTTTATGTCTATGTCGTACTGCTCATGTAACACACAGCTGGAGCAGAGCAAAAATGAACAAAACCAAAATCTAAATTAACATTAGTGCAGACTTGATATCAGCAGAGACTCTATATTTAAGCACCAGAAAAGAAAAAAAAAAACCAACTTGTGAATGCGCCATTTGTTCATTACAAACAATAGTCCAAGTCAAGATTCATTACTGTTGGCAACGGCACAAACAAAAATAAATGTTACTTTGGGAGAATTTCTTGCATTCCTTCGCTGTTGGCACAGCAACAGCAGAAAGGGGCGGTAGAGGGAACAGTGTGAAACACAAAGTGCCCCATTTTGGGACAAAGCGACACAGATAAGTAACAAGCCCAGGCAGGCCTGCTCAGAGCCTGCAGAGGAAGCGGCTGCAGCGCAGCTCGCTGCGGGTCTGTATGTGCTTTGTCCTCCACCAGGCTTCAGGAAGGTTTGCTACTGCTCCAGGCCACCACTAAGCTGCAGGAGCTGTCTGCTGTGTGTCCCTCTAGATGGGTAGGATTTAATAATGCTGATTAATTATGCATAAAGAAACATATGGCACTGTGCTTGGCCTTTCCTGTCCTGCGCATATCAATTAGAGGTGCAATTAGGGCATGAAGGGCACTCCTGGCTTTAGGTGTCATTACATGAAAGCATGTTTATTACTGTAAGTTAATAAGTAAGAAAAAGCTCAGATCACAATGGATATGTTCATTGCAGTGCTGGATGCAATCTGAATCTACCGGAAAGCCTGAAAAGGCCAAGTGGTGGAAGCTTTTATGTGAAGCACTTACAAATAGAAAGGGTGCACTTATTTTTAACATCAGTACAATGCAATTACCAACCACCAAAACTACACAGCTAGAATATTTCTCACTTATTCGCAGTCAGCAAACACCTCAGCCTTGTGTCTTCAGTCAAATTATGTGGGATAAATTTTTTTTTTTTGTCTCTGCAAACAAATTACCTTATTGGCGGCATCCACCTTGGCACAGACAGCATCCATAGCCGCCCTCTCCTCCAGACGCCGGGCCTTCTTCTCCTTTGCTCTGTTGGACTTCCTCTGGACACAGAAAATAGGAAACCATGAGTGGATGTTACGTGTAATGCAATAGAGAAAAACAACACAGACAGTGTGGAAGACAGAAGATTTGAAAGGAGACTGCAACAATAACAATAGAGAAAGAAAAAAGGAAAATGGGAGAAGACAATAATAATATATGTGATTCCATATAAGTCCTTATTCCAAGACTGTCTCATAAGGTACAGCTCACTGACAGACAAGCAATTATATCAGTGCAATAAAAACATGCTGAGACCTGCAATAAATATAAATCAACGCCACAACTCAGCCAAACATGTTAACCAGCTAAAGACAAAGAGCTGTCATATTACATTAATTTGACTTACTGACAATCTTTTGCTTTTTCCATCACTTAATCAAACCCCTTCTCTATTTCATGTGATCAATTACACATATAAACTGACCCTTTTGATCTAGATATCCAACAAGGGGAGTAATTTATTGTTCACTGACTCCCTTTATGTCTGACATCATTTTTTCTTTGTGGCTTTAGCTGAATTGCCAGTTAACTAGACTTCATCGCTAAACTCTCTGACAAATATCAAAGATCACGCTGTAGCTGGACCTGTTGTTCTGAAGCACCTGCGTATTTGCGGTGTACAAATATACGCACGTATTTGTACACCCCTAAATCTAATTTATCTGCAGTGTTCCATGTTTGGATATGTGTGCCGATCACATATTATCCCATGTCAACAAAGAAAACAGACAAACAAACCTAATAAGTCACATTAACAGTTTTAATAGCCACCTTTGTCACTAATGCTGTGTTCATTGCTGAGGATGCATATTTTCTTTCAGTGTAGTACAGTAGTATTGGAAAACTGTAGTACTGGCTTGATGTTTAATGCGAGAATCAGCAATGGTGCAGCCATAATTCACACAAATTACTTCTATGCACTGCAACAGAGAGAGTGCCCCCTTTAACAGAGACTGGCCGACCATAAACAGTGATTATTATCCCCGTTTAATTATTGGCACCGGTGATTTATAGACGGTTAATACCCAGTCACGCACAACAGAAGTGGTGAGGGCCATTTCTTTCTTCAGATAACAGAAATAATAATCAGTCCACTGATCAGTAATGGGAAACATTTGTAGCAGCCATATACTGATAATATTTTGTAGTGCCCAGCTATTTTCAGTGCGTTTTCCAGGTTTCAGTGACCTGTTTACAGGAAGGAAAGAGCAATGGGAAGGAATGCACTGAACTGCCACCTTTGGCTCAGAGCATTAAGTGTGTACCAAGCACAGAGAGGCTGCAGGCTGAGCTGGGACTGTGCAAACACGTGGACTGGTTTATGTGGAGGATAAACTCGAGTCTGCACACAGACACCAGCTAAACTTACAGACACGAACATGGGTGCAGGCCTGGCTGGTGCTAGAAAGTAGTTATTATTTTATTACTGACAAACAACAAACCAGACTGACTAAGACATCACACCCTACCTTGCTGGTAAAACGCGCGCACACACACACACACACACACAGGCACACACACATTAGGTGACTAGCAGTGAGAGCTAACACTAGCACTCGTCAATATTAACATGCGGCTAACACAGCACGCTAACGCCTCCAGCTTCATCTTCCAACCCCTTCCTTTCTTTCTCCTCTCCCCATCACGCACCCATGAGCCCCAAACACCCACCTTTCACTGCACCCACCCCGCTCCCGACACCTTTAGCGAAAACAGATACAACTCACCCCCATTGTGCAGCGGTGTCTTATCGAGGCCCCTGCAGAAACACAGCTCTATTGTCCCCAGGCTTTATGCTGCTGTTACTACTATCGAGACTCCACGCTGAGCAGAGGGGCCAGATTAATGTGACAGTGATAGGTGGTGTGCTAACGAGGCTAGCTGGCTAAAGCACCGACCGACGGCTGTGAGGGCAGCACCGCAGAGGAGCAGATTTGACTGAGACGACAGTGGAAATGGAAATGTTTAATTTTCTCCTGCAGTCGGATTGGCGCCAAGTGTGCGAGGCTGAATTTATTACAGGTCCTTCCTCGTCCTTTTCTTTCCTCTGCCTCCGTCGCGTCCAACTGCGCTGCGTTCACGGGCGCCTCCTCAGCTCGGACTCTTCACTTCCTCACGGAGTTTTTCAACTCCAAGCAAATGTTGTAACAGCTTTGTGTATTGCCTGTGAATATCTGTGTATGTTTCAGAAATACGGGCGTCTGAACTTTTTGTAACGTTTTTAAAGCTTCTACTTTATGTGTGTGTTTTTTTACAAGGCAAAATTAAAGTTGCGTGTTCCAAATATTTGTAGTATACAATTATCGGACAGTTGTATTTGAAAGTACACAATACGAAGGGAAAAATAAAATTATGTAGCATTTTAGTGTTGTAGTTGCTCGGTATGTTTTACACGACGCCTATCCTATTATATTTTATTAACTTTCATATGTTTTTATATAGGTTTTGTTTATAAACTCTTAAAGTGATAGTAACTCCATCTGTCAGCTAAATGAAAAAGAATAAGTCCAACAATTTTCTGTGAAATGTGCTACAGTGGAAGTATAAAGCAGAGACACATTACTTTGTAGCTCAAAACTGTATTTAAGGTGAGTATTTCTACTTCATCATTAGCTCTGTAGTCAACATGAAAGTTTATTGATCATAGTAATAACCAGTGACATACTACTGAAACAGTATGTTGTGGATCAATTCAACAATGGTTTTGTTTACCCTAGAAACATCTGTCACCGAAAATGTTCCTGGCAGCGGTGGGATTCGAACCCACGCCCCCGAAGAGACTGGAGCCTTAATCCAGCGCCTTAGACCGCTCGGCCACGCTACCACGTAGTGAATGCCTAACAACCTCGTTTGTCATTATTCCGATAGCAAGTGAAAGCAGCAGTACTTTAGCGCGAATATGGTTTCCTTGTTTAGTTGTGACGACAGACCCTCGGGCTGCTGGACAGGGTCAAGAAACACACCACACTTCACTTTGTAATGTTAAAACCCCTGACATTTATTCTACTCTGCCACTGCTAAGACATTATTATGAGCAATGCACAGCGTTAGGAGTAACACATTATACACAGTTACAATGGAAATGAACGTTTCAAAAACCATTTCAAAACTTTTTTTTTTCTTTTTTTTTTTCGCAAATGTTCTTTTGAGGTCTCTTCAACATATCTGAAGGTGCAGGGGCAGCTTGGACTTTGATGGGTTATTTCTAAAAAAAAAAAAAGCAGTTAGAAACCGTCACCACTAGGTGGCGATGTAGGGTGAGAAATCGCTCAATTTATATTTTAGGTCTTTATTTTCTCCAAACCTACAATTAAGCTCCAGACAGAATAAATGATGAGAAGCTAGAAGATATAGAAAATATAGGTTTTTATTCTAACTTTCAGTGCCTCTGATTCGATTTGAGCCAGCTTTTTACACCAGTTTTTAGAAACAAACTATAATTGGCTAGTGAAGAATAAATCCATGTTTCACCATGTAGCATGAAAGGTACAGCTGTGTGTCCTTTCATTAACAGACAACATGCAAAATAAGCACAAAAGTGCAGAAGAAGGTCAATGTCAAACTATAGGCTCATGCAGGATTATTATATGAGCACATCAAGAGCATGACAAGGTCACTTCATATATATATAATGGAAGAAGGGACTTTAGCATAGTGGCATAACGTTAGTCTGTTATGATGTATATAATAACACAACATTAACTCATACCACATATTTTCAGGATAAATATCCCTGAAAATCCCTCCATCTTAAAAAATCTTAACACTGTTTATTCAGCTTCAAACATCATGACTTTTCTCATTTTAGGAGAATTTCTTATTAACTTGATTTTGAACCTATGAAGACGTAAAACATGATTAAAATATATGTAGAGTTTCCTCACTGTTTATAAAAGATTCAACGAGTCAAGATCTGCCAGGGGTTTAACTGACCCCAGACATAAATAATGTCACTCCATATGATAACTGTAATTTTCTTTGTCTCTGGATGGTCTTCTGGTGAACAAAAACAATCCATATTTCTGAAGCACAGCCCAGAATAATGCATCAAATATGTCCTTCTTGATGTAATAACAATTTTCAGGGTCTTGTCTATAGTGTCAGGCCAGTTCTTTTCTCCATATTGGGTTTTAAGTGAATAATGGCCAAAAAAGAAAAGAGAAAGAAAAGAAAGGTTAATATTATTATGTTATTATTATTATTATATTAGGATTAATATATTTTTTAACCTACAGCAGTAGGGTTTATAGGACTCCAAAACAAAAGGGTTCAATAGATCACTAACTGTGACTGTGAGTTGGTGCAATTTGAGATGACTCTCTTCACAAGCCTACACACTTTTTCATAAAGCAACAATAAAGGCCTTCTACAGGGGGGTCTCTCTCACACACACACAGCAGCAGCCCTCCCTAGCACACAGATGGCCCAGGCTCTAAACCCCGCCTACAGTCTTTTGTCTTCAGGGAATCTGTCTCTCCACTGTTGGTAAAAAGACTATCTATTTCATGTGTCAGTAGGGGGCGCGGTGAGGCCCAGAGAGTTGAGGCCTGATACTTACGTATGATTCTCTCTGTCTGTCTTTGCATATAAGCCAAGACATTCAGACAAACACCAACACTGCGCAGCTGAGATATGACTTTTTATCTTCGTTTTCTTTCTCTCTCCATAAATATGTAAGTATGTGAAGACTTTCTGTACGTACTCTCCAGGACTGGATAATGAAATTCAAGCCTGCTCACTCCTACCTGCACCCACACATCTACCGTTACAAACGCACAAACACACACACACCCATACATACATACATACATACAAACATATACATAGCCCTCTCTTTAGCTTAGCATGGAAGACCAAAAAAAGAATTGGGGGGTGTGAGAGGAAAGAATGATGGGGGCAGATAAAAGCAGGAGACTAGAGAGGATGAGGATGAGGATGAGGAGGGGAGTGATGAGGAAGGTGGCAGGGACATGAGCAAGAGAGAGCAGCAGGGAGGAGGGGGGCAGGGGGAGGAGGAGGAGGAGGAGAGAGGGAATCAACAGATGCAGTGTGGAAAAGACCAGAGGAGAATGGTGGATGAGGATGAGGCCTGTCTCAACACAGTGAGCCTTGCAGCACAGAAATACACCACACAGACTGGGCATCTGCTCTGAAATGTTGTGCTTTATATAATTGGAAGTCATTTGTGGCATTTATTCTACTCAAACTATGCAGAACTCTATCTACAAGATGGGCCTTAAAGCTTCATTATAGTGGTGAAGAAGCACAACAAAACTTCAGCTTCAGCTCCACTAAAAACCCAGAATTATTGCTTCATTTTGTGGTTCAAATGTTTTTACGTTCCATTAATTTCACAATTGTAGAAAACTCTTGTTAATAATAATTAATGCTGAATTATAGCAGAATATCAGCTGCAGTGATTCAAACATACTAATATTAAAGATATTTTGGGAATATGATGCAGGTTAAAAACACTAAATTTAAACAAAGTATTTCCTGACAGATTGATACACAGGTTGCTAACAACATTCATATTTCCAAAACCTTCTGATTTGCTGGATGCCATGACCTTTTCCGTTAGCACTATTTTGAGTTTAGTTCCAGCGCTCTAAAGGCTCCAGATACATTAAAGTGACAAACACAACAACACATACATTATTATGATTCAATAAACTCATATACATTAAGTACATTTGACACATTGTTGCATCAGGATTAACAAACCAATAATATCCTTTGTAATAATGTGTCAGTCACAGGGCAGGCATCATACTTTAAGCAAATTGTACTAATATTGTACTAATATTGCTAAATTTTTACTTTGGAGCACAGGACTTTTACTCATAAGGGAGTATTTTTACACTGTTGTACTGCTACATTTACTTTAAATAAAGGATGTGACTGCCTCCACCAGTGCTACACTGTACAGTACTGCAGAGAGCAGCTATAACTGATGTCTCCTAACTAGAACACTGGAAAAATCATTATGATTTTAGCCACATTTTGTCTCTATGAAAACCATAGGCCATGAATTATGCAAAAAGGACTTCAGATATATTAAGCAGGAGTTCCTGATCATTTCTATACCTTGTTGTTTAGGCTCCAGCATGGTAGCATCAACAGACACACAAATGCATCAATGGAAACATTATCTTTTACATTCCCATATTGTTTCCAGTTTGAATCTGTGCAACTGGATCCATTTAGATCATAAAAGCTCCTGTCAGACTATGGTGTATTTCATATGGTGCAATTACAAAAGGCCTAATTGCAATGTTTGCATTGCAATACAGAACATTTCGACAGAGATTACAGACATCCAGCTCTGACCTAATGAATACAGCAGGAAGAGTTTATTCTATCACATCTGATTCTAGACCAATGCATCTCCTGAGATAGAGAAACTCAGAGACTTCACAGGAGGGATTGACGGAGAGATGGGAGTCTGGGTGAGGTGTAAGGAGAGACGGGAGAGTTATGTGGAGATGTGGGGAGAAACGGGGAGGTGAGACAGACTCATACCTCGATGAAAGTGAGATGAGCAGACAGCTAGACAGGCAAGACGAGGGAAGGAGACAGGTGGAGGAAGAAGGGTGAGGGAAGAATTGGAAACAAGAGCAAGCTGAAGGAAGACTGGGAGGGACACTCAGTTCTTAAGATCGTAGAGAAACCCAGCAAGAAGAGGAGGGGAGGGAGAGAGAGATGGAGTGACGAATGAAGAGGAGGACAGAGGAGGAGGAGAGGGGAGGACAGACGAGGAAGAGAGAGGAGGAGGATAAAAGGAGAGAGCTGAGAGGTGAAGAGTCTATGTGTGTATGTGTGTGTGTGGGGGGGGGGGGGGGGGTCGCAGTTGTTCATTAGTGAGGATGTGTGAGGGACTGGAGGACTGAGCGAGAGGAGAGACAGTGAGTGGTGGTGAGTTTCATGGACACTGACTAATGAGCGGAGAGGAGAGGAGGGGAGGGGAGGAGGTGGCAGGGGTGAAAATAAGCCAGGAGAGGGAGGAAGAGGAAAAGGGGAGGAGGAGGGCTTGAGGTGAGCGAAGCGCAACTGCTTTACTGTGTCACCGTAGGGGGAGGACTGGGGGAGGGGACACACTGGCAAGAATTTGCACGTACGCACACACACACACACACACAATGTTGAAATTGAAAGCGACATGAGACAGAGAAACAGGAAGGAGGAAAAGGAGGAAGAGGAGGAGGAGAAGTGAGGAAGGAGTGGAAGAGGAGGAAGGAGGGTAGGGAGGCAGGAAAGACAGGAGAGGAGTGATTGCTGAAAAGAGGAAGTGATGGGGGATGTGGAAGAGCAGAGAAGGGAGGAGGAGGATTATTAAGGAGTGGAGGAAATGGATGGGGAGAAAGGAGGGAGGCAGGGGGAGAAAAGGAGAGGTGAGGAGGAAGAAAAAGGAGGCAGAAAAATTTGCAGGGCAACAAGAAGAGAGGAGAGGGGGAGGAGGAGGAGAATTAGGGCAGATATTTAGTAGGTGGAAGGAAGATGGAGGAGAGAGAAACTAGTAGAGTCAGAGGGGTGAACAGAAGGAGACAAAAAAAGAAGTATAGGGGGAGGAAACGGGTAAATAAAGGAGGTGTAGAAAGGAGAAGGAAGCTTCAGCGTGGAGAGAAAAAGGTGGATGACAAACGAGTGATCATGGAGGAGATGGAGAGAAGGTGGGAGAATGAGAGAACTGGGTTGATGAAGAGGAGGTGGGGAAGAAGAGGAGGGGGTGGTAATGCCAAAGAGGAAGTACAGGGAGAGAAAAAGCTGGAGGAGTGTGTAGCAGGCTGTTACATGTCAGCAGTAGGCACTTGTGAGGGTAACATCAGCTTCTGTGTGTGTGTGTGTTATGTGGGGGGTTATTGTGTTTATTGCCAGCATCAGGTGTGAGAAATCCTGCTACAACACTCCCTATTCCGCTCACACCCACCTGCGCGCGCGCGCGCACACACACACACACAGGGAGAACTCTTTGAATTTTTTAAAAAGGAAAGTACATTGATGCTGTTTATCTGAGTCAGTGTCAGGTCCACGCACAAAGTTACGTGCACTCTTTAACACACTCTCGCGGTCACACAAACACAGTGGGCTCAGCTGTAGCCCACTCTGCTGCCCTTTCCTCCACCATGCACACATCAGTACAAGTCTGGACAGCCTGCCTCAGCACAGAGATGCACAACTGACGAATCCCTCCGCCGACACACTGGCAAGTAGTCCCTAATTTATGGGATTTTGAGAGACGGCAGATTAAGAGTATGTACCAGCTGCTGAGTCTGCAAAACAACCAAGTCTTTTCTTTCCCTGATATTTAAACAACATTAACTGCGGACAGTAATCACAGTGTGAATTAGCAGGTAGTTGTAAAAGCTGTTTTTTTTATTCAAAGCTTTTCATCACGACGTGTTGGCATAGAAGGCGCTCTAACCTACCAAATTAAACGTCTGGCAACAAAAACTCAAATTCAGAAGCAAGCCGCGCGTAATAGTTTCACAGGACTACTTTTCGTCAATCCAAACGGCTGGTTGGGAGAGGCGAACGCATCGGGGCGGATGTCCACCTCACTTTCCTCCGGGTGTTGTCCGTCTCCCCGGCACACTCTCACGTCTGCTCCTGTGTGTCCGTGCAGCCCGCTTCATTGTACCGACCGCGCTCATCAATTAGCCACGAATTAAGCCGTTTTTGTGCACCGGGTATCTTTTTAAGACTTCCGAGAGGACTCTAATCCGGGGACTGAACCGCAGATAAGTTTTGAGTGCGGGGAAAGCGGCCAGAACCGAAGCACAGGTACAGTGGGACTATTATCTCGACTTCCAACTGTTGACGTTACTATGTAACGAGGGTACTAGCCGCAAGCTAACAGGCTAACGTTAGCATCCCAGGGTCGACTTCAGGTTGCACTTTGACGAGGGGGGGGAATGTCGCCTGGTTTTTATTGTTCCGCCTCCAGAAATGACTTCGACCGTCCAAACAGTGCCGTTTGCAGCTTAGCGTCCCGAAGCAGACTGAGAGTTGGACTTATTATAAGCCATAAAGCGAGTTTTTTTTTTTTTTTACTCCAGCAGACAGTAGTAGTAGTAGTAACAGCGTGGGGAAAACAAAAGGGCTCCAAAGTCTGACACACGGCACAGATGACTGCTGCTGTGGAAATGTTTTGTTTTTTTGTGTGGCTCAGATTAAACACCTGGTGTGAGTCCATCACCTCATACTTTGTGGTGAGATCTATAACTAATAGACAACTCATGGATGGAAAATAAATAATATAGCTAAAGGATATTGTTTTTTTTCTCAGTACCATAAATGCACTAGGGTCTCACTCTAAAGTTACTCCTGAGATTATTATTAATCACTTTTATTATTACTATTGTCAGCGGTATCTGTCAAATATTATTGATCAAATAGGAGAGGGGCGTCAGACTACCCATTAGGAAATATTTAATGTAGCATATTTAAATGTAATACATCTTATTGTAGTGTGCATTGTTACTTTATACCATCATATACAGTCGTATCTGATTTCCAAATATTGTAAGTTAAGTAAGAAAAAGTTGCAACAGCTGTTTTATATGCTGCTGGGAGGTTGTGAAAGCGAATTTCAAAGCTTAAACGTAGGTTGTTGGGTAACACTTATTGCTGTAAGTACACCCTAACCAGGGTTAGCGGGTGTGTGTTAGCTCGTATAGCTCATGTGAGTGGATTATTATGGCTCGTCATCGAGGCTACCGTCGCAGTGACCGAGGCTACCATAGCCCTTTGAAACTCTCCCTGAAAGTGAACCGGAGCAGGATTATAAAGCGCCCTTTCCTTTGGAGCTGTAGCTTCAGCGATTTCACAAACTTGAGTGCATCGTGATTCAGTTAAATACACATAGTCACGTCTGGGTGTGGATGAAGTGAGTTTTGAAACGAGTT